>NC_073232.2:121309166-121628333 GCF_029281585.2 Gorilla gorilla gorilla | reverse complement strand
TAAGTAATATATTAATTTAATATAATGTTAATATAAACATTAAAATATATGTATATATAATACATATATGTATGTATAGATATATGTATGTATTTAGAGACAGGGTCTCACTCTGTTGCCCAGACTGGAGTGCAGTGGTGCAGTCATGGCTCACTGCAGCCTCAACCTCCTAGGCTCAAGTGATTCTCCCTTCTCAGCCTCCTGAGTAGCTGGGACCACAGGTGCATGCCATCATGCCCGGCTTATTTTTAATTTTTGTTTTTGTAGAGATGGGACCTCCCTGTGTTGTGCAGGCTGGTCTCAAACTCCTGGGCTCAAGAAATCCTCCTGTCTCGGCCTCCCAAAGTGCTGGAACGACAGGCATGAGCCACCATGCCCAGTTTCAAATTCCAACATATTTAAAAGCAATATAGAAAAATTTGATACTCAATATTATAAAATTAACAGTGTCTGCCATTCAAGAAAACATTACCATGTAGGCAAAGAAATGGGAAAAGAGAATTCATTACCAGGAAAACAATGAAACAATAGAAATATATCTAGAAATGACAGAATTAGCTGACAAGAAACTTAAAGCACTTATAAATATGACAGTCTCAAGAATATAAAGGAAAACATGAACATAATGAATAGAGACATAGAAAAAAAAGGCAAAATAGAGCCTCAAAGGATGAAAACACTATATGTTAAATACCACAAAAATGGAAAGGTAAAACAATGAACAAATTCATACAGAGTCATTTTTTTAAAATCAGGACAAGAGAGCTGCAGAATACTTCACCCATCAACAACAGAATATACATTCTTCTCATCTGTACACAGCACATATTCTAAGATTGACTACATGCTCTGTGATAAAACAATTCTCAACAAATTAAAAAGAAATTGAATTTATACCAACCACACTCTTGGATGGTGGTGCAATGCAAATTGAAATAAATACCAAGAACGTTGCCTAAAACCAGGCAATTATATGGAAATTACATGAAAATTAACCTGCTCCTGACTGACTACTGGGTAAAGAATGAAATTAAGTCAAAATCAAACAAAAATTTTAAACTAACAAAACCACAGGTACAACATGCCAGAATCTCTGGGACATAGATAAAGCCATGTTAAGATGGAAGTTTATAGCACTAAATGCCTAAATAAAGAAATTAGATCTCAAATTAACAGTCTACCATCACACCTAGAGGAACTACAGAAACAAAAGCAAAACAACCCCAAAGCTACCAGAAGACAGTAAATAACCAAAATCAGAGCTGAACAGAATAAAATTGAGATGCAGAAATCTATACAAAAATCAATAAAATGGAAAGTTTGTTGTTTGAAAGAATAAACAAGATTGATAGACTGCTAGCCAGACCAATAGAGAAAAAAAATGGAAAAGATTCAAATAAGCACCATATGAAATTGCAAAGGGGACAATATCACCTGCCCTACAGAAACACAAAAGTCCTCAGACACCGTTATGAACACCTCTATGCACAAAAACTAGAAAACCTAGAAGAAGTGAATAAATTCCTGGAAATATACAACCTCCCGAGTCTGAACCAGGAAGAAATTGTGATCCCAAAAAGACCAATCCCAAATGGCAAAATTGAATCAGTAATAAAAACCTTATTTGCCAAAAAAAGGCCTGGACCAGATGAATTTACAGCCAAATTCTACCAAACATAAAAGAATGAGCTAGTACCAATCATCCTGAAATTATATCAAACAGTAGAGGAGGAGGGCCTCCTCCCTAACATATTCTTCGAAGCCGGCATTATTCTGATACCAAAATCTGGCAGACATAAAAGGAAAAAAGAAAACTTCAGTCTAATATCCATGATGAATATAGACACAAAAATCCTCAACAAAATACTAGCAAACGAAATCCAGCAGCACATCAAAACGTTAATCCTCCAGGAACAAAGAGGCTTTATTCCTGGGTTGCAAGGTTGATTCAACGTACACAAACCAATAAACGTGATTGATCAAATAAACAGAACTACAACAAAACAAAACAAAAAAATACTGTATCATCATCTCAATAGATGCAGGAAAGACTTTTGATATAATTCAACATCACTTCATGTTAAAAATCCTCAACAAACTAGACATTGAAGGAACATACCACAAAATAATAAAAGCCTTTTGTGACAGACTCACAGCCATCATACTGAACCAGAAAATGCTGGAAGCATTTCCCTTGAGAACTGGAACAAGAAAAGGATGTCCACTTTCACCACTCCTATTCAACATAGTACTGAAAGTCCTAGCCAGAGCAATCAGGAAAGAGAAAGAAAGAAAAGGCATCCAAATAGGAAATGAGGAAGTCATACTATCCCTTTTCATGGATGGTATGATTCTACACCTAAAATGAAACCGATAGACTCCTTTGAAAGGCTCCAAGAACTGATAATTAACTTTAATAAAGTTTCAGTATACAGAAGCAATGTACAAAAATCAATAGCATTACTGCTATATACACAAAAGACATCCAAACTGAGAGCCAAATCAAGAACCCAGTCCCATTCAAAATAACCACAAAAAGAATAAAATTAGGAATGCAACTAACCAAAGAGGAAAAAATTGCTATGAGAATTATAAAACACTGATGATAGATATCATAGATGACACAAACAAATGAAAAAAACATTTCAAGCTCATGGATTTGAAGAATTAATATTGCTAAAATGGCCATACTGGCCACAGCAATTTACAGATTCAATGTATTCCTATCTAACTACCAATCTTATTTTTCAGAGAATTAGAAAAAGCTATTCTAAAATTCATATGGAACTGAAAAGAACCTATAGAGCCAAAGCAAACTTAAGCAAAAAGAACAAAGCTGGAACCATCACATTTCCTACTTCAAACTAGACTACAAGGCTACACCAACCAAAACAACATGTTACTGGTACAAAACAAACACATAGACCAATGCAACAGAATGTAGAACCCAGAAATAAAGCCATATACCTATGTACAACCACCTGATCTTTGACAAAGTTGACAATAACAAGCAACAAGGAAAGGACAACCTATTCAACAAATGGTGCTGGGATAACTGGCTAACTGGCTAGCCATATGCAAAAGATTGTAACTGGATACCTCGTATTCACCATATACAAAAATCAACTCAAGATGGATTAGATACTTAAATGTTAAGACCTAAAACTATAAAAGCCCTCAAAGAAAACCTAGAAAATACCCTTCTGGACATAGGCCTTGGCAAAGATTCCATGATGAAGTCCCTTTAGGGGACTTGCTTTTAAGCAATTGCAACAAAAACAAAAATAGACAAGTAGAACCTAATAAAACTGAAGAGCTTCTGCACAGCAAAAGAAACTATCAACAGAGTAAACAGATAATCTACAGAATGGGAGAAAATATCTGCAAACTCGGCACCCAACAAGTCTAATATCCCAAATCTATAAAGAACTTATACATGTCCATGTGGAAAAACCAAACAACCCCATTTGCCATTAAAAAATGGGCAAAGGACGTGAACAGACACATTGAAAAAGAAGACATACACTTGGCCAAAAACATATGAAAATATACTCATCATTAATCATCAGAGAAGTGTAAATCAAAATCACAATTAGATGCCATCTTGCAACAGTAAGAATGACTATTATTAAAAAGTCAACAAACATAAATGCTGGTGATGTTGTAGAGAAAAGGGAATGCTTATAGACTGCTGGTGGGAATGTAAGTTAGTTCAGCCACTGTGGAAAACAGTTTGGAGGTTTTTTTTTTTTTTTTTCTTCATTAGTCTCGCTCTGTCACCCAGGCTGGAGTGCAGTGGTGTGATCTTGGCTCATTGCAACCTCTGCCTCCCAGTTTCAAGCTGTTCTCCTGCCTCGGCCTCCTGAGTAGCTGGGACTACAGGTGTGTGCCACCATGCCCAGCTAATTTTTTTTGTATTTTTTGTAGAGATGTGGTTTCACTGTGTTAGCCAGGATGATTTCAATCTCCTGACCTCGCGATCTGCCTGCCTCGGCCTCCCAAAGTGCTGAGATTACAGGCATGAGCCACCACGCCTGGCTGGAGATGTCTTAAAGAAGTTAAAACAGAACTACCATTAGACCCAGCAATCCCATTACTTGGTATATACCCAAAGGAATATAAATTCTTCTACCAAAAAGACACATGCCCTGGTATGTTCATTGCAGCACTATTCACAAAAGCAATGACATGGAATCAATCTAGATGCCCATCAGTGGTGTATGGGATAAACAAAATGTGGTACATCTACACCACAGAATTATATACATGCATTAAAGAAAATCAAAAAAATGAAATCATGTCCTCTGTAACAACATGAATGCATCCAGAAGCCATTATCCCAAGTGAACTAACGCGGTATCAGAAAACCAAATACTGCATCTTCTCAATTATAAGTGCAAGCTAAACGTGGAGTACACATGGACACAAAGATGGGAACAACATACACTGGGGCTTATTTGAGGGAGGGGGGTTGGAAGAGGGTGAGGATCAAAAAACTGCCTATCAGGTTCTTTGCACACTACCTGGGTGATAAGATCATTTGTACACCAGACCCCAGCAACATGTAATTTAATCATGTAACCTGTGCATCTACCTCCTGAACCTGAATTAAAAGTTGAGAAAAACAGAATGAAATTCTAGTATTCATGGTAAAATGGAGGAAACTGGAGGAAATTGTGTTAAATGAAATAAGTCATGTACAGAAAGATAAGTACCGTGTGTTCTCATATGTGGAAGATAAAAAAGGTTGCGCTCATGGAAGTAGAGAGTAGAATTGTATGCTGGGAAGAAATAGTGGAGAAGAAGACGTTGGCTAACAAATACGGATTTGCAACTAGATAGGAGGAATCAATTCTAGTGCTCTATAGCACTGTAGCATGCATATAGTTAATAATTTATTTCATATATTCATAAAATAGAAGAGAGAATTTTGAATGTTCTCAACACAAATAAATGACAAATGTTTGAGGTGAACAATATGCTTACTACTCTGTTTGCATTATTATTCATTGTGTATTTGTATGGAAATATCCCTCTGCAATCCCATAAATGCATAAATTATTATGTGTCAACTAAAAATAAAAGAAAAAATAACGAGTCTATTAGAAAAACAAATAAAAAGGAGAGAAGATCCAAATAAGCTCCATCAGAAGCAACAAAAGTGATTGCTTCTGATCCCACAGAAAAACATTACAACTGATCACACAGAAATACAAAATAACCTCAGAGGCTATTATGAACACCTCTACACACACAAACTAGAAATCTAGAAGAAATGGATATGTTCCTGGAAACACACAATTCCCCAAGATTGAACAGGAAGTAAATTGAAAAACTGAAAAGATCAACATCAAGTTTTAAAATTGAATCAGTAATAAAAAATCTAGCAACCAGAAAAAGCCATGTTTCAGATGAATTCACAGTTGAATTCTACCAGATGTGCAAAGAAGACCTGGCACCAAATCTATGGAAACTATTCTAAAAAATCAAGGAGGAGGAATTCCTCCCTAACACATTCTATGAAGCCAGCCTCCCCGTGGTACCAAAACCTGGAAAAGGCACAAGGAGAAAAGAAAACTACAGGCCAACTACAGTTCATCTTTGATGAACATAGACACAAGAATCCTCAACAAAATACTAGCAAATCAAATTTGACAACATGTCAAAAAGTTAATTCATCATGATCAAGTAGGCTTTATTTCTGGGATGATTCAACATATGCAAATCAATAAATGTGGTTCCCCACATAATCAGAATTAAAAACAAAAATCGTACAATCATCTCAATAGCTGCAGAAAGAGCTTTCAATAAAATTCAACATTGCTTCGTGATAACCCTAGAGAAATGGCATTGAAGGAACATATCTCAAAATAACAAGAGCCATCCATGACAAATCCACAGCCAACAGCATACTGAATGGGCAGAAACCAGAAGCATTCCCCTTGAAAACTGGCACAAGGATGCTGTCTCTCACAACTCCTATTAAACGTAGTACTGGAAGTGCTAGCTAGAGCAATCAGGCAAAAGGAAGAAATAAAAGACATCCAGATAGAAAAAGAAGAAATTAAACTATCTCTCTTTGTGGATGATATGATTCTAAACCTAGAAAGCCCTTTTAGGCTGCCAGAAGGGATTCTGGGACTGACAAATGACTTCAGTAAAGTTTCAGGATATACAAAGTATGCACAGAACTCAGGAGCATTTCTACACACCATTAACGTTCAAGCTATGGACCAAACAAAAACATTATCCCATTTGCAATAGCCACAAAAATACCTACAAATATAACTAACCAAGGAGGTAAAAGATCTCTATAAGGTAAACTAAAAAACACTGCTAAAAGAGATCATAAATGTGGCAAACAAATGGGGAGAAACATTCCATGCTTATGGTTTGAAAGGATCAATATCATCAAAATGGCCATACTGGCTAAAGCAATCCGCAGATTTAACACTATTCCTATCAAACTACCAACATCATTTTTCACAAAACTGGAAAAAGCTGTTCTAAAATTCATATTCAACCAAAAAAGAGCCTGAATAGCCAAAGCAATCCTAAACAAAAGGATCAAAACCAGAGGCATTACATTACCTAACTTCAAACTATACTACAAGACTACATTAACTAAAACAGCATGGCACTCATACAAAAACAGGCAATGGAACCCAATAGTGAGCTCAGAAGTAATGCTGCACACCTATAACCATCTGATTTTTGACACAATTGACCAAAAATGAGAGAAAAAACAATGGGGAAAGGACGTTCAATAAACGGTGCTGAAATAGCTGGCTAACCATATACAGAAGAATGAAACTGGAACCTTAGCTTTCACTATATACAAAAATTTACTAAAGATTGACTAAAGATTTAAATGTGAGACCTCAAACTGTAAGAATCCTAGTAGAAAACCTAGGAAACACCATTGTGGACGTCGGCATTGGGAAATAATTTATGACTAAGTCTTCAAAAGCAATTGGAACAAAACCAAAAATTGACAAGTGGGATCCAATTTCTTATGGCATCCATAAGAAAGATAGTTTCTTATGCTGTGCTACAGAGTAGACAACGTGCAGAATGGGTAAAAATATTTGCAAACTCTGAATCTAACAAAGGTCTAATATCCAAAATCTATAAAGAACTTATACATATCTACAAGCAAAAAACAAACAGCACATTAAAAATGAGCAAAATACGTGAACAGATACTTCTCTAAAGGAGGCATACAAACAACAACAAACATACGAAAAAATGCTCCACATCACCAATCATCAGAGAAGTGCACTTCCAAACCACAATGTGATGCCATCTTACAGCACTCAGAATGACTATTACTAAAAAAGTGAAAAAACAACAGATGCCAGTGAGGCTATGGAGAGAAAGGGAACACATATATGTTGGTGGGAGTGTAACTTAGTTCAACCACTGTGGAAAGCAGGTTAGAGATGTCTCAAAGAACTTAAAATAGAACTACCATTTGACCAAGCAATTCCATTACTGGGCATATAACCAAAAGAAAATAAATCATTTTATCAAAAAAGATACATGCACTTGCAGTTTATTGCAGCTCTATTCACAATATTAAAGACATAGAATCAACTTAGATGCCCATCAGTGGTGGAGTGGATAAAGAAAATATGGCACATATATACCATGGAATACTACACAGCCACTAAAATCATCATGTCAATTGCAGCAACATGGATGTAGCTGGAGGCCATTACTGTAAGCAAATTAATGCAGGATCAGAAAACCCAATACCACATGTCCTCACTTGCAAGTGGGAGCTAAACATCTGGTACTCATAGACATAAAAATGGTTATAAAAGACACTGGGGACTACTAGAGGGGAAAGAGGCAAATGTTGAAAAACTATTGGTTACTATGCTCAGTACCTGGGCGATGAGGTTTCATACCCCAAACCTCAACATATCACAATATACCCAGGTAACAAACCTATACCTGTACCCACTGAATCTAAAATAAAAATCGAGAAAAGAAACTTGGGAGTGTGAATACTATTAAGTGAAAAGAACATTTTACAATATTTTTTAAAGGTATGATCGCAACTATGAAATAAGTTACTATTACATGAAAAAAACTACAAATAAGTAAGCCAAAATGTTAGCAAAAGCAACTGCATCTAAGTAATAAAAAAAAAAAGAAAGGCAAGAAGAAAAGAAAATTGCAGGACCTTAACTACTTGATTTCTAGCCTCACTATAAGGCTACAGTAATCAAGAGTGTTATTGGCCTAGACATAAATATATAAATCCATGGAATTGAATAGAGTCCAGAAGTAGATCCTTACATAAGTTTTTGTTTGTTTGTTTGTTTCAACAAAGTTGTACAGGTAATTCATTTTGGCAAATTGTGCTGAAACAATTTGAGTGGATATCCATATTCAAAAATATAAAACTTAACTCTCGCTCACAATATACACAAAAATTAAAATGGAACACAGGGCTAATATAGAGGCCAAAATCCTAAAGTGTTTAAAATACCTAGGACAAAATCGTGGTGACCTTCTTTGGAATAGGCTAATATTTCTTAAATAGGGTAGAAAAAAATGAATCATAAAATGATAAATTAGACTGTATCAAAAGTAAATACTTTTGCACTTTAATTCAAACTTAGAAAAATGGAGTAGAAAAATAAAATCCCCTTAAAAGATATATCTGACAAAGGCCTTGTTCTGAATATAGAGAGAACATTTTCAACTCAGTAATAAGAAATGTACCCCCACAAAAAAGAAGAGACCAAATAATCCAATGAAAATGGGCAAACAATGTGAAAAGACACTTCTCTAAAGAAGAGAGAAAAATGGAAAATAAACACATTAGAGACTTTCACCATCATGAGTCATTAGGGAAATACAAATGAAAATCACAATGTGATATTACTACACATCTACTAGAAAGGATAAAAATTAAAAGTATGACTATATCAAGTCTGTAGGAGTCCAAAATGGCACAGCCAGCAAAAGGTTTGAAAGTTTTTATAAAGGTTTATATAAACTTACCATATGACTCTATTCCACATCAATGTATTTTCCCAATAGAAATGAAATAATCTCTTTCTCTCTATATATACTTGTATGTAAATGCTCCTAACAGCTTTATTCATTATAGCTAAGTATTGGGAGAGACTCTCTATCAACTGGTACATGGATAAACAAATTTTTGTATGTCCATATGATGCAATAGTATATGAAGCAACATGGAAGAATCTCAGAAGCATGCTAAGGGTTAGAAGCCAGACAGGAAAGACTGTAGATTATTTTTATATGAAACCAAGAGTGTGGATCTGTGAATGGAATTGGTGTGGAGAAAGTTACTGACTGCAGGGGAGAATTTTTGGGGGCTAAAAAAAATTCCATGTTATTATTGTGGTGGAGGGTACATGACTATGTGCATTTGCCCAAACTCATCAAACTGTACATTTAAAATGAGTGATTTTTTACTTGATATATAGTATATGTCAAAAAACTGATTAATAGAAACATTCTTTTTACTTCCAAAGACAAAGTAATATGCAGTAAAAAAGGAAAAAATATCACCAGACAGAAATCCATTTTACGGCCAAATAAAATGTCAGTCAATCTGCAAGTATGGAATCTTATCATTTTAGGAAAGTGAGAAGTAGTTGTGATATTAGCAACAAGAGTGATGTTCCAGATATGTGAATCTCACTCCAGACAACACACTTGTCCATTTCTTAATATTCAGACTCCAAGAAGGTAATTGTCCATGGAAGGTGTATTTTCTTTCAGCAAGTTCTGTTTCTCATCATAATATTGTTATGCTAGCAGTAAAACAAAAGTACCCCTGAAAAGCCAGAGAGAAGATTGGCCATGCAAGACCTGGAAGTGAAGACAAATGGTGTGAAAGTGATGTCACATCTAGTACACTTTAGTGAGAAGTACATTGTTGTCATCAGCATCACCACTACCACTACGAAAATGCACTGAGGGAGAGCTTCAGTAGAACTTGTGCCTTGGTGCATGCCATGCAGGTTTGATGAATTGAAATGGGTAGCTCCAATGTTTCAGGCATTTTATATTTATTCTCACAATAACTCTTTGAGATGACTATTATTGTCTTGCCTACGTAAATAGTGAGAGGCTCAAAGAAGTTTGGTAAGTTATCTTCAATTAGTATTTGCCCAAGAATGTATTCAAACTCAGTTGTTTTTCTAAAGATCTTGCCATCTCTACTATACCAAGTTAGAGAACAGAGTAAATTTGAAAAATGGGAGGAAATATATCACTATCTGTGTGTGTCTATATCCGTGTCTTGCCTCTCAACCTGTTCCCTATTGCCCCCCCTCTGTCTTGGCATCTATTTTTATCTCTCTCCTGTATGGAAATCTATTCATTTACTTGCCTTTCTGCAAATAGACATACTGACTGCAACCAAATACAAACAAGTATTTTGGGTCATTCAGAGCCAAGCACAGAAAGAGAAATATCACATGTTCTCATTTATTTGTGGGATCTAAAAATCAGAATAATTGAACTCATGGACATGGAGGGTAGAATGTCATGGTTACCAGAGTCTGGAAAGGGTAGTGGGGACTCGAAAGGGGTTGGAGATTGGAATCATTAATGGGTACAAAAAATAGAAAGAATAAATATGACCTACTATTTGATAGCACAATAGCATGATTATAGTCAATAATAACTCAACTGTACATTTTAAAATAAAGAGTGTAATTGGATTGTTTGTAACTTAAAGGATAAATGCTTGAGGGGATGGATACCCCATTGTCCATAAGGTAGACATTGCATGCCTGTATCAGAACATCTCATGTACCCCGTAAATGTATATATACCTATTATGTACTTACAAGACTTTATAAACTTAACAAACAAAAACTTATTAGAAAAACAATGAGAATGGTTTTGGAGAAAAAATTCTATTGATGTAAAGAAAAAATTTTGCCAGGCATGGTGGCTCACGCCTGTAATCCCAACACTTTGGGAGGCTGAGGCGGGTGGATCATGAGATCAGGAGATCGAGACCATCCTGGCTAACACAGTGAAACCCCATCTCTACTAAAAATACAAAAAATTAGCTGGGTATGGTGGCATGCGTGTGTAGTCCCAGCTACTCAGAGGCAGGAGAATCGCTTGAACCCGAGAGGCAGAGGTTGCAGCGAGCCGAGAACGCGCCACTGCACTCCAGCCTGGGTGACAGAGTGAGACTCCATCTCAAAAAAAAAAAAAATTTATCTTTTAAAATTGATTAAATAGTTCTCAAGACCTTGATTTCTTGAAGTTATTATCAATGCAATAATATCAAGTTATTATAAACTTATCATCAATACTGTAATATATATGATTGGAAAAAAAGAGTCACTTGAGGCAGGCCCTGTCCATGGCTTTCTGAAACCTCTCATCTTACCACTGGGGTGGAAGCTCTCTGGGCTTCCAACCACTGACATGTGCATCACTGCTTCTTGTCAGAGGGGCATTAAGGAACCCCTCTATGCAACAACCAATGAAAGTGTTAGTGTCCAAGTGGCCTCTTAAGCTCCTGCATCTTTTCTAGGGGATAACTCTTGAGGAATATTTTTTTACTTTGGCTCCAGATCTTTTCTGTGGGATTAGTCACAAGTTTCCTACAGTGGGAGCTTGCTTAAAACGTCACCCTTTACCAGCCTTCCCTTCCTTGTTCCATTTTTCTCTCCCTCCATCTTTGTGTTTTCTGGAACTATCTCCCAAACAAGCTATATTTACTAGAATTCTCTTCTCAGGGTCTGTTTCTGGGAAACACAAGCTGAGACAGCACCTGTGATGTGCCTGTGGCTTCCAACATAGAAGACAGTGTGTGGGACTAGAAGCAGGGAGGCGCTGCCTCTCACTGAGATGTTAAATTCTCCAAGAGGTGCATGATAGAAGGGTTGAAATTGCTTTGGGGGAAGCGATTTTAGGAAGATAGCACAGTGGGTACCAACATGCCTTCTCTGATCACTCCAGCATAGCTGGAGTGAATAATCATTTCTTTTGTTGGGTTGTTGGCTTGATTTTAGGGACCGTGTTGTATGAAAAACTAAAACCTTGAGTACTGAGACAACACTCAGAGTGGCATGCTTGGTGCTCCTGCTGTGGGGAAGGGGACAGCACCACCACTCCTGTCTCCTGCTCCCTCCAGGGCATATGGCCACTGAGCCCACTGCCAGGGAGAAGTCCTCTCCCTGTTTGAGTAGTTATCTGGGTCTCTCCTTCACACCACACCCAATTCCTCAAGTAAGCATGGTTTGAAAATGAGGACTAGTCACACTGATTACATTTGAATTTAGTCTCTATGACTTATTTTTCACCTCATTGAGATTCTTAGCCTCTCTAAGCCTCAATTTACTCAAAAGGGAATAATATTAGTGAACCTGCCATATGCTTGTTTTAGGGATTAAATGGAACAATATATCCAAACAATATATCCAAATGCTAGGCATTTGCTAAGCACCTGGTAAAAGCCAACTGTTGGTACTTTCCTGCTGTTGATGCCTCTCCCCACTCCTAAGCCTCTCCCCTTTCTCACATCGCCCTGGATGTTTAGTTCAATTATTCACCTTGGCTACCAAGGCCTGAATGTTGGCAGGATATGTGATAAATAATTTCTTTCATTTAGCTTAGATTGCTGACAGTGCATTTCATTGACTTTTGCTCCAGATTGTGATTTTTGGTAAATTTTTTGTGGTCTGTGCTGAGATTTATTTTTTATTTGAACGTATTTCTTTCTAAACTAGAAGCTAGTGTTAAAGCAGGTAGGCTAGGCACTGTGGCTCATGCCTGTAATCCCAGCACTTTGGGAGGCCGAGGCGGGTGGATCACCTGAGGTCAGGAGTTCAAGAGCAGCCTGACCAACATTGTGAAATGCCGTCTCTACTGAAAATACAAAAATTAGCTGGATGTGTTGATAGATGCATGTAATCCCAGCTACTCAGGAGGCTGAGGCAGGAGAATCGCTTGAACCCGGGAGGTGGAATTTCCAGTGAGCTGAGATCATGTCATTGCACTCCAGCCTGGGTGATACAGCAAGCCTCATCGAAAGAAAAGAAAAGAAAAGAAAAGAAAAGAAAAGAAAAGAAAAGAAGAAAAGAGAGAGAGAGAAAGCAAGCAGGTGGCAGGAGAAATGAGAGTCTTAAAGGTAACCTGGAGGACTTTTATCTTTCCAGGAGTCTCTCTCTCTCAATGCATTTAGACTCAACGAGGATTTCCTTTTCTCTTGTCTCTAAAAAGAAATACATTTCCAGAAAGAGTGGAGGTCAGATTATGTAAGAGATGGAGAATGCACTGAGTACACTGAAGGAGATCCAGCCAGCAATGAGACAGGAGTCTTTACTTTTGCCATATACAAAGAGAGGTATCAGCTATACCT
The DNA here is from genome assembly GCF_029281585.2 of Gorilla gorilla gorilla. NCBI lineage: Eukaryota > Metazoa > Chordata > Mammalia > Primates > Hominidae > Gorilla > Gorilla gorilla. Next base: position 121,614,955 of record NC_073232.2, on the reverse strand, counting down.
GGGTATATTGATTGCCTGAAACACTAATAATGCTACTTAATAAAAATATAGAATAGATCCAGGCATCTCTATCAGATTTACTTTACAAAAATATTTTCTAGTTGCTGGATAATTTGACTCTTTTAAAGAAAAGTTTGATTTAAGATCAGACTATCTTGTTCTATGCTAGCCTGGTGCTTACAAAATCTTATAAAGATGAAACTCTGGTTAACATCTATAGGAGGAAACGACATTCAGTAAATTAATAAATTGAGGGAAATAATCATTTATTAAATGAATTAATTAGATTCCATTCTGAATTATGTTGTGAAAGTTAATCCAGTTTTGATTTGGATTAATTATAGAAACATACCCTAAGTGGACTCCTGTTGTGAAATGATAAAATGTATGAAGCTAAAATACTGATGGAGAAAATCATCTTTTTTAAACTTAGCATCGTTGCACACTTAAGATTTAATTAATGCAGACTATGTCACCAATATCAAATGAATGGCTTTGATTGATTGTACTGTGATGAGTGCATTTGCTTTTAGTTTTCTCTACTCCAGACTTGAGCAAGTCATGGGATTCTTGCTGTGACACACATTCATGAGACGTTTGGTACCAGTCTTTGTGTTTGAGGATGATGCTGTTGAGATATGGAAGTGTGTGACTTTGCAGGTGGGTGTTCACATATTCTTTCCATATTCTCATGTGGCTACCCTTTTCTGTAGTCAGAGATGCTGTTTTAGGGCCCTGGTTTATAGCTAACATTGCATAAACGCTTGCATTCTTGATAGACACTTGTGATTATTCAGACTCAATAGCTTCAAACATCTTATTTTCATATTACTTTGGTGAGCTCATTGCTGTGTACTCCCACACCTGTCTTTCCTTATGATTCTACACTGGTATTTGTCATCAAGATATCTTGAAGGCATTCTTTTCACTTGACTGCTGACCACAACACAGCTGTTTGCATTTAAATGCAATGAAAGGAGAAACCATGGTCCACACCTGGTGGCTTATGTCACCCACTATGTGGCCCTCTTTCACTGGTTGGAAGAAGGCTAAAATCAAACTGCAGCCCAGAGTGTGTGTGATAAAGATGACAATCCTTTATAAAATAAAGTATTAAAAGAAAAATAAATAAGTTTTATGGTTCCATGAGTTATATCTTTATATTTGTTACCCCTTTCGGTCATTTCACAGCCCACTGCATAGCTCAGTGTTCATCACCTTGACAGGGTAGGCAGTCAACAGGACAAACGTAGATCTCACAAATGGGAGTTTGTTTATGTCAGAAAAATCTTCTACCTTAAGCTTGATTTTTTTTTATTTTTTACTTTTGTTATTTTTATTTTACTTTAAGTTCTGGGATACATGTGCAGAATGTGCAGGTTTTTTACATAGGTATACATATGCCATGGTGGTTTTCTGTACCGATCAACCCATCATCTAGGTGTTAAGCCCTGCATGGATTAGGTATTTGTCCTAATGCTCTCTCTCCCTTTTGCCCTCCATCCCCTGACAAGCCCTAGTGTGTGTTGTTTCCTTCTCTATGTTCATGTGTTCTCATTGTTCAACTCCCACTTATGAGTGAGAACATGTGGTGTTTGGTTTTCTGTTCCTGTGTTAGTTTGCTGAGAATGATGGTTTCCAGCTTCATCCATGTCCCTGCAGAGGACATGAACTCATTCTTTTTTATGGCTGCATAGTCCATGGTGTATACGTGCCACATTTTTTAAGCTTGAAATTTTGTCACACACTATTTGGTGGTGACATACGTACCTAGGTGCTATGGATGCCCTACAGTCTTTTTGGAAAGTCTACAAGGTGTTTGATAGCTCCTAGCTGTGGCTAAGGACTGGCGATTAAACTCTTTTCTGTTCTCCCCAACATTTTGTATGATGCGGCTTTTTGCCATCATTTTCTTTGGCCTTAAGAACAGCTGGTTTCCCCTGAGGGCCTGTTTTTTTCCTGAAAGTATCTTTGTCCTCTGGCCTGTCATCTGGCTTTCCTACCAATACCTTAACCCAGGAAAAAATTAAAGGCAGGAGGGAAGAAAGTATAGAGACATTTGATTAAGGCACCTGAATTTTTATATTGGGGTTGACATTTGATTAAGTCACCTGAATTTTGTGTTGGGGTTTTATATTGGGGTTGATCATCAGACATACTTCTGATTGAGACATAAATCCTCTGTGTGGCATTCCTGGTGTTTGTGGTGCCCACTTGTCTTAATCTGGTTAGACTGCCATAGCAGAATCCCACAAACTGGGAGGCATAAACAACAGGAATTTATTTCTCACAATTCTAGAGACTGGGAAGTCCAAGATCAAGGTACCAGCAAAGAAGGTTTCATTCTAAGGCCTCTCTGCTCAGCTTGTAGGCAACTGCTATCTCTCTGTGAGATGCCATGACCTTTTCTTTGTGAGAGTGTTGGGAGAGAGAAAGAGAAAACCCTCTGGTGTCTCTTCTTATAAGGGCACTAATTCCATCCGGAGGGCCCATGTTTATAATTTCATCTAATCCTGATCATATCCAAAAAGCCCTATCTCCAAATAACCATCACAGTCAGAATTAGGGCTCCAACATATTAATGTTGCAGGGACACAGACATTCAGTCCTTAACAACATTGTTTGCCCAGGAAGCCTTTATGGACATTTGCAGGGGCCTAAAAGCTAGACTCTGCTCTGGGAAACAGGTAGAGATGGAGGGGCAGGAGTGGGACTTCAGTTACTAAAGGAATGACCTATATAGCATTAAAACAGTCACCCCAGACTCATTACACTCTTTTGTAAAATCCTGTTAGTCTGAAATGAAGAATTCTAGAGAAAATCAGATTCCAGTCAGAAAAGATTAATAACTCATTCTGCCTCCAAAGAACAGAGCACTTACAAATAACTCTTTGAAAATTTCACATCTGATGGTTCAGACAGAGGCTAGTGAAAAGGTAATTGCTTCATTTGTCACCCATTACCCCCGCCCCATTCTTCTCCTCCTAATTTGTCTTTCTATGAACCTTTCTCATTTCACTTTACCTGGAAGACGCCTCTTATTCCTCATTCCTGATTTGACCTGCTTTGAATATGGCATTGCTTTTCAGGGAGCAATGGCTGGTTTGGGTTCTAAATGAAAACTACATGGCATTTCTCACTGCCACTGCTCACCTCCGGGGAAGCTCCTGAAGGGCTCCCCTGGCTCAACATGGCCCATGGAACTCCTTCTCTTCTCTCTGAAAATTGCTTCTTCTTCTGTATTTGTCATTTCAGAGAATGACAACACTTTCTCCTTAGCCGTCCGTGCCAGAGGCTTTCTTTCCAGTCCTACTTCTTTTCTCAACTCCTGCATCTGATTGTTCATCAAGTCATATCACTCAGATTCTTGTGATGCTCCCTCTGTGATCACACACTCTATCCTCCACCTACTGCCTACGTTCCCACCTTCTATTTCTCTAGTTAGGATTAACAACTTTCTAGCTGGTCTCTCTGCTTCCAGACTTGCCCATTTCCAATCTATCTTCCACATCTTTGCTAAAATTCACATGTAATTATGGCTCTTCCTTGTAACAATCATCTAGGAGTGATTTTGAGGCTCACAGGATAGAGCTTAAACTCCTAGGTGGGCATACAACACTCATCATTCTCCAGCCCTAGGTGCTTTCTGGCTTCATATTGTCTGTGTCACTCTCATGTATCATTTCTGCTGTCACCATATTGAGCCACTTATGCTTTCTCAAAGCATGTTTCACCAAACTCTGTGCCCTTGCATGTCTTGTCCCCTCTGCCTGGAAAGTCACTTCTTTGTCCAGCAAATCCATACTGAGACTTCAAGACAGGTTACATGTCATCTTCTTTTGGAAATGCTTCTCCACAACTATTCTCTTTTCCTTTTCTTTCTCACTCCTCATTCAAATAAGTTAACTACTCTTCCTTTGTATCTTACTTGTTGCTCTATACCAAACGATTTTGTAATCCGGAATTTTCTTGATGTTTCCACAAGACTCTGAGATTACTGATGAAAGGAGCCTTGGTGTCTGGTATAGAGGCAGTAATAAAATATGTTTATTAAATGAGTAAATAAATAATGAGTGAAAAATGAAGAAAATGTATTTGCTTAAACTGTTATTAAATGGTCAAAGATTTCTTGTTTTTATTTCTTATTTTTACATGTTTATTCAGCAACTTATCTCTCCCATTAATTTGATGAATTTTATTTCTGAAAGATTTGTGAGAGTCCAGATTATCTCTCCCCTCTGAGAAACAATGGACAAAAAACTAAGTACTTCCTTGAGGTAAAAGAATAGGCTCAGAGTACCTAATACTGGTTTCAGTGTTTTTCTACTGTAAATAATAGCCTCACAGATTACTATCCTATCAGAAAAATGTTATCTCTTTTGGGATTTGAGAGGATGGAAGCATACCTGGGCATCTAAGTATCAAACACCTGAAATTTATTCTCCTCCACTAGTACATTTTCTTTCTCACTATGAAAAATAGGCTGTTTGTTGTTTATGTTTATACGATTATCTTATGACGCCTAGAATAATTTGAGTAAAAAATGCATAGAAATATAAGAGATATAGAAATAGAAAAGAAATTCATAGAAATATAAGAAAGAGTCTAAAAACTCACTTGAAATTCTACCACTGTTGAGGATCCATCCCAAGATGGGCAAATAGGAACAGCTCCAGTCTGTAGCTTCCAGCGTGATTGATGCAGAAGATGAGTGATTTCTGCATATCCAACTGAGGTGCCTGGTTCATTTCATTGGGACTGGTTGGACAGTGGGTGCAGCCCACAGAGGGCAAGCTGAAGCAGGGCAGGGCATCACCTCACCCACGAAGCACAAGGGGCCGGGGGATTTCCCTTTCCTAGCCAAGGGAAGCCGTGACAGACTGTACCTGGAAAAATGGGACACTCCTGCCCAAATACTGTGCTTTTCCCATGGTCTTAGCAACCGGCAGACCAGGAGATTCTCTCCTGTGCCTGGCTTGGCGGGTCCCATGCTCACGGAACCCTGCTCACTGCTAGTGCAGCAGTCTGAGATCAACCTGTGAGGCTGCAGTCTGGTAGGGGGAGGGGCATCTGCCATTGCTGAGGCTTAAGTAAGTAAATAAAATGGCCAGGAAACTTGAACTGGGCAGAGCCCAGCGCAGCTCAGGGCCTACTGCCTCTATAGACTCCACCTCTGTGGGAAGGGCATAGCTGAACAAAAGGCAGCAAAAACTTCTGCAGACTTAAATGTCCCTGTCTGACAGCTCTGAACTGCTGGGAGAGCAGTGGTTCTCCCAGCCTGGCGGTTGAGCTCTGAGAACAAACAGACTGCCTCCTCAAGTGGGCCCCTGACCCACATGTAGCCTGACTGGGAGTCAGCCTCCTACCTCCCAGTAGGGTCTGACAGACACCTCATACAGGTGGGTGCCCCTCTGGAACGAAGCTTCCAGAAGAAGGATCAGGCAGCAATATTTGCTGTTCTGCAATATTTGCTGTGCTGCAGCCTTCACTGGTGATACTCAGGAAGACAGGGTCTGGAGCAGACCTCCAGCAAACTCCAACAGACCTGCAGCTGAGGGACCTGACTGTTAGAAGGAAAACTAACAAACAGAAAGGAACGGCATCAACATCAACAAAAAGGACATCCACACCAAAACCCCATCTGTAGGTCACCATCATCAAAGACCAAAGGTAGATAAAATCACAAAGATGGGGAAAAACCAGAGCAGAAAAACTTAAAATTCTAAAAACAAGAGCGGCTCTTCACCTCCACAGGATCTCAGCTCATTGCCAGCATCAGAACAAAGCTGGTTGCAGAATGACTTTGACAAGTTGACAGAAGTAGGTTTCAGAAGGTCAGTGATAACAAACTTCTGCGAGCTAAAGGAACATGTTCTAACCCATCACAAGGAAGCTAAAATCCTTGAAAAAAGATTAGATGGATGGCTAATTGAATAAACAGTTTAGAGAAGACCTTAAAACACCTGATGTAGCTGAAAACCATGGCACCAGAACTTTGTGATGCATGCACAAGCTTCAATAGCTGATTCGATCAAGTGGAAGAAAGGAGATCAGTGATTGAAGACCAAGTTCATGAAATAAAGTGAGAAGACAAGATTAGAGAAAAAAGAGTGAAAAGAAATGAACAAAGCCTCCAAGAAATATGGGACTATGTGAAAAGAGCAAATCTACGTTTGATTGGTGTACCTGAAAGTGACGGGGAGAATGGAACCAAGCTGGAAAACACTCCCGGGTATTATCCAGGAGAACTTCACCAACCTAGCAAGGCAGGCCAACTTTCAATTTCAGGAAATAGAGAGAACACCACAAAGATATTCCTTGAGAAGAGCAACCCCAAGACGCATAATTGTCAGATTTAGCAAGGCTGAAATGAAGGAAAAAATGTTAAGGGCAGCCAGAGAGAAAGGTTGGTTTACCCACAAAGGGAAGCCCATCAGACAAACAGCGAGCTGGTACCATTCCTTCTGAAACTATTCCAACCAATAAAAAAAGAGGGACTCCTCCCTAACTCATTTGATGAGGCCAGTATCATCCTGATACCAAAGCCTGGCAGAGACACAACAAAAAAAGAGAATTTTAGACCAATATCCCTGATGAATGTTGATGTGAAAATCCTCAATAAAATACTGGCAAACCGAATCCAGCAGCACATCAAAAAGCTTATCCACCACGATCCAGTCAGCTTCATCTCTGGGATGCAAGGCTGGTTCAACATATGCAAATCAATAAACATAATCCATCACATATACAGAACCAATGCCAAAACCACATGAGTACCTCAATAGATGCAGAAAAGTCCTTCAACAAAATTCAACAGCCCTTCATGCTAAAAACTCTCAATAAACTAGGTATTGATGGAATGTATCTCAAAATAAGAAGAGCTGTTTATGACAAAACACAGCCAAATATCATACTGAATGGGCAAAAGCTGGAAGCATTCCCTTTGAAAACTGGCACAAGACAAGGATGCCCTCTCTCACCACTCCTATGTAGCGTAGTGTTGGAAGTTCTGGCCAGGGCAATCAGGCAAGAGAAAGAAATAAAGGGTATTCAGTTAGGAAAAGAGGAAGTCAAATTGTCCCTGTTTGCAGATGATATGATTGTATATTTAGAAAACCCCATCGTCTCAGTCCAAAATCTCCTTAAGCTGATAAGCAACTTCAGCAAGGTCTCAAGATACAAAATCAATGTGCAAAAATCACAAGCTTTCCTCTAAACTAATAACAGACAAGCAGAGAGCCAAATCACGAGTGAACTCCCATTTACAATTGCTACAAAGATAATAAAATACCTAGGAATCCAACTTTCAAGGGATGTGAAGGACATCTTCAAGGAGAGCTACAAACCACTGCTCGACGAAATAAAAGAGGACACAAACAAATGGAAGAACATTCCATGTTCATGGATAGGAAGAATCAATATTGTGAAAATGGCCATACTGCCGAAAGTAATTTATAGATTCAGTGCCATCCCCATCAAGCTTCCAATGACTTTCTTCACAGAATTGGATAAAACTACTTTAAAGTTCATATGGAACCAAAAAAGAACCCGCATTGCCAAGACAATCCTAAGCAAGAAGAAGAAAGCTGGAGGCATCATGCTACCTGACTTCAAACTATACTACAAGACTTCAGTAACCAAAACAGCATGGTACTGGTACTAAAACAGACATATAGACCAATGGAACAGAACAGACGCCTCAAAAATAACACCAGAAATCTATGACCATCTGATCTTTGACAAACCTGACAAAAACAATAAATGGGGAAAGGATTTCCTATTTAATAAATGGTGCTGGGAAAACTGGCTAGCCATATGTAGAAAGCTGAAACTGGATCCCTTCCTTACCACTTATGCAAAAGTTAATTCAAGATGGATTAAAGACTTAAATGTTAGACCTAAAACCATAAAAACCCTAGAAGAAAACCTAGGCAATACCATTCAGGCCATAGGCATGGGCAAGGACTTCATGACTAAAACACCAAAAGCAATGGCAACAAAATCCAAAATTGACAAATGGGATCTAATTAAACTAAAGAGCTTCTGCACAGCAAAAGAAACTACCATCAGAGTGAACAGGCAACCTACAGAATTGGAGAAAAGTTTTAGAATCTACCCATCTGACAAAGGGCTAATATCCAGAATCTACAAAGAACTTAAACAAATTTACAAGGAAAAAACAACCCCATCAAAAAGTGGGCAAAGAATGTGAACAAACACTTCTCAAAAGGAGATATTTAAAGAAACTAAGAGGAAAATCTCATATTAAAATAGACACAATTTTAAGTATTCTTCATTTTTTTCCTGAAGCTCTTTGTGCCACTGTAATATCATTTTTCTTTAGCTTGAAGGATTCCTTTAACATTTCTTGAAGTGCAGATCTACTGGAAAAAAATTTTTCTTTATTTCCTTTATCTAAGAGAATCTTTATTTTGCCTCCATTCTTTGAAGGCAATTTTAACTGAATATGGAATTCTGCGTCAATCTCTGACTTTTTTCTTTTTCAGTGCATTGAGGATGTTCTTCTAGTATCTTCTGATTTCCATGGTTTCTGATTTGCTTTTCTCCTTATATATTATCTTTTATTTCTAACTGTCTTCAAGAATTTTTCATTTTTTGGTTATCAACATATTGGATGTACTTTTTCTAAATGTAATTTTCTTCATATTTATCCTGTTTGAAATTTTCTGAGCTTGTTGAATCTGTAAATTTATGCCCTTCATAAAACATGGATAGTTCTAAGCTGTTACCTCTTAATGTATTCTTTCTCTCCACTTTTACTCTACTTTCCTTCAGTGATTCTGGTAATAAGTATGTTAACAACTTTTGATACTGTCTAACACTTCTCTGAGTCTTTGTTAATTTTTAAAATATTTCTTTCTTTGCTTCAGATTGGATATTTTGTGTTAATATATTTTCAAGTTCACGGACCGTTTCCTAAGTGCTTCAAATAGATTTTTGTTTCAGATACTGTACTTATAAATTCTATATTACATTTCTTCCTTTTTAATATATTTAACTTCCATGTGGAGACTTCCTGGTTTTTCACTCATTATGAGAATACTTTACTTTTCTATGTTTACCATAGTTTCAATGGCTGTTTTAAAGTCCTTGCTGCTTATCTCAACCACTGGAATATCTCAGGATTGGACTTTTTAAAAATTATCTTTTCTCTTGAAAATAGGTGCCATTTTTCCTGCTTTTTGTATGTTGAGTAATTATATATCATATATTGCATACTGTAAATAATATGTTTTAGGGACTCTGGATTCTGTTACATGTCTTTAATTATTGTTCATATTTGTTTTCAGCAAACAATTAGCTAAATTAAATGCAAACTGAAAACTCTTTTGGTTAGAGTGGGTAGTGGATAGTAGCCTAGATTCTAGATTCTAGTTCAGATTACTTTTAGTCTACATTGTGCAAGAATAACTTAATGGACAGTCAACAATTTTAGCAGAGTTTATACGTTGTATTTGGGTTTTATATTTCCTGATATTCTCTTTTCTAGGATAAACCCCTTTTTCCAGTGGCCTCAGTTTCATAAGGCAGCTTACTTTGTTTCTTCTGGTCAAAAAGAAGATCTTTAGCAGGAGGTTTGGTACGTCTATACCATCTCACAACCACAGATATCCTCATAGCAAAATCACATAAACGGGAAACTCATTCAGTCCTTGCCTTTTTTGCTTTTTCTTCCATGTGTTGACTCTTCTCCAAAATATTCCTGCTGTTTTTCATTCTTCAGAGCTCTCAGGTAATTGGCTGTTGTATTTTGCCCAGAGTTTATAGTTACATGTGGGAGAGTCAGTTTTCTAGGGTCTTACTTCTCCATACTGTTAGTGTGCTTAAATTAGGACTACATTTAGTTTAAGAAATCATGTTGATTTGCTAACCTCTAATCATAACCCAAATTTATCTAGATGTTCTGAGTGGTTGAACTTAAGGGAAGGGAGTCATAGCCTCATGTTAATTTCTTTTAAAATGTCAAAGCAATTCAAAGGGCACCTGGGATGAAGATGTGCTAGCTTAGTAGCTAACAGATCATGCTTTGGACTCAAGCACCCTAGGTTTAAATCATCCACTACCTTCTTAACTATTAGTGTTGGGCATATTGTTTGATCCCTGCAAGCCTCAGTTTTTACTATCTATGAAATGATTATAAAATCAGTACCAACTCATGGAGTTGTTGAGTGAATTATAAAGCACTAGGACTGTATAAGACAGAAATGTCATATCCAATAAATAGTCTCTTTAATTCTTGTTATTATATACATGTGCTACATAAAATTACCTTCTATTTCAGAATTTGAGACAACATTCTCTTGGTTGTGGGTCAAAAGGAATAGGACATATTATTGTTGGATAGTGACTAGAGAAGAGGAAAAACAAAGTGCAGAGATGAGAAGGGAGGAGACCCAGTGGTGCTCTCCAGTGCTAGATCCCAGGCAACATGATGGGAAAAGATTCAAGAATCCTAGAAAGTGGCTCCAGGGGAACGAAGATGTTCAGGGAATGAGTGAGGGTGGGGGGTAAAAAGAAAAATAATCTCATATCACTTTTGTTAAGGTCTGAAGCTGGCTGATGCATCTGCATAAATACAGTGGCTTTTCTTCAGCAGAGAGACTGAACTTGCTTTGGCTATGGCATTGCTGGGATGTGGTCCTGAGGGTGAGGGAAAGAGAAGATACAGAAACTCAAGGGATTGAGTTGTGGCTCTCACTGCTCATGACCCTGCAGGTCAACAAGCCTGACACACATAGTGATGCCTCTATTTCCCTTGGGTTGTGGATCTCCTTTGGTTTATGGAAGACCAAACCCAAAATTGTTCTGGAAAGGCCAAGATTACTGGCTCCACCTATGATGAAGCACCCTTTTGAGCAAGGCTGTCTCAAGATACACCATTCAGAAAGTGGTGAAATTCCCCTCAAACTCACATTCCCTTTTACTGCACAAAGTGTCATCCAGGCCACCATTTTTTATTCTTTGACATTATTATGGACCCCATGAGACTGGAAAAGATGCTCTTCCCTGGAAATTTACTATTGTACTGTTGACGTTAAGATCTTATAAAGAAGTTACATCTCTACGCGACCTTAACATCCACAGTAAATTTTCAGGGAAGAACACCTTTTCCAGTCTCATCTCCCTGTAATCTCAGCTACTTGGGAGGCTGAGGCAGGAGAATCACTTGAACCTGGGAGGCAGAGGTTGCAGTGAGTGAGATCGCACCACTGCACTCCAGCCTGGGCAACAAGAGCAAAACTCTGTCTCAAAAACAAAAACAAACAAACAAAAAAGGTACTTGTATCTCAACCCCTCACCCCCCTTGCAGGGTTTATAATGCTTCACATACAAGAGGAACAGACCTGGCCCTTAATAATCCGTAGTATTTACTATGTAATTTCCAGGTGCTGGGTCCTTTGTATCACACTTGAAATACTTTATCAGAGTCATTATCGAAATCATCCTATCAAATCATTCTGAAAATGTATTACACAAAATCTAGCTTTGTAAATAATTCCCAAACCCCCCAGTTACCAAATTCAACTATTCCCCAAAACTATTTTAGTCTATTTTCTCAAAACAGACCCTCAATTCTTCCCAAATTCAAGAGGAACCATTTTTTTTTCTCTTCTCGCAGCTTTAATACACTGATGATACAGGGAAAATTGATTAACATTCCAGTACCACAGTGGACAAGGCAAAGGGGGAAGCAGGGAGCATCAAGACACTCACCACAGCTCACACCTCATAATTTTTCTCTATATTATAATGATTAATAAGTTTCTCAGAATTGGGGGATGGGTGAGAGATAAAGGAGAGAGGATGATAGGTAGCTTGCAGGCTATGCCACACAAGGGGAAAGGAAAGAGCGTGAAGTTAATAGGAGTAGGAACTTGGCTTGCTTCCCTGATAAAGGCCTGTTATGTCTACTTCTGAGGGTTACACAAAGAGAAAAATCATCCTAAGAATGTTTTTCGGCTGGGCGCGGTGGCTAACGCCTGTAATCCTAGCACTTTGGGAGGCAGAGGTGGGCGGATCATGAGGTCAGGAGATCGAGACAGTCCTGGCTAACGTGGTGAAACCCCATCGCTACTAAAAAGAAATACAAAAAATTAGCTGGGCGTGGTGGCAGGTGCCTGTAATCCCGGCTGCTCGGGAGGCTGAGGAGGGAGAATGGTGTGAACCCAGGAGGTGGAGCTTGCAGTGAGCTAAGATCACACCACTGCACTCCAGCCAGGGCAATAGAGCGAGACTCCATCTCAAAAAAAAAAAAAAAAAGGATTTTTTTTACTGTGCTTTATTATTATTTTATTATTATTATTTTTGTAAATGCTTAACAACGCTCCATGTGTAAAAATCCATTTAGCAAAATGCCACCTTGGGTTTCAGAGTTTGTAACATTGAAAAGCAGCATTTAAGACCTCCTGTGACTCATAAAATATGCAGTAAGGGGTTTGGAGTAATATGGAAAAGTAGGGGAAAAAATTTGTGCTCTTCGCAGGTAAAATATTGCTGACATTTTTAATAATAATGAAGTATATGATCTCCTTGGGGCAAAACTAAAATCTATTGTACAGTGAAAGAAGGGATCCATTTAATTTGTTTAGGCTTCTTTCATTTTGGGTTATTAAATCTGTTCAAGGTTATGAATAGTATTACTAATGGCTGAATAGTTGCAGAAGGTGTGGTACAGAGAGCTGAATTTTCCAACCAGATTTTGGAAGATGAGATGCTTATGCATAATGCGACTTCTCCCGCTTTGCTGTAAGAACATAGTTTTGTTTAATGTTCAAAAAGTCAATAGGAAAACATCTTCCTTTAATGTTATATATACTCCTAATTGTGCATGAATTTGAGTATAGTTTTGTTTCTGTCCTTAATGGTTTAGTTTTATCTACTTATGGTGAAATGTTACAACGCAGATCCCTGATGTTTAACACATTATTGGTAAAGTTGCCAGATAAAAAACAAAGGCTTGCAGGAAAATGTGAATTTCATATAAACTACATGCAATTTTTAGTATAACCATGTTTCATGCAATAGATAGTACATACTTACACCAAAAACATTTGCTGTTTATTTGAAATTGAAATTTAAATGGGCATCACATCTTTTCATTTGCTGAAGATGACTGTCTTAATTGTTGGTCATTCTTGTGGGGAGAGAGAGAGAGGCTGAAATCAGGCTCTATAAGGGTAAGCTTTAAAATTGAAACACACCATTACTTGAACTTCAATTGGCCTGGAAATAACGCAATTTAAAAACTTATTTATGATTGACATAATAATTGTACGTATTTATGAGGCACCAGTGTGATGTTTGGATACTTGTATAAATTGTGTAATGCTCAAATCAGGGAAATTAGCATATCCATTACCTTAAACATTCATTTCTTTGTTCTCAAAGAAGTAGAGAGTAGAAAAGTGCTTGTTTACCAGAGGATGGAGATGAGGGTACGGTGAGAGACTGGTCAACTGGTACAAAGCTACAGTTAGAGAAGAGGAATAAGTTCTGGTGGTCTATTGCATAGTAGAATAACTTACAATAATGTATTGTATATATCACAATAATTAGAAAAGAGGTTTTAAAATGTTTTCATCACAATGAAAATGATGCAATTTTAATGGTGCTTTTCAAAAACTCTTGAGGTACTATTTAAAAATTGTGCTTCGTGTAGGTGCAGTTTCTCATAGACACATAGTTGAAGCTGGAAGTGAATGACAGTGACACAATATACTCAGTGTTTGCTGGGTTCCAGAAGATTTTTTTTGTAGTTACTTTTTAAAGTGGGGTAGAAAAGAATAAAAGCACATCTTTTCAAATTTATTTTCCTAGATTATTAATAATAATAATATTAGAAGATAGATCATTCGCAGCCACTCAGTGTTGCACATTTCTACACAAATGCTGCTCTGATTTAAGATAATGCTTATTAGGGTATTTTAATCTTCTTGGAAGTTACCATTTGTCGTTTGAGTATTTGCCTGTTCATGGCAAATCCCATCTACATGTTGTTGGGCAGAAGTGAAATATATCCTATTTATGCTTATTCCCAATTTAAAATTTTTATTGGCTTTTGGGAGCAAAGAGAAGTAACAATTTTCAGAAAACAGTAAGTACAGAATGCTAAAATATCTACAGAGGGGGTATAGGTAAAATATTGAAATAAAGTCTCTAAAGGAAATAGAGCAAATGAAGTATACCCAGAAGTCCCCTCATCAAACTGAAGGCTAAATTTCACAAGCTCTCTCAGAGGGGACATGGGGAACGGAGAAATAATAACAGCTTATGATTATTTACCTTCATTTAATTTTTATCCTTTTGAAAGAATGTCAGGCAGGAACCATGTTATTCCAGTTTGATATCTGGGAAAACCGAGTGTACAGAGTGAACAAATGACTTGTCCCAATTAGTAACTTAGCGACGGAGCCAGGAGCTGTGGTTTTTAAGCTCTTATAGAATATAGTATTAAAATCATTTCAATGCTATAAATCTTCTTCCTGGATGGTGGTGGGGCCATTGCAGAAACTGGAAACATTTTGTGATTCATTTCAGAGGACTCTCAGCCCCCTAAAGCCCTTGGATTGTGTGAAGAACCCTTTCTCATACAAGGGTCATTTTCCAAACTTATGACTTCTTATGAAGCTTCGGGGGGTGGTAGTTTCAGCCCCCTCTTCCCTGCAATGTGCTATTAAAATTAAAATGTAAATGGGGATTAAATTCAGGTATTTTTGTAGGTGTTTAAAAGTGTGAAATGGATTATGAGTGTTATTCCAACAAAGACTAACACAGTTATGCTCTTGATCGACAATGTGGGGAGCTGTTGCCTGAGATAGGAATTGAAAACCTCCATGTTGCTAATGTCCGGGTGCTCTGACTTCTGAATGTAGGGTAGTGAGCCAGCAACAGCTTTTGACAAAGCATTTACCAGGCTACAGTGAATTGAGAAAAGTAAGAACAAGTGAATTCTTTACATGAATAACTTTAGGGTCTACCTGTACTCTGAAATTATATCCTTCCACTGTTTTTCTTTCTTTTTCTTTGAGTAATAAATAGATATTTCTTTTTAATAACATGGTCATGTTGAAAGGCAAGGTAGGGTCAAAAATGCCAGAATCATAGTGTGGCTCTATCATTTATTAAATGGTTGTATTGAACAAGTATTATTATAGCTTCATCTAACTTTAGATATTTTATCTGTAAAATGGGAATGATAACTCTACCTTCTTTAAGGCTAATGTGCTGATAAAATAAGTTAATGTATCTAAAACACTTAGAAAAATATCTGGACTATATTAAGTCCTCTGTGAAGACTAGCTAATAAATTACAGTGTTTAATTATATATTTATGTGTTTTAAAAGAACATATATATATTTTTCAATAGCAAAATTGTTTGGAAATCCTAGGTAGATATCCCAAATTATTATTAATTTTATTTTAAATTTTACTGTCTTTAAATCTATGTAAGAGTGAAGTGTGTAAAAATAATAAATGGGTGGGAGGACGAGAATGAGAGAAAACCCAAGAGGAGAACATAAAACGTTATTTGGTCATAAAAAAAAAAAAAAAAAAAAACTGGCCAGTCGTGGTGGCTCACTTCTGTAATCCCAGCAGTTTGGGAGGCCGAGAAGGGCTGATCACGAGGTCAAGAGATGGAGACCATCCTGGCCAACATGGTGAAACCCCATCTCTAATAAAAATACAAAAAAAAAATTAGCTGGGCATGGGGGTGAGCATCTGTAGTCCCAGCTACTCGGGAGGCTGAGGCAGGAGAATCACTTGAACCCAGGAGGTGAAGGTGAAGGTTGCAGGGAGCTGAGATCGCACTGCACTCCAGCCTGCCAACAGAGTGAGACCTTGTCTCAAAAAAAAATCCAGGGAGATACCTTCTTTTCCTACAGGCAGATGGAGGGAAAGGAACAGGCAATTGTGGTTGCATTGGACTTTAGATTTAGTTCAGGCAGTGTCAATTTTCTGTCTCTCCCACTGGAATGGCAGCTTTATAAGAACAGTGATCTACTCTGTTTGGCTCTCAGCTTCATCCCTAGCATTTGGTGCAGTTCATGGGACAGTGTAAGCATCCAAATTTTATGTGTGAATAATGAGCAAAATTAATTACCAAACGCTTTTAGCATAAATTTGTTCTTTCGGCTCTTTGTCCTCCGTTGGCACTAAGCTTCCCCCAGGAACTAGATAAGGAAACAGCCTCTGCACAGGCCAGTGAAAAGCCACCACTGGGTGGCTACTGTTAGAATCTTCTGCTCGTCTTGGGTACCACACAGTGCAAAGAATGGTGCCAGCCAGTTTCACCCCCTCCCAACTCTTCTCTGCAGAAATTTAGCTTCCAAGATGACCTAACCTAATAATTTACCAGGCACAGGTAAATAATTTTAATTGATTTTTAACATCAGGTAGCTGCCAACTATAACATTAAAAGATATTTGCCTTTATTCAAGTGGAGAGAAGAGTTTTACCTTGGATGAATATATAATGGTGATATGAGAGACAGATATTGGGTATGGCTTAAAATAACCGTATTTATGAAAAAGAATAATGCCATGCTTACTTCAAGGACTAACCTGGTTTTTAACGAGAAGCATTCTGGGTAGGTGGAGGTTGTATTTCTCTCTTGATCATGAAAGGAAATACACCTATGTCTTAACATATTCACTGAGACAACAGTCAACATTCAAACACTATGAGCCAAACAAGTGTGATGAGAGCCAGGTGTTGTGTCATCAGAATCGAGGAGCATAGTAGGCAAGCTTGTGTGCGTCTCATGGCTCTTGCATCTCTGAGTTCTTTACACTCATGAAGTTTGTGCCATTGCCTACTCACACCTGATTCAATCTGACTTTAAAGAGTGGAAGCCAATGTTCACACAAACCACTCAGCCCAAAATAATGACAAAGTCTATTTTCCAGGTTTTAACCCCAAACCAGCAAAATGCTGAGCTTCTCAAACATTGAAAGCTTTTAACCACAGCCCACAGCTAATGAGATTTTATCTCTACTATTTGTATTTAGGGAGAGGAGGAGGAGGATGTGTGTGTGTGTGTGTGTGCGTATAGAAAAGGAAATAGCAGATTTCTATTTCATTTATTTAATATATTGACAGAGGGTATACATTGGAGGAATGTATTTGGTAAACATTATTTTTTTTTCCTACACAAAATGACTTAATTTTCAAAATATTTATTGCAATTTTCAAAAACCCTTATTAGTCAGCCCCTTCCTGCTAGCTTTTAGAAACGGGATCTTAAGGTCAGTGAGATAGAAAGTAGGAACTTGAAAATCAACACTCATGTTTAATTACCATAGGAGAAGCATATACAGACAGGTGTAGGGAGAGATTCTTTTTTTTTTCAGTATTCACTTTAGCATCCATTTTATAGGTGATAGAGCTCACTTACAGTGGAGAGGGAGAAGGGAAGTTGATTCTCTCAGGCAATGGGATAGAAAAACCAAGTAACTTTCTCCTTTCCTTCAGCATGTGGTTTCTCCAATGTAAATCAAATTGTTTTTCAAGTACACAGATATGTTATTTGATTTGAAGCTGTAAATTTGGATTATTCGTACATATCTGATTTTCCCAATTATTTTCTAATCTATATAAATGATTTACACATTAATGAATGTTATTAAAAATAGTTTCAGCTTTCAATAAGTTTGTTGAAGCCATATTCTCCTAAATTTAAGTTGGTATGGTTCATAGCAGAAGTTTTTGGAATTTTTATTAGCTAAACTGCACTGTGACTTTCTAAGGTGTAGGTAGTTAATACAGTCATGCTTTCCCAGAGTTACATGATCCTATCCCTCACTTCTTTTTCTGAGATTCTTTTCATGGGATGTGATTTTCAGAGAACACTCTATGGGTGTTCAAATGAATCTCCTCAGAGGAGAATGTCATAAATATAATATCATATCTGTGCTCCTCAAGAAAAATGAATGTGGTTGTTATCTTGTCTGCAAAGATTATGTGTGATGGTAAGGCTGTTAAGATACTCCATGGATAGTCAGGGAAAGATGTATGCAGCGAAGGAGGTGAGGGCACCCTATGGCATGGAGGCTGTTGAGATAGGCACAGAAAGACAGTTTAGCTAAATTTATAATAACAAAAGATTTCTGTTTGGATAGAGTTAGGAATTTCAGTAATATTGAGTATGGAGGCCTTAATGGGTGGGACTAGGGCATTAAGGTTTCAGGAATCCACTATGAGGCACTATTTATTCTTTCCTGACTTGATAATAGGCCTGATTAGGCAGTTAAGGGGAGAAGCAGTAGGGATAATAATTTCTTCTGTAAATGGGTCTTACATAATAGATTCCAGTCCTTGAGGGCTCTGCTTTAATTAGATTGGACCATACTAATTATTTTAACCAGTAGAGATGGTCCATAGAATCTCATTTCGTCAAGGCACTTTGTAAGTAGCAAAGACTTAATTTAAATTTTACTTAGTACTTGCTGAGTCAGAGCATTCACGTACACTGTGTGATATTTGAGGACAACAGGTGCTAAGACCATGGGGAAATTAGGCAAGGGTGTAGTTCTGATGATTAGGGTGAGACATCTCACCTTTCTATTTTATGTTCAGGAACTCTTCTAAGATTAGAGGGGATACCTTGTTTAAAGTTAATGAGATGCCAAGGTATAACTGTAAGTTAAACCCTACTATTCATTAAGGACATTCAATAAAAAATTCTAGGATGAACTTAATTGGTCTTGCCTGGCCCACATCTGACCCAATCAGTGTGAATAAGAAAATGTGCTGAGAGGCCTACATCACTTGCCTACCCTTAGAATGTGAATTCGTCTCCACAAAAGAACATGGACTGGGAGTGGTAGGTGCTTCCTCAGAAGAAAATCAGGAGTCTCTGACCAGATATTGAGAAGGTGTGGTGGTTTGGGACCATCTCAAAGTAGTCAGGTTGTCACCACATTTTCCAGAATTTCCATCCTTGAGCACTTCAGGGTTAAGTTTGACCCCCAAGGCAAATTTTGTGAGATTCAGGAGGTGGAAGTGAAGCAACAGTCAAAATACTCTGAAAGTTGTCATTGGCTAGAGGCAGATTCTAGCTTACACTCTTAGTATCCTTATAGAACAGATATGGAAACAGAAGCACAGAGAACATAAGCAACCTATCCAAGGACACACAATTAGCAAGTGGCAGAAACAGGATATCATGCCCAGGATTCTAGCTATGGATCTAGTGCTCCTAACCACTTTGCTATAGGGCAATCCAGTCCAGGGTAATAGTTGAAATACAAGAGCAAAAATAGGATGATGCGAGTATGAGAACAAGAAAATGTTCAATTTGACTTTGACATAAAGTCGACTGATGTACATGAAGGAAAGGAACATTAGCAATTTGAGATTCGGGGTCCTTATAATGAGCTACAAGAGCTAAGAAGTTGAGTTGTACTTGGCAGGCAATAGGAAACCTTAGAAGTCATTGAGCCAGGATTTAGGTTGGGCTGTCACAGAAAATGCTGACATATAGATTTAAGTACAAATAGTCTGGTTTTTAGGCTACCACAGAAAGCATCATTAGGGTTGGGAGTGGGAGTGGGGAGTAAAATAGGGAAAAAGAAGAAACCAATCGTGATAATATTTAGTAGAATATAATGATGGGGATAGTGAGAATGCTATATTCTCACATAGATCCAAATAAGGCAGAGATTCTTAACTTTTTGAGTTCCAGATATAAAGCCAGTTTTACTTGACCTCCATTACTGGTGATTGAAACCAGAGGAGAACGGGGTCCAGCAAGGTGGTCAGGCAAAACCTGGTATCCAGGGGGTTTGGATGGCATTTCAGGTGACATAAGTAAGACTGGGAGGGCAGAAGGGATGGGGACCTATAAATGGGAGGAGGGAAAGGGCACTGAGAGTCTGGAAGCTGTCAGGCCTGTCCCCGCTTGGGCTTCCAAAGACAGAATGCTGGTACCAACATAGAGTTTCAAGAATGAGGAGGAACTTCAGTGCTGAGAGACCTGCAGAAACTGCCAGGTTACAAAGGAGCACATGCTTGGAACTGAGCTGTGTGGTAAATACCCAGACAAGAAGGCAGAGTTCTCAGCACTGGATCTGAGGTTTATGTTAAATCAGGCCTGAAGGGCAGGTGCCAACATCATGCTGCCTGCCATTTGAGCTGCGGAGCTTCAGCCTTTTAAATTCCCTCTGTGGAAGTCAGAATTGGTTCAGGAGCCTGGCTGAATCTGCAGTAAAAGTCCAGTCATGTAGCTGTAGCTGAGGGCTGGAGGATTTACTGGGACTCAACAGGTTGTTACGGATAAGTGGAGGGGAAGTTCTCAATGGGTCACATTATAGGGAGCGTTCGGAGCATGTAAACATTACTTGACCTCCTGCATGCAATATGACCATTCACTGTGGGAAGAGTCTAATCAAACTAGATTTTATGGATTTTTATTTATTGGTAAGAGTGCTTTAAAAAAGAGAAAAAATGATGAGCTAAATAAGATATCTACATCTTTAATAGTATGACTTTCTCTCCTCAGAATCTTGGGAGGGAAAATAAGCTCTTTGTATGTAAGTTTTTATTTTTATTTTTCCAAACAATAAAATAAAGTAAAACACAAAAGAAATACTGTTGAACTGCCTGTGCTGTCATCTAGAAAAAAAGAATATGTACATGATAAAGCCTTATTAATTATTGCACAACCTTTGCCTCGGTGGTCTATGTGAACAGAATGCTCAAGGACAGACCCTAGCAGTGAAGACTGTGTGTGAAATTTTGGCAAACATAGAAAGTGGAAAGAGAGAGGAGGGAGTATTGTTGAGGAAAAATATTGATCCCTCTATAATCCTTAGCAACATCTTTGACTTTTTCCTCCTTCTTCTTCTTTTTTTTTTTTTTTTTTTTGTAACTCAATGCTTTTTATATGTCATTGAGAGCTGCTCCAAACTGAACAGCAAAGGCCATCTTCACAAGAGGTGGAAGTAAACCGTTTATTAAAACTGTTTTCCTTGCTATGGGAAATACATTAGATTAAAATTAATGGAAATCAAAAGTGTTGGCAAAAATCAAAATGGTTTATGTGTCCAAAGGCAGGGGCCTGGGGGAAAAACTAATGGCTGGACAAGCATGGCAAATGATGATGTTGATCTATATTTATTGTCATGGATAGATATGTAACCTCTATTGTTAACTGAAAAAAATACATTACAAAAGAGTATTACAGAAACTTCCATTTCGACAAAGTTGGAATAGATGTACTTTCCCTTATTCTTCCTATTAAGTACAAATAAAACCATGAATGTTATATGTACAACAAACATAAGAAGATTCTTAAGGGTGGAAAGAAAAACGCTGACTGGCTAGGGATCTTGGGACCCAAAGAACAGGACAGTGTAAGTTTCCTGAATTATCTTTTTGCCTCATATATCCCAGACTTAGAGCTGAAGAAGTTAGCAACCCAGAGACACCAGTGGGTATGGACAAAAAAATTCCCTAATAAAAGTCTGTTCTGTCCAATTAAAGGACCATGAAAGGGACAGCTTAACAAGACAGAAAACTTTTAGACAATGACTGCTGTACTTCAACCAAGCACTGTAGCGAAGTGTGGCCTTGTCCACATCCATATTAGAAAAGACCAAATGAGAAGCTTACTCTCAGCAGGCTATAAAGAGGTATTTCAATTCCCCACCTTGGTGGTGTCAGAGAAGGCTGAGTAGAGATCCTGGATTTTCATCCAGCTGTAAGAAAATGAACCCCTTGCCCCATGTGGAAACCACATGAGAAGTCTGGACTTACACCCTCACCTGACAGTAAGAAGGTACCTTCCCTCTCCCCAAGGGGTTGGTATCAAAGGAGACCTACTGGAGAGGCAGGACTTTCACCAGTGTCCTGCAGTAGTGAGGCTAATGACCTGTCCCGTCCCACCCCCTCCAACCGTAGTGTTGCGGGAGGCTACCTGGGAGCAGCAACACAGCACTCCTACCCATTCCAGCCAGAGTGGTATCGGCAGAAACTTAGTGTGAGCCAAAACTCCCACCACCATCCAGGTAATGAGGAACCCCCTTGGGTATAAACAGAAGCCAAATGAGCATCTTGGATTTCTATACCCAACTGGCTGTCATGAGGCAGCACCAATCAAGTAGTGCCAGAGAAACCTAATTAAAAGTGAAGGTTGAAATTAGATCTACGGTCTCATAATTTGGTATCCAAATTGTGCAGGTTTCAATGGAAAATCACTTGTAATATGAAGAACCAAAAAGATACCAACTTGAATGAAAAAAAATCAATATGACTCCGAGATAACAGAAATGTTAGAATGATGTGGTAAAGATTTTAAAGCTTCCATAATAAAAATGTTTTATTGAGCAATTATGAACATGCTTGACACAAATAAAAATGTAGAAAGTCTCAGCAAAGTAATAGAAAGTCTAGGCAAAGCAATAGAAGTAATAAAAAAAAACTAAACAGCGGAATGGAGAAGATAGAGGAAAGAATCAGTGAACTGGAAGACAAAACAATAGAAATGATTAAATGTGAACAACATTGAAGAGATAAAATAGACTGGAGCATAAATGCGCAGAGTCTTGGGCCCTGTAGGATCACAACAAAAGATCTAACATGTGACTGGAGTCCTAGAAGGTGAGTAGAAAACAGCAGGTTTAAAAAAGTACTTGAAAAAATAATGGCTGGAAACTTCCTAAATTTGGCAAGAGACACAAACACTCAGATTCAAGAAGCTAAGCAAACCCCAAACATAATAAATCCAAATAAATTGCACCAAGACACATTATTGTAAATTTTCTGAAAACTAAAGATAAAGAAAAAAGATTTAAAGCAATGAAAGAGAAGGAACACTTTACATATAGGGGGAAAAACTTGAATTACAATAAGTATTTTACCAGAAAGGGAGTAGCAAAAAATTTGTAAGTACTGAAAGAAAACTGCCCGGTGAAAATATTTTTCAGGATAAAGGGGAAATCAAGACACATGAGCCAAAGGACAAGGAAAATAATTTATCACTAGAAAACCTACAGTGAAAGATGGCTAAGAAAGTTATCTAACCAGAAAGAATAAAAATACAGATAATACATTTTCTTTCTCCTTTTGAGTTTTCTGAATTATGTTTGATGGTTGAAGCAAAACTTACAAAACTATCTGATGTCATTAAAATGTATATAGAGGTAATATTTAAGATAATTCTATTATAAATGGAAGGAGGGAAAGTGATTATACAAGGAGGTGCAGTTTAATACTTTATAAGAAGTGTTAAGGTGTCAACATCAGTAGACTGTCATTTTATATATATATAAAAAATATATATATAACATATATATTCAGATATCACATCACATATATGTGGATGGGGAGCGTTCAGAGCCTTGTAAACATTACTTGACCTCCTGCATGCAATATTACCATTCACATATATATGATGTTATATCTGAATATATGATGTAATATTTAAAGCACACACTAAAAAAGCTATACAAAGAGGTACACTAAAAATATAGGTAAGTCCAAATGGAGTTCTAAAAAATGTTCAAGTACCCTACAAGATGGCAGAAAAAAAATACCAGAAAAGAAAAACAGAATAAACAGAACAACACTAACAAATATAAAATGACTAACTTAAACCTTAACATGTCAATTATTACATTAAATGTAAATTGTTTAAATGTACCAATTAAGAAACAGAAATTGGCAGAGTGGGTTAAAAATGTAACCCAACTGTGTGTTGCCTATAAGAAATTCACTTTAAAGGTAATATTATAGCTAGGATGAACGTAAATGATAAGAAAGAGATATTATGCAAACAGTAATCAAAAGAGAGCAGGAGTGGTTACATTATCAGATAAAGATATTTCACCAAGGTGGATATAGGGATGATAAAAGATGTTCAACATAATTAGTCATTAAGAAAACACACATTCAAACTGTAAATGAGATACTACAGCACACCTATCAGAATGGTTTAAAAAAATAGTGACAGAAAATAATGGAGAGGATATAAAGAAATTGGATCATTCACACGTTGCTGGTAGGAACTTAAAAATGGTACAACCACTTTGGAAAACAGTTTCTTACACAACTAGATTTGCACTTACCATATGACCATGGATTTGTACTTCTGGGCATTTATACTGGAGAAATGAAAACTTATGTTCACACAAAAACCTATACCTAAATGCTCATAATGGTTTTATTCATTATAGCCCCCAAACTGGAAATTACTGAGCTATCCTTCAATAGATGACTGGATAAACAGACTGTGGTACATCCATACAGGGGATTATTACTCTGCAATGAAAAGAAATAAACATTAAATAAAATGTCAATACATGCAACAACTTGGATGAATTATTGCCAAATTATGCTGAGTGAAAAGCGCTAATCTCAAAGCTGCAAGCTTCCTCTTATAGAATATTATTATAGAAATGGAGAATAGATTAAGGGTTTCCAGAGGTAAAGGGGAGTGGGAAGGAAGCAGGAGGAAAGTCGATGTTGCTACGAAAGGAATCCTTGTGGTGATGGAAATGTTGTGTATCTTCATTGTATCAATGGGAATATCCTGGTTGTGGTACTGGACTATAGTTTTGCCAGATGTTGCTATTGGAGGCACATGAATAAAGGACAAATGGTACTGTGTCACTCTGTATTACTTTGTACAACTGCATGAAAATCTACAATGATGTCACAATAAAAAACTTAAAGTAAAATGGCTGTATAATACCTTAAAAACAAAACTAATAAGCAAAAAATAGTATTATATCATTTTGTTTTGAAAAGAAATCTGGAATTATACAGAAGAGAGTATAAGCAGGGATTATTTTTGGGTGGTGAGAGTGTAGATATTTTCTTTTCTTTTTGCCTATTTTACATTCTATTTTCTACATTTTTACAGTGACTATAAATTACTTGTATAAATCTAAAAAGTTAAATTTTGTCAACAAAGATATTTAAATAAAAAATCATAGTCCCTGCCTGCCCTCAAATATTTTATACATATTTTTGCTTCATAAGCTAGGAAGTTAAAAAAACAAAAAAAAAGGAAAAAAAAAAAAGAAAACTGAAGCCCCCAGAGCAAGGAAGACATACAATTAAATATTTAAAAAACATAAATGAAATTATTGCGGCTTTTCCCTGTAGTGACATATGCTGTGTCACTTTAGGATTATTTTAACACGTGTTGGTGAAAAATGAATTGGTATAATTATGTTTAAATGATTAAACCAATGTCTGTGAGTTACTCAGCCTTCACCTCTATGCTGGTGAAAAATAAAATAGTATAATTATGTTTAAATGATTAAACCAATGTCTGTGTGTTACTCAGCCTTCATCTCTACATAATATTAGCAGAGATAACTAATCTTGTGGTACAACCTACATGAAATAATTCCTCCTCCCCAACTCACACACATCTAGGAATTTCCACTTGGGCCATAGATTAGATAATTTTTTTCCTTGTTGTATAATGTCTTACTTCCATCATTGCTTGTAGGACCCTAATAAAGAGAAAATCTTATTAATATTGACATGATGGAAGAAAAATGTTAACAAGTAGAAATAGTTCATTATAGTCACTAGATTTGAATATATTGGGAAAGCCATAGTATGTTAAGTGTTGGCAAAATTGTATTACAAGGCCAATCAATTTCTATATGGAGTTTTGTTAGTGAGTCATTAGTAGAAGTAATGCTGACTGTCCTTGAATACCATGGTTATACAAGAAAATAAAGAAATAGATGATGGGAGGCAGATGGATCATTTAATTTATTTCTCAAAGCTGACACTTTGAGTAGAGAAATCTGCATGCAATCTACTTTTTATGATTTGTTCTAATAAATACATATATTATCTCATTAGGGCAGCAGTTTGTAACAATAGCAAAATGGTAATCACACTCACCTGCAACCTGTATGCCCCAAATGAACCCGATAAGATTTATTAATCCAAAGAAGCGGAAGATCAGGCCTTGTGGGGTGGGGGATGTCGGGTGCATAAAGTGGTCACAGCAAAGAACAACGTATTGCCTTTTATTCATGGGTCAACAATGGTGGCAAAGGCTCTTGTTTGTCTGTTTGTTTCTTCCCTGAATCCTTCTGATAATAAAGCTATTCAGAAATGTGTGGTTGTTTCCCAGCAACACGTGTATGGCAAACTACTATCCAGGTTGCAGATGGGTAATAAAGTGTATTGTCCCCGACTTCAGACACTCTCTGCAACTCACAGTGCTATAGAGGCTGAGGGGGAGATTCTAGAGAACCTCTGGTGTTGTAATTACAGATTTAAAAGCTTCTGTCTTTATATTAGAGAAGAATGGTCTTTATTCTCAAGTGAACAGCTATGCTGTTACATATTAGCATCCTCATTAGTGAAGACAGTGATGGATACAGATCCAATCAATCAAGGAATCAATCAGTATGTGTTTATTAGACACCTACTGTTTTCCCTAGCTCTGAGCTAGAAACTATACTTCTGTTTCTCATGTTGATGGAAATTCATGGAGATATCAATACTATGTGGAAAACACACTAGACTTTATTTGAACATTAAATTCAATCTTGAATCACAAAGGGCTGCTCTGCCCATTATTAATTGCCTAGGCTATGATATCTTTCATTCTCTTTACTGGGAATCTCTTTTATTCAATAACTGTGGCTTGAAAAGGCCAGAGAAGGCCAGGCATGGTGGCTCATGCCTGTAATCCCAGCACTTTGGGAGGCCGAGGCAAACAGATCACGAGGTGGGGAGTTCAAGACCAGCCTGACCAACATGGTGAAACCCTGTCTCTACTAAAAATACAAAAATTAGCTGGGCGTGGTGGCAGGTGCCTGTGATCCCAGCTACTTAGGAGGCTGAGGCAGGAGAGTCATTTGAACCCGGGAGACAGGTTGCAGTGAGCCAAGATGGTGCCACTGCACTCCAGCCTGGGCGAAAGAGCGAGACTCCATCTCAAAAAAAAAAAAAGAAAAAAAAAAAGAAAAAAAGAAAAGGCCAGAGAAGTCTGAAGTTTATAAGTACTGCGTGCTAACCAAATGTACCACTGAAGCCACTGACGTCTGAATTTTAGTCACCATTAAGAGCTTGTACTCTGGAATCAGACATAGATTGAAATCCCAGCTTATCAGCTGTATGACATTGGCAGAGTCCAGAAAGCAGAGGATGCTCTTTCCAAACAAAATAGAAAAGAAAAAAATGTCATTGGCCACATCTAACAGGATATGAATTTAACATTTGCTCTTGTATTTTGTTTCGAAAGTGTTTCAAAGAAGAAATCAAGAAAAAGATTCAGTTTAGTGAAATGATCAGCTTTTGAGGGCTAGATTTAAAATTGCTTTGCAGCCAGGTGCGGTGGCTCATGCCTGAAATCCCAGCACTTTGGGAGGTCGAGGTGGGCAGATCATCTGAGGTCAGGAGTTCGAGACCAGCCTGGGCAACATGGGGAAATCCCATCTCTACTAAAAATACAAAAATTAGCTGGGTGTACTGGTGGGCGCCGGTAATCCCAGCTACTGGGGAAGCTGAGGCAGGAGAATCACTTGAACCTGGGAGGCGGAGGTTGCAGTGAACCAAGATTGAGCCACTGCACTCCAGCCTGGGTGACAGAGTAAGACTCTGTCTCATGAAATAAAAATAATAATAAAATAAAAAATAAAATTGCTTTGCTTGCAAGTGGGTAACTATGTGTAAGGGGAATGCTGTTCAAAAGGTTCAACTTAAGCACTGGCTCATTTGCCATGTGACTTGTCTTTGTGAAAACTGCCATTTATTGAACACTTCATTAATTTTCCCCTTTCAGACCATGAGATGAGAAACATTAGCTTGATTATATGAATAAGAAGGGAGAATTAAGCCATTTATTTAAGGATGCTTAGCTAATAAGTGAATAATTGGAAATTGAACCCAGATCTGCCTGACTCCAAAATTTGTGTCAGGTTTAGCTATTTGAGTGACCTAATCATAGGATTTCCATGGTTTGAATATCACTTTCCACCTATTTGTGTCTGCTCCAGGAAATCTCTGTTTGTGCTACTCCCACTGTTCATGGCCTGTTTTCACACTTCCCTACTGTCTCTCAGTGTTTGAAAAAAGCAGCCAATTACAGCAGTGTGTGGCCATTTACTACAAATGGTGTTGGTGGCTCTTTGAATAGATGAGAGTTGCTGCCATTGATTTATATGACTCTGAAATTGTGGTTCATCTGGACCTAATGAGACAGATAAGACCAGGTCCCTGCTGCTGTGTGACCAGGCAATAGCACAACTGGGGACGTGCTGTGCCTCCACTGTGGCGAGTCCTTCCTTCAATCAGGGAGAAAGAAGTGTGGAAAATCCAGTTTGGAATTATTGCAGGGATTGTGAGATAGCTGCCGACCTTCTCTCAGCAGTGCTGGCATAAAAACTTGGGAACATGATATTACTCTAACAATAGGCACTAGGATTCCATTTAGGGAGAGAAATATGTATGTGGGAAATCAAGTGTTTGATGCAGGGGGTGGGACCCAAGGACTTCAGAGAAAAGGCACAAGTGCCTCTGCAGGGACATGGAGAGAAGAAATGGGGGAGATGAGCTGGAGAGTGGATTTGGGGCCGGGTCCTGAACGATGAGATTACAAAAAAGTTATTTGGAGAGGAGAAATTGGCCACGTTGTTGGCTCTTTGGTGTGTGAAGTGACACCCACTCTATGAAGTCACACATGTTTCATGTGAGTTGGGAGTGTAGGTGGGAGGTTGATGAGAAATCAATGAAGGACCTGGATTTGAAATCTAGGTCAGTGTGGAGAATAATAGAAACTGTGAATGAGGAATCTGAAGCCCAAAAGGCAGGATAGGCCACAAGAACAACAGTTTCCTAGTTATTCTCAGAAATACTGAGGAGGGCTGTGGACTCCTACAAGCCATGGAGTTACATATGTGTGTGTGTGTGTGTGTGTGTGTGTGTGTGTGTGTGTGTGTGTGTGGTGTGTTGAGGAAAGCATGCTGTGTCACAAACCATTTTACTAAGATCTTGAAAGCTGAGGTTCCAGCTCGCATCTTGTTTGTACTTTTTTTCTTCATACCCCCACAATTGAGTGGTTGAAGCCTAATAATTCATATGATTAAAAGTGTGGGCTTTCCAGAAAGAGATGACATGACACATTATCAAAAAGAGGAGGAAAGTTGGTTTGCTTACAAAGACCACCTAGGAAACTTAGTCCCACCAATACCCACCTCTGGCTCTGTGCTGTGATTTGGATATTTGTCCCCTCAAATTTCATTTTGAAATGTAATCCCTAATGTTGGAGGCAGGGCCTGGTGGGAGGTGATTGGGGCTTGGTGCTATCCTTGTGATAGTGAGTTCACGTAAGATCTGGTTGTTTAAAAGTGTATGGCACCTCCCCCCAACTCTCTCTCTCTTGCTCCTGCTCCTGCCATGTGAGACACCTGCTCTGCCTTCATCTTCTGCCATGATCAGAAGTTTCCTGAAGCCCCCCAGAAGCCAAGCAGATGCTAGTGCCATGTTTCCAGTGCAGCCTACAGAACAGTGAGTGAATCAAACCTCTTTTCTTTATTAACCCAGCCTCAGATATTTCTTTATAGCAATGCAAGAATGGCCTGATACATTCTGTCATGCACAGATGATGTCTGTCTCTTGCCAAGTGATGTGCAGGGAGAACTGTCACTCACTCCCAGATTCTCAAAAGCATGGCCTGCACACGCTCTGGGCTCTGAGCTCACCATGGAGATGAGTTGGTTAGTCCATCCCTGACTTGATTCTTGCTCAGGATAGGCACACTGCTCCCCAAGAACAGATGCCAAAGCAGGACTGGTGAGAGGTGGTTTTCAGGACTGTAACAGGTTGCAAGGGTTCCTTTGAAGATGCCCAGCCAGTGAAAAGGGGCTAGGAGTAGGTAATACAGGGTTGTTTCCTACCTTCCCATACTATTCGTCCTGGCGTATATCTGAAAATTTCAATTTACAGGGTCATTGTTTCTCTAGCCTCAGGGGAGACTTCCAAGAGAAAGAAAGGGACAAGGACGTGGGAGCATGATAAGATTAGGAAAGTGAAATTTTCACAGAAATCCCGAGTAGACCTCCCTTATTTCATTGGTCAACCCTGTGTCACATGGTGTCTTTGCAGCAGAAGATATTGGGAAATGTAGTTTTCATTTGGGTATCTATTATACACAGTTTCTCTGAACACAGGAATGAGGTGATTACATACAAGGTTTTGGGAAGTGAGGATTTGGGGATTGACAGAATTTGAGAAGCAGGAGTGTTCAGAGAATGGATAACCTTTATCTTGGATGGCTGATCACTCGAGACCATGCCTGTTGTCTGACTTTCAGCAGTGTGTTGTTCACTGGAGTGAACTGTCACTAATGGATTAGCATGGGTTTGAAACCAGGTCTAGGGATTACTATGGCCAGAGAATAACCAGTGTTTTCCTGTAGGATAGGAACCTTTTATTTATTCTGCCTGTAAAGAAAGCAGAGTCCTCTTAGTAGGGAAGAAAGGAAAAATAGATATTAGGTTGACAACTGGCCATGTCTGCCACATCTGCTGTGGCTTCATGCTGATGATACCCTGCTTTAAAGAAAATCAAATCTAGGAAACAAAAAGTATGCATTCATTCATACGCGTTTACCTAATTATTTGCATTTACCTAGGTTTGCATTTACCTATTTAATTCACGTAATATGACTTGATTAAGAACTTATAATATTAGTACTGGCAATTCAAGGATAAGTCATATCTTGTCTGCAAGTCACTCATTCTCAGTGGAAAAAAACAGAAAATGAACATCTGTAGCAATGAGATAGATGCTATATGAGAGAGAAACAGAGGACACAGCAGGAGAGCATGAGAGAAGGGCTGTTACCTCTCCTAGAGGGGTCAGGGATGGCTTGTTAGAGAATAGGATTTGTGATATAGCAGTTAGATGATGAATGTTGTGCAGATGACTTCATATGCTTTGTTAGCTAAAGAGTAGATGTGTCATTCATTGACTGTGCTACCTAGGAGTAAATAGATGCCAAACTGATAGGAGTGATGTGAGGATCGTGTGAGCTAAAATCTGACATAGAATAGGATTCAATAAAAGTTGATTGAAAGAACACCTGCATACAGAGACTCTTTGCTTTACAGGTGAGGATATTGAGGCTCAGGAGGTGCAAAACTTGCCAGTGGCCCAACATCCAGTAAGTAACAGGCTGCAGCTTTAATTCTAACGCCCACATGCTTTATTCATGCTTTGCCTCAAGCTTTGGGTTAAAAAAATTTCAATTAGAATTACACAGATTCTGTGAAGAAAGACACAAATCTACCTGAAAATTCATCAGCTAGATAGAATGCAGCATGTACCTCTCTTGATCTGCCGTTGAAATGACTTAGCAGTGTAAGTTGTTATTTCCAATAGACACTGATTGAGCACCTACCACAAAGAAGGTACCATTCTCAGCATGTGAAAGGCATAAAAATGAGTCACACATGGTACTCTCACTTGATATGCAAATTTTTATTCTTGCACATATTTTGTGTTCAAAATCCTAGAGGCAGAGGCCTCTGGGATTTTGGAGCAAGGCCCCATCATCTTCTGTAGATAACTACTCTCCTTTTGAGAGATAGCTCTTGGCTTGTTACTGGGCTTTGGTGGAAACTGAACATTTGACTATGGGTCATCAAGTCACCATGTGACCTGAACTGCCTATCATGAACTGGTTGCTTTCTGACCCATCTAGCCTAAAGTGGGCCATGCTCAGCAGCATTCCATCATCAAGTGGAAGTGGTATATATGTGACTGGGCTTGAGCAGGTCCTGAAGGCACAAGTAAGTTACATGAGGAAGTGGCTCTAATGCCCATGGTCTTCACTCCTTCCACCCTGCCTTCTCTTCTCCAGCCTGTACTGAGGGCCTCGTGGGAAGTCTCCTATGATCAGTTGACAGAGGAAGAAAAGACTAGGGCCTGGTTCACAGATGGTTCTGCACGATATGCAGGCACCACCCAAAAGTGGACAGCTGCAGCACTACAGCCCCTTTCCAGGACATCACTGAAGGACAACAGTGAAGGGAAATCTTCCCAGTGGGCAGAACTTCTAGCAGTGCAGCTGGTTGTGCACTTGGCATGGAGGGAGAAATGGCCAGATGTGCAATTATATACTGATTCATGGGCTTTAGCCAGTGGTTTGGCTGGATGGTCAGGGACTTAGAAGAAGCATGATTGGAAAATTGGTGACAAAGAAATCTGGGGAAGACCTTTTTGGTCAAAAACTGTGAAGATATTTGTATCCCATGTGAGTGCTCACCAACAGGTGACCAGCAGAGGAGGATTTTGATAATCAAGTGGATAGGATGACTGCTTCTGTGGACATCACTTAGCCTCTTTCTCCAGCCACCCCTGTCATTGCCCAATGGCCCCATGAACAAAGTGGCCATGGTGGCAGGGATGGAGGTTATGCTTGGGCTCAGCAACATGGACTTCCACTCACCAAGGCTGACCTGGCTATGGCCATATGGCACCATTCCTCGGGGTGATCAGCCAGCTACCTGGTGCAGGTTGAGTATATTGGACCTCTTCCATCATGGACAAAGAGGTTTGTCCTCACTGGAATAGATGCTTACTCCAGATATGGGCTTGCCTATCCTACATGCAATGCTTCTGCCAAGACTACCATCCATGGACTCACGGAATGCCCTATCCACCGTTATGGTATTCTATGCAGCATTGCCTTTGACCAAGGCACTCACTTTATGACTAAAGAAGTGCAGCAGTGGGCTCACGCTCATGGAATTCACTGATCTTACCATGTTCCCCATCATCCTGAAGCAACTGGATTGATAGAACAGTGGAATGGCTTTTTGAAGTCACAATTACAATGCCAACTAGGTGACAGTACTTTGCAGAGCTTGGGCAAAGTTCTCCAGAAGGCCGTGTATGCTCTGAATTGGTGTCCAATATATGTTTCTGTTTCTCCCATAGCCAGGATTCATGGGCCCAGGAATCAATGGATGGAAGTGGAAGTGGCACCACTCACCATCACCCCTAGTGATCCACTAGCAAAATGTTTGCTTCCTGTTCCCGTGACATTCTGTTCTGCTGGCCTAGAGGTCTTAGTTCCAGAGGGAAGAATGCTGCCACTAGGACACACAACAATGATTCCATTAAACTGGAAGTTAAGATTGCCTCCTGGACACTTTGGTCTTCTCCTATCTTTAAGTCAACAGGCTAAGAAGGGACTTACAGTGTTGGCTGGGGTGATTGGCCTGGACTATCAAGATGAAATCAGTCTACTACCCCATAAGAGAAGTAAGGAAGACTATGCATGGAATACAGGAGATGCATTAGGGTGTCTCTTAGTATTACCAAGCCCTGTGATTAAGGTCAATCGGAAACTACAGCAGCCCAATTCAGGCTGGACTACAAATGGTCCAGACCCCTCAGGAATGAAGGTTTGTGTCCACTAGGAAAAAAACACCCACGACCTGCTGAGGTGCTTGCTGAAGGCAAAGGGAATACAGAATGGGTAGTAGAAGAAGATAGTCATCAATACCAGCTACGACCACGTGACCAGTTGTAGAAATGAGGACTGTAACTGTCACATGTATTTCCTCCTTCTTTTGTTAAAAACATGTTTGTGCATGTATACACTTGTTCTAACAAAATATCCTCATTTTATTTCCTTTTCCTTTATCACGTGACTTAAGATTTATTGACTTCATATCAGCATTTAAGTATTGTCAACTTTATGTAATAGTGTTTGGGTTGAGGATTGGTACATTTCTGGTTACAGGAAGGATACTTGCATTATGTTAGGCATAATTATGACCTTATTATTGTCTTTATTTGAAGATTATGTATGATCTCAGGAGATGTGTATGGGTTCAAGTTGACAAGTGGTGGACTTGTGATGGTTAATACTGAGTGTCAACTTGATTGGATTGAAGGGTGCAAAGTATTGATCTTGGGTGTGTCTGTGAGGGTATTGCCAAACGAGATTAACGTTTGAGTCAGTGGGCTGGGGGAGGCAGAACCATCCTTAATCTGGTGGGCACCATCTAATCAGCTTCCAACAAATATAAAGCAGGCAGAAAAATGTGAAAAGGCAAGACTGGCCTAGCCTCCCAGCATACATATTTCTGCCGGTGCTGGATGCTTCCTGTCCTCAAACATTGGACTCCAAGTTCTTCAGTTTTGAGACTCGGACTGGCTCTCCTTGCTCCTCAAGCTTGCAGACAGCCTATTGTGGGATCTTGTGATCATGTGAGTTAATACTTTATATATATATATGAAGTTAATACTTAAGCTCCCCTTTATATATAAATATATATATTATATATATACCATATTAGTTCTGTCCCTAATACAGCCTCTTTTTAGTAATTTGCATATGCACAGGGTAACTGCTATTGTAACTTCTAGCAACATAGATCAATTTGGCCTGTTCTTGAATTTCATATGATTGAAATCATACAGCATCTATTATTTTATGGCTGGTTTCTTTCACTTGACTTTGGGTTTATGAGTTTATTCCATGTAGTTACATGCAGCTGTGGTTCTTTCATTCTCATTGATGTACAACATTCTAATGCATACTTTTCAATTGCTTCTAGTTTGGGCAACTATGAATAATCTGAATATCCTCTGAGTATGCTCTGAATATTTCCATTCATGTCTTTTGTGAACATATGTATACATTTCTATTGGGTACAAATGTTAGCATGGAATCTCTGGATGTTGGTGTACACATATGTTCAGCTTTGTACTTGCAAGTAGTTTTTCTAATATGGTTGTAAAAATTTATGCTCTTGTTTACAGCATATAATAGTTTTCATTGTTCCAATTACTTGCCAACTCTTGTTTTCTGAGTTGTTTTTACAAGTTTTAGATATTCTAATGGGTACATAGTAATATTTTACTGAGGTTGAAATTTTAATTTGCAATTCCCAGATGACTAATGATGTTTATTCACCATTTGGACATCTTATGAATTTCTATCCAAGTCTCTTATTTTTTTAAAAATTGTTTGGTTGTAGTCTTATCTCATCGATTTGTAGGTTTTTTATCTTTCACATATGCTACATATTATTACTTTGTTAGATATATCTATTGCAAATAATATACTCTACTACTTTGTAGTTTGCCTTTTCACTATATGGTTTATTTTGATAAATAATACTTTTTAATTTTGAGGCTTTAAAGCATACATTTTTTTCTTTTGCGTTAGTGCTTCTTTTTGTTTGTTTGTTTTTGTTTTTGTTTTGTTTTTTTGAGATGGAGTTTCACTCTTGTTGCCCAGGCTGGAGTGCAATGGTGTGATCTCAGCTTACCGCAACCTCTGCCTCCCGGGTTCAAGTGATTCTCCTGCCTCAGCCTCCCAAGTAGCTGGGATTACAGGCGTGCGCCACCGTGCCCGGCTAATTTTGTATTTTTAGTAGACACGGGTTTCACAATGTTGGTCAGGCTGGTCTCGAACTCCTGACCTCAGGTGATCTGCCCGCCTCAGCCTCCCAAAGTGCTGGGATTACAGTTGTGAGCCACTGCGCCCAGCCTTAGTGCTTCTTATATCGTATTTGAGTTACCTTTGCTTAATTAAAAGTCATCAGGTTATTATCACATGTTTTAAAAGCTTTACTGTTTTATATTTCATATTTAAAATTGCAATCTGGTTGGAATTAATTTTTGTGTAAGCTGTGAGAAGGGGTAAAATTCATTATTTTCCAAATGGATATCCAGTTGATCTAGCACCATTTATTGACAAGACTATCTTTTCCGTATGGCACTGCACTGTCACCTCCATCATAAATCAGGGGACAACATTTGTATGAGTCAGTTTCTGTACTCCATTATGTTTCTTTGACCTGTTTTTGTACTTCTTTTGTGATATATTGGAAGTCCATGTTAAAGCTGATGGAGACAGCTCTTGATTTAGTGTAAAGAATTACTTTCTAATTATTAGATATGGTCACAAATGGGATAGGAAGATTTGAATAGTAGTGAGCTCCTTGTCTCTAGGAATATTCAATGAAGAATCACAAAAGTCATCAAAGAGAATAATTTCTTTGGTGGCCAGGAAAAAAGGACATACAGCTTGTAAGGTTGTCTCTGGAGCATCTAGCAGACAACATCTGCTTCCTAGAGTGGTGGATCTGGGGGTACAAGGCAAACATTCAAAATGTAATAGAAAGGGCCCTAGATAAACCTTGTTAGTATTATTTAACTAAAGGAACATTCTTTACCATGTTTGTCTGAACTATTTCCACTCTTAGTCTGAACTGGCACCAGTAAGGATTCCAACAGAATTTCCTCTCTGTAATGCCTTTTCCTGGGCAACCCAAAAAATTAAGCTGTCTGGTGACAAGTATCATCAAAACTGGCTATTTTCTATCTTACAATATTTTCAAATATGTTATAGACCTTTTAAACCCTCGAGTAGAGCAATAAGCTGGAAGAGATAATTTGATCCAGTAGTAAACTAGGGCTCATTTATTTTGGGAGAGACTTCCATGATCATAAACTTTGTATTTCTCATTTTCCCATTAGAAGTTTTGAAAGTACAGAAACTTCTATTTACTATTTCTTACTTTGAAGTTCTGCTTTCCAGAGAAAATGAATTTTTTAATTTCCTAGGCTATTTTGTTATTTATGTACCTATTTCTAAATTACATGTTTATAATTCCATTGCTTGACTATCTTGGTATACCAGGTTTAGACATTATCTGTTAATTTCCTATGATAAATAAAGATTTTGTACTTTTTTCAGTACTGTTATCCCAATATTGCTATATAAAAAATTTAGTTTAGTAGGCCCGTTTGAATGACTATGTACACATTGCTCACTCATAAAAAAATTTAATTTGGGTTTTTAATATTTCAAAGAATGTTCAAATTCTTTGTATTGATTCAAATATGTTTACTCAAAAGTAGTTGTATGCTTTCAAAGTTTCTTTTTTTCTCTTCTTTCTTTTGTGAAAAAAAAATATCGTGGGCCTCTTCAAGCTGGGAACTGCTCAGGGCAAGCCTGCCTCCTATTCAATTCATCCCTTTTGCTCACAGAAATAGATGCATATTCTGATTGCCTCCTTTGGAAAGACTTACCAGAAACTCAAAAGAATGCAAGCATCTGTCTCTCACCTACCTGTAACCTGGAAGCCCTCAGTAGGGGGGTGCTTGCTTTGAGCTGTCTCCACCTTTCTGGACGCAGCTGATATACTTCTTACATATTGATTGATGTCTTATGTCTCCCTAAAATGTGTAAAACCAAGCTGTGCCCCGACCACCTTGGGCACACGTCGTCAGGAGTTCCTGAGGGTGCATCCTCAGCCTTGGCATAATAAATTTTCTAAATTAACTGAGACCTCTCTCAGATTTTTGGAGCTCACACTTTGTTTTGGAACACCAAGCCTCAGCTAGGGTATGTAGTTATACATTATTGACATTGTCCTTTTCATGGAAGTGAAAGATAATTGGCATTTGGTTGTAGTGTGCTGAACCAACACACGTGATCTTATCAGTTCCACATTTACAGTTTTGTTTCACTCCCTTAGCCTTTGGCATTGCCTCTGAGAGTTGCTTTTACCATTTTCGTTAGATAAATAGAGACGATGACTATATACTGATGATTTAGATTTTGGAGCAACACTAAATCTGGCATATTCCATGCCTTGGAACAAAATCAGAGATTGGCTACCCCTGTAGAGACTGGCATCACAATCCTCTTATAGAAGCTGGGCTAGGATAGTAATACTTGAGGGTATCCTTATGTTTTTTTTTTTTTTAATTTAAAAAGCTACTTTTTCCACGAAGTTGTTCTCTCAGTTACTGGGTCTATTTTTTTTCCTTCAAAATTCTCATACTTTTTTTCATTTTTATGCCCTCACTGAGATCTATGAATCATAGCTGTTAGGAAAGGCCAAATATGTATTATATTGAAAAAAAGCATATCAATACTATCCAAGCCAGGAAAAAGGATGGAACAGGGGCTAAAAGAATAGGACATTGTGCAGGGGCCAGTTGGAGCCACAGCATGAAGAAGAGACCGGGTTCGTTTTTAACTAGAGTGGAGAAATTTGCTGTGACTCCTGGCGCATCACCATTTTTCCATTAAGAGTTATTACACCTCGGCAAGAGCAAGCAGTTCGGTAAGTGCTAAACACAAAGAGAGAAGAATTTAGCAGGTTAGCATGCACAGAGCTCCTACAGTATTAGGTGCTGGGCACTTTATACACATTAGAGCCAGTATGCAAACCCAGACCTTTTTATTCACCAGACTGGTTTCCTCTGCACTTAACCCTGTGGGTTTTCAAAGTTCTCCTGATCTATAATAGCTAAGAAAATATTACACATGCCTAATAGTGCAATGGTGTAGATAATTGCATCCATGAGAGTTTCTCTTACACAGAGCACTGTATTGATTTAGAAGAAACATTTTGGTAAGTTCGTTCGTGCGTGGCCAAGCAACAAAAATGTTCATTAAATCGAGAAGCATGAGAAAATAAGAGACGTATTTTACCCCATTTAAAAAGTTTAAACTAAAATGATTGATACATAATATTTCTACATATTTATGGGGTATATGTGATATTTTGTTAAATGCATAGACTATGTAATAATCAAGTAAGAGTATTTAAGGTATCTGTTACCTTGGGTATTTATTATTTCTATGTGTTGGTAACATTTCAAGTCCTGTCTTCTCCCTGGTTTGAAATACACAATACATTTTTGTTAACTATAGTCACTGTACTCTGTATTAAACATTAGAACTTATTCCTTCTATCTAACTGTACGTTTGTACTGATTATGCAATGCCCAACCTTGTTTTTTCCTTATTCACCTGGCCTTCTTTCTCCCTTAGCTAAGAGAACCAGACAAACTCCCTCTTGGCTCTTTCACTGGCAGCCCCTTCCTCAAGGACTTAACTTGTGCAAGCTGACTCCCAGCACATCCAAGAATGCAATTAACTGATAAGATACTGTGGCAAGCTATATCCGCAGTCCCCAAGAATTCGTCTGATTGATAACGCCCAAAGCCCCGCATCTATCACCTTGTAATAGTCTTAAAGCCCCTGCACCTGGAACTGTTTACTTTCCTGTAACCATTTATCCTTTTAACTTTTCGACTACTTAACTTCTGTAAAATTGTTTTAACTAAACCCCCACTCCCCTTCCTAAACCAAGATATAAAAGTTAATCAAGCCCCTTCCTCGGGGCTGAGAGAATTTTGAGCGTTAGCCGTCTCTTGGTCACCGGCTAATAAAGGACTCTTAATTCATCTCAAAGTGTGGCGTTTTTTCTAACACTCCTGGGCACAACAATTAACCAAATTTCCTTATCCTCCTTCCCTCACCACTCTTTACAGCCTCTGGTATCTGAGGACTAAGTTCTTAATTTTTGTCTTGTTCAAATTCCTATCTAAGGGGTCTAGGGAGTCATGCACTACAAACCATAAATTCTCATCAGATGAGTCTTATTTGACCCTGCATATCATGACTTACTTTTCAGTCTGACTCTGGCATAACGTTATAAGACAAGGAAAAAATATTTAAACTCAAAATGTGTTTCCTTGCAGTACCTTGAAATTGCCCTGCAAAGTTTCTTGTGGGAAAATTCACGTTGTATAGAAAATGCCCTTTCCCCTTTGTTTTCCTTCCTTTCTTTGCAGATTCAGTAGATAATCCACTAAGAGCCAGGTACCCTTTTCGGGTCTGATAAGAAACATTTTACAACCTGATCTCTCTCTGAAACCTGCTATCTGAGAGACTCCTCTGCACAGTAAAACTTGGTCTCCACAGCCCTTTACCTTGACTTAAACATTCCTTTCCATTTATCCTGGGTCTTCAGATAAACTCAACAAATTGTCAACTAGAAAATGTTTAAATTTACCTATTGCCTGGAAGCCCCCAATTTGAGTTGTTCTGCGTTTCTGAACCAACAATGTATTTCTTAAATGTATTTAAAAATATATGTATATATATATATATATATATAACCAAGCTGTACCCCGACCATCTTGGGCACATGTTCTCAGGACCTCCTGAGGGCTGTGTCACAGGCCATGGTCACTCATATTTGGCTCAAAATAAATCTCTTCAAATATTTTATGGAGTTTGACTCTTTTCATAAACATCTCTATTATTCTACTCTCTCATGAGATCAGCATTTTTTAGCTCCCAAATATAAGTGAGAACAATGCAATATTTGTCTTTCTGTGCCTGGCTTATTTCACTTAAATAATGACTTTCACTTCCAACTAGGTTGCTGCAAATGACAGATTTCAATCTTTTTTAAGGCCAAAATAGTATCCCATTGCGTGCCTATGCCATATTTTCTTTATCCGTTCATCCATGATAGACAATTATCTTTGTTAGTGTGAATAATGCTGCAATTAACATAGGGATGCAGGTATCCCTTTGATATTTGATTTCCTTTCCTTTGGATTTAGAAAAGAAAAATAGCTCAGACCAGTCTGAACTATGTGCAGTATGTAGACATAGGTCATGTTCCCCAAACCTGCTCCCCCATATCCATGCCTGCGGATAATTGTTAAAGACATTTTGTTCCTCATTAGCTGTCTCAATCATTACCTTCACGTTCTTGGAATTTGTGATACAAAAAACAATGTATAGCCAATCAATATCTTATGTTATTTTAATGTAAATTCTTGGTAAACAACTCAGGAATTTCATCTTCTTTTCCTTTAAAAATCTACTTGTAACTGCTACTAATTAGAGTGGCTGTACTAATTTACATTCTTAATAAAAATGTATGAGTTCCCTTTTCTCTGCATCCTTGTCTGCATCGGTCATTCTTGAATTTTTAATAATAACCATTCTAATTGGTGTAAGATGATATCTCATTGTGGTTTTGATTTGCATTTCCCTGATGATTAGTGATGTTGAGCATTTTTTTTTCCACATACCTTTTGTTCTGGCCATTTGTATGTCTCCTTTAGAGAAATGTTTATTCATGTCCTTTGCCCACTTTTTAATGGGATTATTATTATTTTTTTATTTTTTGCTGCTGAGTTGTTTGAGTTCCTTGTATGTTTTGGCTGTTAGTTCCTTGTTGGATGAATTTGTGAATATTTCCTATCTTTCAACAGGTTTTCTTTTTACTCTGTTGATTGTTTCCTTTGCTGTGCCGAAACTTTTAAGTTTAACATAGTCCAGTTGGTCTGTTTTTGTTTTAGTTCAATGTGCTTTTGAGGCCTCATCCAAAAAAACTTTGCCCAGTCCAATATCCTTGTAATCATCAGTGGCTTCCTCCTGCCTGCTGCATAAACAAACCCAATTCACTGAGACCGTGGTATTGCAGTAAATAAAGAGTTTAACTGATGCTGGGCTAGCCATGTAGGAGGCAGAATTATACTCAAATAAGTTTCCCTGAAGGGTGGAGATTAGAGCTCTTCAAGGATAGTTTGGTGGACAGGGTACTAGGGAGTGGGTGCTGCTAATTAGTTGGCGATGCAATCATAGGGGTATGGAAAACAACCCTTGTGTGCTGAGTCTGCTTCTCGTTGTATGGAGGCCACAGAACTGGTTGAGTAACTAGTCATGAGTCCAGGTGAGGTCAGTCTGAAAAACATCTCAAAAGACCATCTTGGGTTTTGCAATACTGATGTTATTTTTAGGAACAATTAGGGAAGTCACAAATCTTGTGATATCTGGTCACATGCCTCCAGAGCAGTAAGAGATTATAGAAGGTATGCTTACCTTTTAGCAGAATTCAGGCCCTTCCCATAAACCTAATCTTGTGGCCTTTCATTAATCTTACAAAGGTGGCTTCAGCCTCTGAACAAGGAGAGGATCAGCTTTGAGGAAGACTTGTTATCATCCTTGCTTCAAAGTTAAACTATAAACTAAATTCCCCCGATGGTTAGCCTGGCCTATGCCCAGGAATGAGTGAAGACAGCCAGCCTGTGACACTAGAGGCAAGATGAAGTCAGTCGTTTCAGATTTCTCTCACTGTCATAATCTTTGCAATGATGGTTTCATCCTGAAATGTTCGCCTACATTTTCTTCTAGTGGTTTTATAGTTTTTGATCTTACATGTAAATCTTTAATTTATTTTGAGTTGATTTCTGATTATGGTGAGAGACAGTGGTCCAGTTTCATTCATCTGCATATGGATATCCCATTTTCCCAGCACCATTTATTGAAAAGGGTATCCTTTCTCCAATGTACATTTTTGGCACTTTTGTTGAAAATTAGCTGTCTATAAATACATGGATTTATTTCTGTATTCTCTATTCTGTTCCATTAGTCTATGTGTCTGTTTTTATAACAATATCATGCTGTTATGTTTATTCTATGATTGAAATACATTTTGACATCTGGTAACATAATGCCTCTAGCTTTGTTTATTTTTCCCAGGATAACTTTTGTTATTCAGGCTCTTTTTTTGGTTCCATACAAACTTTAGCATGGTTTTTTCTATCTCTGTGAAAAATGGCATTAGTATTTTCATAGGGATTGCATTGAATTTATAGATTTCTTTGGGTAGTATGGTCATTTTAACAATATTCTTCTGATTCATGAGCGTGGGATGTCTTTCCATTTGCGTGTGTTTTCTTCAATTTCTCTCATCAGTGTTTTATAGTTTACTTTATTGAGGTCTTTCACTCCTAGGTTAAACGTATTCTTTGTTATTTTATTTTGTAGCTATTGTAAATAGTATTGCCTTCCTAATTTCTTTCTCTGACAATTTATCATCAGTATATAGAAATGCTATCTATTGATATTTGTATGTTGATTTTGTATCCTGCAATTTTATTGAATTAATTTATCAGATCTAGGAATTTTTTGATGAAGTTTTTGATTTTTCTAGATATAAGGTCATGTCATCTGTAAGGAGGGACAATTTGACTTTCTCTTTTTCAATT
Source organism: Gorilla gorilla gorilla (assembly GCF_029281585.2). Taxonomy (NCBI): domain Eukaryota; kingdom Metazoa; phylum Chordata; class Mammalia; order Primates; family Hominidae; genus Gorilla; species Gorilla gorilla. The sequence continues at coordinate 121,572,117 of NC_073232.2, read as the reverse complement.
TGGTTACTTTGTATTTCTTTCTTTTGCCTGATTGCTCTGGCTAAAACTTCTAGTACTGTGTTGAATAGAAGAGAGGAAAGTGGGCATTCTTTTTTGTTCAGGTCTTAGAGGAACAATTTCATCTTTCTCCCATCAGTATGATATTCATCGTGGGCTTGTCTTGAATGGTCATGAATGTTGAAGTATGTTCCTTCTATAAAGTGGAAATGGTTATGGAAGTAGAAGAGAGCAATATGGATAGGGAAGATAAGGGAGAAAAAATGAAGTTGGAAAGCCAATAAAATGATGAACTATACCATGTGATATGCACACTCCCTATGACAATCTTAAGTTTCTGAATGATCAAATGCTTGACCTGATGATTTTTTTCGTAAAATACAGTTATATTTTTGAATAAGTTATTTTGATTTTTTACTAGGTAATCGAATAAGCATTAAACCAGAATATGATGCATGTCCCAGGCAATCCACTAAGATACTGCAAAGAGAGAAATATATCTCACCCCTCTAAATAGCCAAACAGATACAACCAATTAGATACATTCTGTCAAAATAAATAATAATTTGTCCTCATGAAAGAGGACTTGACAGTACCACTTGTCACTCATAGTTCATCATAAATTCACTTGGTAATTGGAGTGACTGTCTGTGTTAGCTTATTGACTATCCAAAGGAAAAATGAACTTCTCATATCTTTGTGATAAAAGATAGTTTTGGAACTAGGCTCCTGCCCTTTAGATTCCTACCTTGCCATAGAAATGGGGAGATAAGGGCACTATCTTTCTTGATGATTACTTCTCAAAGATATGCATCCCACATCTTGGAAAAAGACATTCTTGGGTCATAAAGCTGACAAGCAACCTATCTAGTTTTCAAAAGGATTTGTATACATGTCAAAGAGGCAGAAAAATACTTTATAAGTACAAATCTTCTAAAGTGAACACTCTAACAAAGGGAGGAAGAAGTCTCTTTCCTTAATTTCAACCAGGAGAATTAATTTTTTATTTTCAATTGGTATTTACCCTTATAATATCAACTCTGAGTTAAAAGGGAGATAACTGTGAACATCGTGTAGGAGCACTGAGACAGGCTGAGAGGACATAAGCCCTTGACTTTTGCAAATCATGGGATGAATCTACATGGAGAATATCAATGGCTTTGTTACTGGGAGTTCCAACACTGTTTATGCAGCTCTGAGGGGCATCTGAGTTTCAGAAGAACAGCTCATAATCTTGGCGAGCCAGGCAGGAGGAAAAGATAAGCCTAAAGTTTGGAACTTATTCTTCTCCTTTCTCCTTTTCCTTTCTGCTCTGTACAGGGACTCTCTTTTCCTTTCCAACCTGGAACCCTTGGTGGGCAGTGCCTAAACATGGAAGCAACTGTAGGTTTCTGGCCGTGGCCAGTGAAACTGAGGGGTTTCCATGTGGAGAAGCCTGACCGCCACCACCCTAAGGAACCTGGGTCTTTTTCATGTTGGTTTATGGGGACCTTGGGTAAGAGGCATACTCCAAACTCTTGGTATTATCCTCCCAATAGTCATAATAATAGCCTCCCTGTGTGCTGTATTCTCTCAAAAGTTTTAAATGCTTGCATGCAGCCATCTCTAGAACGTCATTTGGTCTCTCTTCAACTGGAATAACAGGAGCCGAAAGAAATGTGCAACCATGAGGACGCTGTAACCTATAAATGATGTGCTGAGATGGGAAACCCGAAATGATGGTAACTGAGAGTGGTACCAAGGCCCTAAGTTTCGGTCATACTCTCAACCAAGTGAGAACCTGATCAAAAAGGGAGAATTTTTTTAAACAAAATATGGGAGGCAGTTGTTTTGGACTGAGCTCATACACTAGGCCCCAACAAACCAAACCAAACCAAAATGGAGTTGCTTGTGCTAAAACTTTAAGGGAACACATAGATTCTAGAACAGACCAGGTTTTGTTTTTTCTCCTACAAATCTCTATAACAAGCATTTCTACCAGCATAGGTATCAACGCCCTGAATTTCCCATTAAGTCTTTTAACCAAATTCATTTCCTCTAGCCTAGAGACCATCAAGCTTCAGATGATCATGCAACAAAGGTTTCAGTAAGTTCCAGTTGAAGACACTACCCCTGGCCATAAAAAAAGTACCCTGCCTTCACTAGACAGAACAGAGTGAGAGTTCCGTGATCTCCAACAGGTAGGGGCTATACCCCAAGTCAGCCTGAAGCAGTTACAGAAGAAAGATCTTCAGTCTGCCTCCCATAAAGATTTATGGGGATCACATCTCTTAGTGGGGAGATGAGGCAAGAGAATAGGGTCTGGAGGCAGGGGACCTAAGGCTGTTTCACGCTAACTTCCTAGAACTAAATGGAAAGGAAAACACTAACTTTCCATGCCTAAGTAACTGAAGGACCAGAGGCTACTCCTTTTGACCTTTTCTTCCTGGCAGATGGGAAATTGGCTGTCTGCAACAAATCATACTGAGTGTGGGTTGAGTCTTCTTTTGCAACTTTGTAACTTCACTCCAGCCTCTGAATGGTTGCCGTCTGCAACCTATCAGACTGATTCCAGGCTACTACTTCAGTTACATGAGGTAAGCATGAAGTGGCCAGTGGGAAATTTGTAGGGGGTATTTGAACCCAAGGAGATTCTGTATATGGGCCCTTGAGCTGCTGCTTGGGTCCGCTCCCACACTGTGGAGTGTACTTTCATTTTCAATAAATCCCTGCTTTTGTTCTTTTGTCGTATTATTCTTTCTTTGCTTTGCTGGGTGTTTTGTCCAATTTTTTGTTCAAAATGCCAAGAACCTGGACAACTTGCAGTCATGACCCTCTACCAAAAGCACCATGTGACACAGGCTAAAGGGCCAAGTCTCAGACCATTAGTGCTCTGGGGAGTCAGAGTTAAAGGTCATCACCAAAAGGGTGAGCTGTGGGAGGAGACTTCTTGGAGAAGGTGGCTGAGAGGAAAGAAAGGTAGAGAGGAAGCTGCCTTCCATGTGTGTGGTGCAGAATGAGGATAACTCTGAAGAGGAAATTGCGTATTGTATGTTTAAAAGAGGATTAGTCAGAAGTTTTTGGTTCTGTGTGGTAGTAAATCTAATGAGGTGGGATGAAACAATGACAACAACAACAAAAACCAAAAAACAGACCAAAAAATATCCAAACCCAAAACTAAAATAATCATTGCCTTACATCCCTGAAAAGTTATTTGGTTTTGGGGTTCAGACACAGCTAGAAGCCATGCCCTTAGTGATGGTTCTCCCTCTGTCTCTTAGCTCTCTGTTCCTCTGTGTTGACTTAATTTTCAAACAGGCTCATTTAATCCAGTGGCAAAATGGTCATCAGAAAGTCTAGGCTTAAATCCAAACAATTTGGAATATTAGCAACTAAAAAGATCCACATTTTTGCAATGAACGAAGCATGTGTGCCAGACTGCATGAGGTTCATTGCCCAGCTTGGGTCAAATGTCTACCCTGGACATACACAACTAAATTTTGAGTGTGACTTTCAGTAAAATAAGAGATTCTTTTAGGAACTTATAGAAGATCTCTTGTTCTTTGTCTTTCAATTGTTCTAAGGGTGTAAATTCCGAAGCTTATACCTTTTTATATGCTTTCTAGTATAGTAAGGGAAAGACATTCTACTCCATTTGCATCAAGAGCAGACACTTGGTTTTACAAATGTCTTTAGACACTTTATCATAATTACCCATGGATGACAATTTAATTAATCATGATATACAGCATGCCAAGCATTAATGAGTTTTTTATTTCCGGTTGGTGAAAAACTCAGAAGATTGTTCAAGGCCAAGCATACAAGTAGACTCATCCATGAATCTCATTTTTGAGGTTGGTTTCTTGGGACGATGTTGGGTACAAATATAGTATCAGACCCGGAGTCTGGTTAGGAACAGAGAAATCATAGTAAATATGGCAACAGAAAGAATTTAGTATAATTAAATTGGATAAAGAGGTATTAGAGAACTGAAGGATCAAAATAGAACACTAAGGCAGAACAAAGTTAGTCCATTAAGGCTTGAGGCACAAGGGGAGGAGTGAGAGTTTTAGGGAAATTCAGAGAAGATGCTCTGTAGAATAGAGATTCCCTCCAAGAGGGTGATGCCCCTGCATCTGCAGCTCATGGCATAGGAGCTTAGAGGAGAGGCTTTGCAGATATAAGCTCCAGACTTTGAAGAGGAGGCACTGCTAGGCTGCTTTTGGTATCTCAGGAGATTAGAGGTGGGACACTAGAGAATTTGGGTCCAGACCTCTGAGATGGGTCATCTCCCGATAAGTGCTAGTACCTCTGAAGGAACAGAGTGATGTTGGTTCTTGGAGGACCAAAATTATTAGAGAGTGGGACTAACCGCCACTGCTTGGGAAACGACCATTGCTAGAGTGAGATTGGAGTGATGCTGACAGGGAGAGCAGAAGTAATAAGTCTTCTCTTCCCTTTTCTTGCCTGTAGTTTCAGTCTAGCACCCCAGATTGGTGGGACTTGACAGAAAGTCACTGGAAATGATGAAAAATGTAATTTTTATTTATCGTAAAGCAGAGTACAGATGTGTTGATTTAGAGATGAGTGATGATACCTTAAAAAAAGTAATGTAGCTTTAAAATAATATTTGTATATAAAATTGAAGGGGAATCAATCAACTCAAGCTCAGAAAAATGTATAAGGAATGAATGAAATTGGGATGTGGAGAAGAGAAAATTATCATAAAATATTAATATACTGTATGTATATATAAGATGAAGGAAAAAGTTATGTGTAAGAAATTTTTAATATTCTATGAACCTAGTTAAGAAAAATCTCTCTCTCTCTCTCTCTCTTTCTGTGTCTGTGTGTGTGTTTCTGTGTGTTTAACTTCTTACCTCTCCCAGTAATTAGGACTTGAGTTTAAATAGAGTTGAACTTATATTTACCTTAAATTACTTATATACTTAAAATTTTGAAAGTAGCTTTTATTAAGTATAATGTACTGTATTGCAGCAGAGCATCACAACATAGGATATCAAATCCAACATAAACATAAAACATAAAACTACGAGGTAATGAGAGCTCATTGAGAAACCTCAAGGATAGCTATTCTTTTTTCTAGGTGGATTCATCATTTATAATAAAACTTTGTATTAGATCTCAAATGTAATAAGCCATTTGATTTGTCTTTGAAAGAATAAAAGAGCACCATCTGAAATTTCTAACTTGGTATGTTTTTGATTTTAGAGCATAGGATCATAAAAATATCCTGGTAATGGTAAAACCTTTTTGCATAAACAGTGGTTCCATTCTGCCTGTACAGAGAGTGAAAGGAAACAGAGGTGTCTTTTTTGTGGTAAGTATTGTAATAAGTATATCACAAATGTCTTTGGGACCAAGGAAATGTTAGAAAAGGGTCATTCTGAACATTATTTAAGGAAGATAACTGAGAGCGAAAATGAGAAAAATCTAGGCGTTCAGAACCAACTGCAAACTGACAGGATGAATTCTGAATTTTGCTCAAGCTGTTGTATTGGTAAATAATCACACTGCTTATTGCCAGGTAATTCTGAACAATCAGGAGAGAGGGCCATTGAAGTTGTCTGCATGTAAAAGTAAAATATTTTGCAAATGATTTTAGACTGAAAAATTTTGCTGAAACATTTGAAGGCCATGCACGTTTTTCAGAATTTAGCTCCTCAAGAGAATTCTCTGATGATGACCAAGTTCAGGAAATCCTAATAAGAAATAAGAGAGAAGAAAATAACCTTTTCTGTGAGAAACTGAGCTTTAAAACTGCAGGGAAATAGCATATATTCTGAATCTTAGAGGTATGGATTTTTCTAGAAAGAGCAATGTGGCCAAAACAGTGAGAGGCCGTTCTGAAATTCTAGATGGAAAGATGGGAAGTGGGCCCCACTTTTGTGTCTGTCATTTTTGTAAAGGTGGAGAAACTGGTAGACTCAAAAAAGAAAAGAGCGAGTCCTTTCCATTTTCACCTTGGTTTTGATAAGAGTACTTCTCAGATTTGTCCTAAGTTCTAGTTTTTCAAGGGTAAGTTGTTTTTGACAAACACATCAGCATTTGGTATTTTTCTGTTCATGCAGGATACCTTAAGAAAGGATGAATGTGGAACCACATGAAAGGCAAGAATCAAAGTCAGCTGCTGTTGGTACAATTTGGAGCTTGGCTGCAATGCAGTTATTTGGATCCAGTCTTCAGTGGGAGCTGACTTTATGAGCTCTCATGTTGATCAGTGCTCAGTTTCCAAAGTGTAACTCCAACTACTGATATGAAAACAAACTGAGTGAGTAACTACCATCAAGTCAAAATATGCCAATGCTCTGACAACCTCCATGTCTATGGCTACATGCGCTCATCCCTGCTTAATTAAGCTGGGCACTTATATTCTGTAATTTCCCATGAAGAGCTCATGTGCATTCAGTGTCAGCAGTGAACAAGACACTGGCACTGTGGATTCAGAGAAAAATGAGGTACAGTTATTTCCCTGACGATATTCACAGTCTTCTGAGTGGAGACAGGAGATTGTGTAATGAAGTAAAATCTAAAATAAAGGTATCCCCGTTATATTGGGAGCGTAATAGGAGAGTAAGAATGACTGAGATACGGGAAGGCAGGTCAGAGAGGATTCTTGAAGATGTGTAGTCTTGAAATATGAGTAGAGGCTTGTGAGATAGACAAAGAAAAAATAAAACTTTTTTTTTTTTTTTGAGACAGGACCTCACTCTGTCGACCAGGCTGGAGTGCAGTGGAACAATCATCTCTCAGGCTCAAGTGATCCTTCTACCTCAGCCTCCCTAGTAGCTAGGACTAAGGCACACACAACCGTGCTTGGTTAATTTTTGTTTTTTTTTGTAGAGATGGGGTGTCATCATGTTGCCCAGGCTGATCTTGAACTCCTGGACTCAAGGGATCCACCCACTTCCACCTCCCAAAGTGCTAGAATTAGAGGTGTGAGCCACCACACCCAGCGAATAAAGCTATTAATACCAAAATCTGATCCTTGTGATTGCTTCCCAGTGAAGCACTAGTGCCACTGTCATGACCCAGGCACCTGCTATGTGGTCTGTGAGCAGTACCACATTTAATACACTCAATATCAATAATGAGATACACATTATTATGATGATGATGCCCCGTTTATGGATAAGGAAGTGGGCTAAGTGGTGGTGGACATGATGTTCAAGCCTGAGCTATCTGGGTCCAAGGCATCTGTTCTTAGCCTCCTTGGGCCCTGTCCTCAATATGGAAACTGAGAGAAGGGCATCCTAGGCAAAGGAAGCAACCCATGCAGCAGCAGGAAGATGTGAGGGAGCAGGGCAGATGACAGAATGGCACAGTATATTAGTCTGTTTTCATGCTGCTAATAAAGACACACCTCAGACTGAGCAATTTACAAAAGAAAGATGTTTATTGAACTTACAGTTCCACATGGCTGGGGAGGCCTCACAATCATGGTGGAAGGTGAAAGGAACATATCACACGGCAGCAGACAAGAGAAAAGAGAGCTTGTGCAGGGGAACTCCTGTTTGTAAAACCATAAGATCTCATGAGACTTATTCACTATTATGAGAATAGCATGGGGAAAGACTTGCCCCAGTGATTCAATTACCTCCCACCTGGTCCCTCCCATAACATGTGGGAATTCAAGATGAGATTTTGGTGGGGACACAGCCAAACCATATCATTCCACCCTGGACCCTCCCAAATCTCATGTCCTAACATTTCAAAACCAATCATGCCTTCCCAACTGTCCCCCAAAAGTCTCAACTCATTTCAGCATTAACTCAAGAGTCCACAGTCCAAAGTCTCATCTCAGAAAAGGCAAGTCCCTTACACTTATGAGTCTGTAAAATCAAAAGCAAGTTAGTTACTTCCTAGATACAATGGGGGTACAGGCACTGGGTAAATACAGCTGTTCTAAATGGGAGCAATTAGCCAAAACAAAGGGGCTACAGGCCCTCTGCAAGTCCAAAATCCAGCAGGCAGTCAAATCTTAAAACTCCAAAATGACCTCCTTTGACTCCAGGTCTCACATCCAGGTCACGCTGATGCAAGGGGTGGGTTTCCATGGTCTTGGGCAGCTCTGCAGGGTACAGCCTCCCTCCAGGCTGCTTTCATGGACTGGTGTTGAGTGTCTGTGGCTTTTCCAGGCACGTGGTGTAAGCTGTCAGTAGATTTAACATTTTGGGGTCTGGAGGACCGTGGCTTTCTTCTCACAGCTCCACTAGGTGGTGTCCCAGTAGGGACTCTGTGTGGGGGCTCCAACCCCAAATTTTCTTTCTGGACTGCCCTAGCAGAGGTTCTCCATGAGAACCCTGCCCCTGCAGCAAACTTCTGCCTGGACGTCCAGGTATTTCCATACAACCTCTGAAATCTAGGTAGAGGTTCCCAAACCCCAATACTTGACTTCTGTGCACTGTGCACATGCAAGCTGCCAAGGCTTGAGGCTTGCCTCCTCTGAAGCCACAGCCCAGGCTCTATGTTGGCCCCTTTTAGCCATCACTGGAATGGCTAGGACACAGGGCACCAAGTTCCTAGGCTACACACAGCACAGGGACCCTGGGCCTGGCCGATGAAACCACTTTTTCCTTCTAGGCCTCCAGGCCTGTAATGGGAGGGGCTGCTGTGAAGACCTCTGACATGTCTGAGAGACATTTTCCCCATTGTCTTGGGGATTAATATTTGGCTCCTTGTTACTTATGCAAATTTCTGCAGCTGGCTTGAATTTCTCAGAAAATGGGTTTTTCTTTTCTATCCCATTTTCAGGCTGCAAATTTTCCAAACTTTTATGCTCTGTTTCCCTTTTAAAATTGAATGCCTTTAACAGCACCTAAGTCACCTCTTGAATGCTTTTCTGCTTAGAAATTTCTTCTGCCAGATACCCTAAATAATCTCTCTCAAGTTCAAAGTTTTGCTCATCTCTAGGGCAGGTGCAAAATGCCGCCAGCCTCTTTGCTAAAACATAGCAAGAGTCACCTTTGCTCCAGTTCCCAACAAGTTCCTCAACTCCATGTGAGACCACTTTAGCCTGGATTTCATTGTCCATATCACTATCAGCATTTTGGTCAAAGCCATTCAACAAGTCTCTAGGGAGTTCCAAATTTTCCCACATTTTCCTGTCTTCCTCTGAGCCCTCCAAACTGTTCCAACCTCTGCCTATTACCCACTTCCAAAGTTGCTTCCACATTTTCAGGTATCTTTTCAGTATCTCCCCACTCCTGGTACCAATTTATTGTATTAGTCTGTTTTCACGGTGCTGATAAAGACATACCTGAGACTGGGAAATTTACAAAGGAAAGAAGTTTAACTGGACTTACAGTTCTACATGGCTGGGGAGGCCTCACAATCATGGTGGAAGGCAAGGAGGAGCAAGTCACATCTTATGTGGATGGTAGCAGGCAAGAAAAGAAGAGCTTGTGCAGGGTAACTCCTCTTTTTAAAACCATCAGATATCGTGAGACTTATTCACTATCATGAGAATAGCATGGAAAAGACTTGCCCCCGTGATTCAATTACCTCTCACCAGGTCCCTCCTACAACATGTGGAAATTCAAGGTGAGATTTGGGTGGGGACACAGCCAAACCGGGAAGAAAGACCACTCACCGTGTTGTGGAGCCTAGATGTTTTCTGAAGAGCAAGGAAGGCCAATGAATTATTTTCATCTGTGGAATGGCAAAGCCAGATTTCCATTTTAGACAGCTTGCTCTGGTATAATCTGGATAAGTGGATTGGTGGCAGGTGAGGATACAGTCAGGTAGACAAGTCAAGAGGCCTTTGTGACTATCTGGTTGAGATTGGAGAGGACCTGGGCAAAGGCATGAAGTAGAATATGAGTTGGAAGTGACTAGGAGGTAGATTTCACTGGACTTGGTGATCTACTGAGTATATGGGGTGAGTGAGAGAAGAGAAGAGAGTTTTAGTCATGCAAGGTTAATAAGTCCTAGACATGTGCTATACAACAATGTGCATATGGTTAACAAATATTGTATGGCACACTTAAATTTTTAAGAGGGTGGATTTTATGTTATATATTTTTACCACAATAAAAAACAGATAAATAGAGATAAGGAATCTGGGATGATTCTAACATTTCAATATTGTGCAATGGGATAGATGTATCACTCATTGAGTTTTGGAATATAAGAAGAAAAAGAGCAGATATGGGGGGTGGGTAATATTGGAAGAGCCTCTAGGCCAAATATTGGAAAAATTTTTCTGTAAAGGGCCAGATTACAAATATTTTTGGCTTTTGGGGTAATATGGCAATTACTAATTTCTGCCATTGTAGCTTGAAAGCAGCCACAGGACAATAAGTAAATGACTGAGTGTGGCTGCCCTCAAAAACAGCTTTTGTTACAAAAAACAGGCAGTGGACCAAATTTGGCTTGCCCACAAAGAGAGAGGCCTAGCAGTAATGTGGATCTGAGATTCAAGTGAGATGAAATGGAGTTTCTAGACGATAATGAGGTACTTAACTTTAGCCATATGTCTTGGTTGCAGATGTTGGAGAGGGGATTTATATCACCAGTTGGGTAGTCAGATAAGATGCTGTAAATAGGCCAGGCACGATGGCTCATGCCTGTAATGCCAACACTTTGGGAGGCCAAGGTGGGTGGGTCTCCTGAGGTTAGGAGTTTGAGACCAGCCTGGCCAACATGGTGAAACCCCATCTCTACTAAAAATACAAAAAAAATTAGCTGGGTCTGGTGGTGGGCGCCTGTAATCACAGCTGCTCAGTAGGCTGAGGCAGAAGAACCGCTTGAACCTGGGAGGCTGAGGTTGCAGTGAGCTGAGATTGTGCCATTGCACTCCAGCCTGGGCAACAAGAGTGAAGCTCTGTGTCAGAAAAAAAAAAAAAAGAAAGAAAGATGCCGTTAATATTTATTGTGCGTGTTCTAAGGGCTCGATACTGTGTTTGGTTAATGGATCTTCTTATTATTCTTCATTATAATAATAATGATGCATAAGAAATGGAGCCATGCTTCTTTCTTCAATATTAAAGCTATATTGGGAGTTTAACATATAGTTCAAAGGTGGGGGGGAACGGCAGAAAATAAAATGGGAGATATTTTCAGGATTTTAAAATATGTGTGCATTTATAAGCACATGTAGTTTTTGTGCATTATTACATAAATAAATATTTTCGTAGTACGTATTATTGGCCTAGATTTGGTGTGGTCCTTGTAGAGAAGGAATGCCGTTTTAAGATTCTCTAACTAGGGCTTATTAAGAAACCCTTTGCTGAAACCTAAACCTCTATTCTCACTTAGCAAGAGTAATAACCGTTCAGAGCCCGGTTGCCACTGCTGGTTTCCAGTTTATTATCTCCAAACCTGGTTGACAAGAGTCACAAAGGTAAGTGAAACATACATGGTCCCTGAAGTCCTGGAGCTTACAATTTAGTAATGGGGCTAGAATTAATCGATTACCCATGGCATTGAATGCATATTCTTAACTGTTATGTATGTAACAAAGGGGAAGTTCAGGGTATTACAAGAGCTTGTAAAGTGGGGATTTCACCCCGGGGAGGGGGTCAGAAAGGTTCACAGTCACTCTAAGAAGCAGGAGCAGCTTCCACAGAGCCAGCTCATTAACCAATGTGCCTCAAAGACTTTTTCAAGCTTCTCTTGCAGCTGATGATGTAAGCCATGCAGGAGGAGAGGAAAGTTACTAGGGGCTCATTTGCAGCCAATTCTGGTGCTAACTGTCAACTGCTTAGCCTTCTCTTTTGCGTGCAGCATTGGTAGGAATTTATTATATCTTTAAGGCAGAAAATATATCAGTTCATATGTTAGTTTTTGGAAAAAGGTAGTATTTTTTGCTTTGCTCAGACTACACTGACTAATGGGAATATTAATATTTTCAGAACATTTTCTCAAAGCAAAAACCTAAGAAAAATTCATGTTGCACAAGTTGAATAAAGAAACTCTCTACTATTAAGGTTATTTGGCGTGTTTCATAATAAGCTCTTCATTTCTCTCAGAGTGAGCTGCAGAAAATGAGGCCCATTTTAGTACAAATCCTAACTGTGTAGCAGCAATGTTCTAAAATAGAAATTACAGAAAGAAAATAAGATTTTTCTCTGTTTTAAAATTTTCTCTACAAATATAGTTGGATTTTGGCGTATGCACAATAAATCAGAACAGTTCCCCTGAAAGTGTTTTTTTCTTGTTACTATTCTTCCATGCTACAAACTAAATTGTATCCCTTCAAAAATTAATATGTTGAAGGCCTAATTCCAAGCACCTCAGAATGTGTATGGAGACAAGGTCTTTAAAGAGGTAATTAAGGTAAAATAAGGTTATTACCTGGACCTTAATTCAGTATGGCTGGTGTTTATAAGAAGTGGAAATTTGGAGACACACAGTTACAAAGGGAAAACCATATGAAGACACAGGGAGAAGCCATCTACAAGTCAAGAAGAGAGGCCTCAGAAGAAACCAACCCTACTGACACTTTGATCTCAAAATTCTATTCCCAGAACTGTGAGAAAAATAATTTCTGTTATTTAAATTCCTCAGTCTGTGGTACTTTGTTATGGCAGCCATAGAAAATGAATACATCCCATAAGAAACAAATAAAATTTAAGACTAACTCCAATAGAGAAGGAAAATGCATTTAAGAGCCCACTTTTCCTCGTTTGTAATTTTGCACTGACATCTCTGATGTATTTCCAGGGTGCAAACAACCTCCTTTCTGCCACGGTGGAGAGGAGCTTTCTGATGGCAGGACCCTTTTTGTTTTGCTTTTAGTGTGTGACACATCTTGTGGTAATTGTATTTATTTATCCCTCCATTTGCTCTGGCCATAATCTAGAATAGAATATTTGCCACAATGAATATTGAGCAAGATATTAGAAATGCCAACCTAAAAGACTGCATTTCAGGAAAGAAACATGTTGACCACAAAACAAAACGAAGGCTCACCATATAAAACAAAGAACCACATGCATGAGAATGAGCAGAACTACTCTGAGGAAAAGCCGTAGGCATCCCCAATTCAATATAAAAATTCAAACTTATGCTTGTTACTCAGCATCTTTCAGAGAGCTATGTCTCTTCCCATAACAGGGAAGTCTGGGTTTGCAGAGAATTTACCCCAGGCTTCCCTCAAATTCTGAGTTGTATTGCATTAAAAGTGAAATTCAGCTTATAAAAACTTAGTCTTATAAAGCTTATAAAAACTTATAAAAACTAAGTCTCTTGACTTTGCAGGAATGTGACTAGTAACTCTTGTGTAAAATGAGTCCCCACACTGTGAGAGTTGGGTGGATTATAGTTCCTGTGTGGCTGAATACAGTCTCTTCCCAAAGAGAAGTCCCATAAATCGTAAGCACAATTTTATCCACAAGGCTTTCTGATTTAAGGCTAAGGTGTAGCCCCAGAAAGTTTTCTTCCAGTCATTTCTGTGATGTCCACCTTTTAGAGCTGCTGTTAGACCTGTAATAGCTCTGGAAAGTGGTGGCGTTAGTAATCACAACAAAGAAAATCAAGTGTGGTTCTGGGGTCTAGGAAGGTTCCACATTAATAAGAATGTGTTGTTTGAGGCTTTTAGTACTTTGTTTTCTTTGTGTTGCTGTCATTCCCTGAAAATGATGAAGGATGTTGATCATCAAAAGTTGTGCAGCCTTCAGATGGGGCAACTGTCCCTCTGCAAAGATGGAGTCTTCTGTTGTGGGAGCCAAAGTGAAGGAGGAAGAGTTCACGGGTGCAGGAGGTGCTCTCACAGTGTGGCCTGCTGCTGCTTAAAAGTATTAAATTTGATGTTAAAACCTGCACATCTGATACCTCATCTTCCTGTTTCTATTAACGTGAAAGAAGAACCAAAAATTTTTTCTTTTGAATTTCAAAGGAAAGTCTGGCTTTAATTAATACTGGGATTTAAAAAGCAGATCTTAACATTTCCTGTTTTATTGGCAATCTCTCCAATTCAATTCAATGCCATTTTTATTTGGGGTTGCCAAGTGCTGATTTTATATGAGATGCAGAATGTAAGATCTGTTAGTGGTCCAGGAACCTGTGACCTCGTCCTAGCTGCACTGACACCTCTGAGCCCAGGGCAAGGCTTGTTTTCTGGGTGTGCACAGTTGCACTGATTTCCACGCTTAGCAGGAGTCCCCACCCTTGAGGTTGAATGCTCTGTTATTACTGTCACAGAATTCTTAATAATTTTATTTTTGACTATATGTTTTATAAGTAAAGTCTGCTGGGGCAACGGAGCATGTACTTGGGACTATGTAATTCTTAGTAACTCTCAATTATAACAAAAAATAGAAAAATTATATGCCAACTGGTTCTAAAAACAAGTGCTATAAGAGCAATATATTCAGTAGAGGAAGGCAGGATAATTGCCAGTGAAGCCTTGAAATTCGAGTAGGTATCAACCAGGGATGCGATTTTTCTCTCTCTTACAGTTGAATGTCAACTGTTTTCCTACATTTGTTCACATTAAAGCCTTTCCTTTAACTTTTCCAAACCATAGAGCAGCCAGGGTAAGCACTGAGTATCCCCAAATAAGAATCAACTGTGCACTTTCTATGCTTTTTGGATCCTCAGAAAGATTCAGACATCTGCCCCATCAAAACAGCCATAAACCTCAGTTATGGGACACTGAATATTGGGGCATTTGCAGACACTAATTGAGGAGATTTGGGAGTTAGAAGAAATATGAAAAGTGCTATCAATTTTTTCTATCCAGGCCTCTTGAAAGTGAAAGCATGCTTAAAGGATTTATCAGCAAATGGATTGGGTTTTTCCAGTGGGTAGGATTTGTACAGTGTATTAATATATTTCATTAACAAAGGCAGATATCTCTTGCATTTAAGTGGCAGTTCTTTACACTCAAAGTCATGAAGTTCAACAAATGCAGAACTAGGCTGGCACCCAGGCCTCCTGGTCTACAATTCGTTAATACACCCAACAAATTTTACAGATCATCAACTGTGTTAACTCTGAGGATACACTGGAGAGTATGGCAGGATTTGCCCCTGCCATCACGGAGCTTTCACCCTGAGAGGGGACTCATATTAATCAAATAATTGCACATACAAATTAGATGATAACATTCAGAATATAGTGCATCATGTGATCACAAAACAGAATATATTAACCTTTTCTTGAAGGTTAAGGTTATGGTATATGCCCCGAGTGGTGGCACATGAGTCATGATTTGGAGGAAGAGCACCAGCTAACTAGGAGGTGACGAGGGAGGGCGGAGGAAAGTGGGTCAAGCAGAAGGCCCAATGGCAGTTAGTAGTGGGGGCAAATGTGAGGTGTGGTTGATGTGTCTGAAGCAAAGAGAGACAGGGGAATGTGCTGTGAGATGAGGCTGGAGAGACAGGCAGTAGCTAGATTACCTAGGCTTCTGGGAATAATGTTAATTTTTCTCTTAGGAGCAGTGAGAAACTGTTAAGTGTTGGTTTTAGGCTGCAGGAATGGGAATAACATGTCAGATTTGCTTTATTCTTGTACCTGGATTTGGTGGGTATGAGATTCCCTTGAGACGTTATGTAGAGATGCCATTGGGGACAGCTGGTTAAGGAAGGCCACAGCTCAGGGGGAAGGAGGGTGAGTCACCTGAATACAGAAGGCTGGGGAAGCCCTAGGTGTCAGGGATCCTTCAGGAAGAGTGCAAAGTGTGACAAGAAAATAGAGCCAAGGCTGACCCTCAGCAGCATTTAATGATTGAGGTTACAGGAAGATGAATCTAAAAAGAAATCTGATAAAGAATGAAAAGGGAGGGGGGAAAAAAAGAAAAAAAGGAAGGAAAGCTAGTGCAATGTTGGTCATAGAAACCAAGGGACCGAATGTCCTAAGTAGAACTGGTCACAGTAGAATATTCTTTTGATGGGTCAGGTTAGATGATGACTAAAATACATACGTGTCTTTAGTGGTAGGGAGAACCCTGACAATCTCATAGAGTGAGTGAGCAAGGGGTGGTAGTGAGTGGTCAGAGAACTGATGAAGAGTTGGAAAGGGAGAAAACTCTTTTTAAAAGTTTGTCTGTGAAGACATGGGGTGACAGAGTGAGATAGCTGTACCAATTTCCTGCTATAACAAATGTTGTTGTTTCCATTAGCTGGGCGTGGTCACGCACGCCTGTAATCCCAGCTACTCAGGAGGCTGAGGCACAAGAATCACCTGAACCCAGGAGGTGGAGGTTACAGTGAGACGAGATTGCGTGACTGAACTCCAGCCTGGGAGGTAGAGTGAGACTCTGTCTCAAAAACAAACAAACAAACAAACAAACAACCCCACCCCCCTCGATATCCTTGTTTCCAAACCTTGAAGTTCTGGGTTTCTACTGCTATATTCCCTGCTTCACTAAAACACACAGAATTAGACTTCAGTTTGTTACAGAGACATCTTGGGGTTCAGCTCAGAGCATTGTTCTAAAATGCCAGCGAAATCTTCCATGAATCATCTCATGAAATAAGCCCCCAATATCCTTATGTAATACAATCAGATTGCTGCTGGAAGAGTTTCAAAGATGAAAAGATAACATTTCACAACCCATCTAAAAGCTTTATTTTTATAAACAAAACAACAGTTTTGGGAAACGAAACTGTTCAAAAGTAACAGATTCACTCCTTTATATGACAAATGATGAGAACAGTTCTATTTTCCTAATACTCTGCTTCATTAACTGAAGCTATTTATTTCTTTAGCATTTACTCACTTATCCTGACAACAGGCCAAACACAGTCTACTTGAAATATATATTTATTTATTATTTCTCCAAGGCTGCTTCTTCTCTAAGGCTTCTTTTATTTTTACTGAGTGAGGTTTATGTTGGTGAAATGTTGCAGTCACTTGTCACTTTCCCGAAGCAGTAATTTAGCATCTAAAGAATGAAGCTCGTAGGTTTCTGAGAAGTGCAGAAGATCTGTAGCTGATGCTGGGAGTGCAGATAGGCCCCTCTGATCATGCTAAGAGAACACTCTCCAGAATGTGTTAGGTAAGGAAATAAAAATAGGGAGTTCTCCTGGGAAAGTGATAGATGTTGAATATATTAGAAAGGGACGGTTGTTATGGTAGTCGAGTTAAATTAATAAATAATTATAAATGGATTCAAATTTCTTGTTTATAATCCGCTATGCAATTGCGGTGTCATATGCTGTGCTGTGGGTTTTGCAAGCTTCTCTCATTCAATCTTCTGCAACAACTCTGTGCATTGGGCAAATTTTTTAACTCCCATGAATTTCAGTTTATAAATTTGCAACATGGAAATAATGGTAATACACAAGTTTATAAAGCCAGTATCAAGTGCAAAAAACCAATTTGAAAACTAGGTCCTGACTTCCATTTCCAGTTAAGACAGAATAACCGGGATCTGCTTGCTCTCCAACCTGAAATGACCAAAAATACCAGGCAATGTATGTGAAACAATGGTTTTCAAGCAACTGGTAGGGTGGTCAACTAAACCAGTTTTAAAAAGAATTATCGGTGGAGTAAGGATATTTTTTTCAATCAATAATGCTGGAAATATTGGATATTTATATGCACAAAATAAGTGTCAACCCATTCCTTTCCTTACATAGGAAAAATAACTAACAATAGGTCGTAAACCTAAGTCCAAAACCTAAAGCTATGAAACATATAAAGAAAACATAGGAGAAAGATTTGTGTCCTTAGTGAAATTCTTTTTAGGTACAGCAACATTAAAAAAAATTATCCAGAAAAAAATTATGAAATTGTACTTTGTCAAAAAATTTTAAAAACATTTACTTTTTGAAAGACACTGGTAAGAGAATAAAAAACAATCAACTGGAAAAATATATTTGCAAATCACACTTCTGATTAAAACTCAGAGCATATAAAGAAAACTTAAACTGCGATAATAAGAAAACAGTTCCATAAAAATTGGGTAAAATCATTCAATAGACATTTCCTCAAAAAAGATATATAGGCAAATAAGCACATACAATGATTATCATTATTGCTCAATGAGGTATCCCCCATGTAATATTGCCAAATATTTAAATTGCCAAAATTAAAAAAGACCAATCATACCAATTATTGGCAAGGATATGGCAGAACTGGGACTCTCATACACTGCCACTGGGGATATGAAATTGTTACAACTACTGTGGCAAACTGTTTGGGAGCTTCTTAAAGGTTAATCATACTCTTACATATGATCTTTCCATTCCACTCCTAGGTATAATACGAGGAACAAAGAAAGCATATGTCTATGCAAGACTTGAAGAAAGTTTATGGCAGCTCTGTAGTAACCAAAACCAGTAAACAGTTTGAATGTCCATCAATCATTGAATATATAAACGGTCTGTGGTATACCTATACAATGGAATACTGCTCAGCAATAAAAGTGACTTGGCTATGGATACATGCAACAACAGGAACAAATCTCAAAATAATTATGATAAATGAAGAAGCCAGACAATAAAAGAATGTATCCTGCATGATCTGATTTACAAAACCTCTAAAGAATGCAAACTAATCTATACAACAGCAGTTCAGTAAGGATCTCCCGGAAAGGTAAGGGAAAGGGGTTATGAAGAGGGGTTGTTGAGAAAAGGAGAAGACTGGGTTAATAGTCACATGAAAACTATCTTGATTGTGGTTGATTATTTCATGGATGATGGTGTTGATTATTTCATGGGTGTTTATATATGTCAAATAATCAAATTGTACACTTTAAATATGTGCCGTTTATTACATATCAAGTAAACCTCAGTAAGGCTATTAGGAAACAAGAAAAAAACAAACAAGATGATGTGTGTAACCTGAATCACAACATTTTAAGAATGACTTCCCAAAACACTTATGGTCTAATAGGAAAAGAGGAATATGAGAGAATACAGAGAGATAATGCTTACAGCTAAGCATTATCCATGTTAATATGTTCATGGCAAAGTTGGTAAAACAAAGTTCTTCAGAGTATATGTCACACCCTGAGAGGATTCCAATAATTCCTGATTGGGAATACTCAGAATGTTACGCTTAGGTGGCAGTGGGAGCATCATTGGACCCATTGAAGTAGTAGGAAGGAGCAGGTTAGGGGCTGACCAAAGAAACACACCAATTGTCATGTTTGCAGGAAGGATTCTCTTGGTGACACAGGATGAAGAAGAGAATCTGCATTGCTGTCATCCTCCGGAAGTTCACCTCTGTTGTTTTGGGAGAAGTAAAGGAGTACCAAAATATACTTACAAGTTGGGGCCACGAAGAACCTCACTGTGAGCCGGGGGCAAGTTCTGTTAACCCAGACACTACTCTGGGTTCTCAATCACATACAGTTTCTACCAATTGCAAATACAGGGAGAACTCAACTCATTCCAGTATGAGTCATATAAATTTATGTGAGCACAAGTATCTCTATAAATGTACCAAAAGGGGAGAAAAAAGGAGGACAGAAACAGGAAAAACAAGTGAAAGACAAAAATTCATTCACCAGAAAAATGTTACCATGAATTTGATAAACATTTTGACCAAGCATGTTTCCATGAATTTTAAAAAAATTTTATAAAGGATGCTCAATAAAACAATGCAGCAGGGGGCTTCAAGGACTCAAGGAAGATATGAAGAGATGATAAATGATGTTGAAAATGAACTTAAAATTGACGTAAAAAAGAAATAGGAAAGATGATAGGTATTATTGCCACACTGGAAGCTTCCCAAAGGAGAATAGACATGGCTAAAATACTCTATAAACATGTGGGATTGAATTAAGGAAAGCAAGCAAAATTAAATGAAACTACTAAAAAATTAAAAAGGGCATCTGGGTGTGGTAGTTCACACCTGTAATCCCAGCACTTTGGAATGCCAAGGCTGGAGGATTGCTTGAGGCCAGGAGTTTGAGACCAGCCTGGACAATAGACACAATTTTTTAAAAAAGAACATAGCAGAAAATGGATTTGCGCCCCTGTAGTCCTAGCTACTTGGGAAGCTGAGGTGAGAGGATGGCTTGAGCCCAGAAGTTAGGGGCTGCAATGAGCTATGATCACACGACTGCACTCCAGCCTGGGCAATAAAGTGACACCCTGTCTCTTAAGAAACAAAAAGGGACAAGTACATTTAAAAAAAGGATTTCTAAGAGGATTAAATAATCAATGGTATAGAAATAATATCCAAATATATAATTCAATAATTTTTTTTTCCAGAAATGAAATACTTTGATCTTAAAGTCATAGCATGTCCCAAGAAAAACTGATGGGGAATAATTAACACTGAAATCACATTCTAAAAAAATTACTGACATTCAAAGATTAAAATTCTATTTGCAATTAGGCAAAGGATCAAATCTCTTATGAGGAAAAAGAAAATTAGTCTGCTTCAGACTCCACACCCACAGTTAATGCTACAAGAAATAGCAATGCCTGAAAGTCCTCAAGGAAAAAAAGAAAAAGAGTGAGTCAAGTATCTTATTCCTGGACTCTGTCATCC
Organism: Gorilla gorilla gorilla; assembly: GCF_029281585.2. Lineage (NCBI taxonomy): Eukaryota > Metazoa > Chordata > Mammalia > Primates > Hominidae > Gorilla > Gorilla gorilla. Next base: position 121,551,726 of record NC_073232.2, on the reverse strand, counting down.
AATTTATAAACAAAGCAGACATCTCTAAGTACACAAGAACTCCAGGAATGTAATTCCAGTGAGTCTAGAATGCAACTTTCTGTTATAGAAGATTCTAAAGGGCAAACTTCAACTGATGAAGAGATCAATAAGGAAAGTATGGCAAAACTTCGTTTTATTAGGAGAGGAGTGACTGAAATAAAGGTAGGGGTTATATTAACAGAATAGAATATAAATAATCTATAATCACTGAAAAAAATGGAAAGAACAGAGTAAAGTTGGGATGAGAAGAAGAAAGATAGGAGGTAGTATAGAAAGCTGTATAGCTTAAAATTAAAAGCTTCTAAAGCTGGCAAATCAAGTAATAGAGCTGTAAACATGCTTAAATGTTTAAAGGTAATCAGTACAAAAACCTTATAATCCACTAACATGAGGTGGTAGATGAGGCAGAGCAGTGGAGAGGAAATGGAAATCAACAACAATTTAATTATTGCCAAGAGTAGAGAGTTTTAGCCCGGTATCCACTAAAAACCAGAAGAGTAAATGGAAAGATATAATTAGTCCAGAAATATACTTGCAAATGTGAAAACTTAGAGGTATGCAATAATTTTTTGTAAAGGCAAAAGATTAGAAGTAGTTGAAATATTCAGCAATTGGAACTGCACAACTGTATAATGAAGACGTTGGAAAGACTGAGAAAGCTCTCCGTGTACTTGCATGGAATAATCTCTAATGTGGCTATTAAATAACAGGAGCAAGGCAAAGAATATTGTGTACGAGATGCTACCAATTGGATGAGAAAAACAACACATATGCATTTAATAATGGACCAAAATGTTGTCATGCAGCATATACATATATATATATATATATGTATATATATGGACATATGTATATATATAGACATCATCGACAATATTCTATCATACAGCATATACATGTTGTCCATGATGGACCACATATGTGACAGTGGTTCCATAATATTATAATGGAGCTGCCCAATATAGGTGAACCCTATTTTGGTCTTTTATACCATATTGTTACTGTAACTTTTCTATGTTTATATATATTTAAATACACAAATACTATTGTGTTTCAATTGTCTATAGTATTCAGCACACTAACATGCTGTACTGGTTTGTAGCCTGGGAGCAATAGGCTATATATACCATGTAGCCTAGGTGTGTACTAGGTTATACTGTCAGGTTTGTGTAAGTACGCTCTATGATTGCACAATAATAAAATCACATAAAGATGCATTTCTCAGAATGTATTTCTGTCATTAAATGATGCATGGCTGTATATATCATATAAAATATATCTGGAAAGATCAACAAAAATGCATCTATAACTTAGATGTTTATGCAGAAGGACACTGTAAGCAGATGTCAGGAATGAGATGAAAATTCTTTACTGAATACCTTTTCATACATTTTAAATTCTGCACCATTTGCACGTGTATTATTATTATTATTATTTTGAGATGGAGTTTCACTCTTGTCTCCCAGGCTGGAGTGCAGTGGCACCATCTCAGCTCACTGCAACCTGTGCCTCCCAGGTTCAAGCGATTCTCCTGCCTCAGCCTCCCGAGTAGATGGAATTACAGGCACCCACCACCATACCCGGCCAATTTTTTTGCATTTTTAGTAGAGACAGGGTTTCACTATGTTGGCCAGGCTTGTCTCGAACTCCTGACCTCGTGGTCCGCCCGCCTTGGCCTTTCAAAATGCTGAGTTTACAGATTTGAGCCACCACTCCCGGCCTAATTTTTAAAATAATAAGTTTTAAAATTTCCTTTTAGTGACATGAAATTCACATAACAAAAAATTAATTATTTTAAAGTGCACAATTCAGTGAAACATAGTATACTGTATATTCATAGTGTCGTGCAATCATTTTCTCTCTCTCGTTCTAAAACATTTTCGCCACCCTCTAAGAATACCCTGTATCTATCAAGCAGTCACTTCCAATTAATAATTTGTTTTTAAAGAAAAATAAAACCCTCATGATGGCTTGTAAAAACATCCATAGACTTCACTTTCCTTTGAATCTGTGCAGCCTTAATTCCAGCCTCATTCCTACTTCTTATTTTGAGTCACAGTGGTCTCATTTCTGTGATTCTTGAATTTGCCAAATTCTTTCTCTCTCTTCAGAATATTTGCACAAGCTACTCTCTCTGCCTGTAACACAGTGCTCCCTACTTTTCATCTATCAAATTCCTAGTCCATCTTGAAATTTCCATAGATGCCCTGGTTTGCCATCCAGACTAAGAAGTTCTCTCATAGTTACTGAGGTCATGCAGCTTATTAGTAGTATATTTTGGATTTAGATCTAGAAAAGCTAATGCTAAAGACTGCCTTTCTAGTAACTTAGCTCTGCTGGTCATTCCCTGGCTCATCTAATGATACTCAATTCACACATGATAATAAACAAATAATTTTTCATAAACACAAGCCTTAGTCCTCAAATACATGCATTTGAGGACTGGGACATATGATATGCTTTAGAAAGTTGCATAAAGTAAGGCACCTCCTAGAGCAAATGATTTTTAGCATAAATTTCATGTGGGTAAATAGAGTAAACAGAAACCAATCAGCCAGTCCCACAGTGACACTAGTGGCAGATCAAAAAAAAAAAAAAAAAAAAAAAGGATAGTGCTAAATATAGTGCCTTGTCCTGAGCTCAAAATCATTATTTGCCTCTAGTGAATTACAGGAAATTGAAGACTTAGATCTTGAAACAGCCACAGAGAGTTTTTAATGCATGCTGCGTATCTTAGGGCATGAAAAAGCAAACCACCACAAATTGCACAAAAGAGATCAAACTCATATTGTCTCATGGCCAGTTCCTTTGGGATAAAGTCTTGAACACACCGTTTGGGTTTTAGACATCTGAATTGCATCCCAGGTCTCTATAAAACCTTTAATAGGGAAGAAAGGATGGTTTTGTCGACATGTGAGCCATTCTCTTCATTGGGCATATAATCTCCTGCATAAGTGATGCCATGATTTTACACCTTTTTGAAAAGTGGATATTACAGCTGTAGTTTCTATAAAGCTGGCTGCCATGGCACAATTAGAGGTGAAATAAATCCCACCATCCTGGATGACACCTTGTGCAGCTGAAACCAGGGCATATAGATGGATCTGAGAAAATGGGATTTGACTGTGTAATTATCATACTCAGTCAACATACACAGTTTATTTACCATGAAAAATAATTATTATACATGCAGATATTAATTTTTGCTGTCAAACACCACTTAGGAAAACACTAACAATTTAGAAACTTTTATATTAAAAATGCCTGAAATGGCTATTTTAACCAATTCATGAGATACCATAACCTTCTATTTTGAGAGTTTTGTATGATTGCTTCACTGTTGATGTTTAGCATGAGAAGGAATAAAGGGATCAACCTAATAAGCCAGTGTCTGGGATTTGGAAGCCAAGGAATCAACAGCAGTGTTGGAAGTGGTGTTCCAAGGTCACTGTGACTTTTTTTTTTTTTTTTGAGACAGAGTCTCGTTCTGTCACCAGGCTGGAGTGCAATGGCGTGATCTCGGCTCACTGCAACCTCCGCCTCCCAGGTTCAAGCAGTTCTCCTGCCTTAGCCTCCCAAGCAGCTGGGACTACAGGCATGTGCCACAAAGCCCGGCTAGTTTTTTGTATTTTCGTAGAGACAGGGTTTCACTGTGTTGCCCAGGCTGGTTTTGAACTCCTGAGCTCATGCAATCCTCCCACCTCGGCCTCCCAAAGTGCTAGGATTATAGGCATGAGCCACTGCTCCAGGCTGACTTTTAATCTTAAGAATAATTTTCTCTCAGTATTAGTTTTAACTTTTACTTGATGTTTTCTTAAAATTTAAATAAAAAGTATCACTGTTGAAAATGATTTAGTATTTGGCTAACATTTACTGGTAAGAGAAAAATGTATTTCTGATGCAATAGTGATAATGATGAGGATGACAGTGATCAACATTCACCAAATGCTCGCCACACACCAGACACTGTCCTGGGTGCTTTACACATATTACCTAGTTTAATTCCCTTCATTAACTGTGGTAATAAGTAATATAATTGTATTCCTATTTTACAGATGTGAAAACAGGTACAGATTAATTGAGTTAAATAATTTGATTAAGTTTACACCACTAAGAAGACACCATAGTAACTACTACATTTTACTACTTCCTATTTATAGCTACCAGTTACTGAGTACTTGCGTTTGGGTCTCATGCAAGTTTTTTCTTTTTTTTCATTTTACTCTCACAACAAGTGAAGTAGATCTCAACATTTTATACATAAAGAAGATGAGGCTTATAGCAATTAAACAAATTTTCCACAGTCACCTTGCTAGGGTTACCTAATTTTCAGCCTACTAATAAAATCTAAATCTCAGTATATTAAAGAGTGTTTAGTTTTGGCCATTTCTCTGGACGTCAAGATTTTCTTGTTTTCTTAAATGAAACTGCATTTACAAATTATCTCATCTTGCATGATGCCTTGTGAAGTCAGAAGGACTTGTTGGGCCCTGGTAGAGAATCTTCTCATTTTTAGGATTAGATAAATATATATATTTGATACTTAAGATAAATTTCTCTATATTGGTTTATTTCCACAAGGAAAAAAATTTTCTGTACTGAATCTAATTGCATGGGCTTGATGTGTTGAGTGAATTTTATATATACTTCATCTTTAAGTTGTTCTTCAAAAGTTTAAATTGCTCTTCCAATAAGAAGATAAAAATAAATTTTGATGCTAGATTGCTTATGTCAATGCCTTATTTTCATTACTGTAGAATTGGAAATTTTTCTTTCAACAGAGATGTCTGTAGGAAATATATGGTTATATTTTCAAGTGTACTTACAGTAATAATGATGTGTTTGGCTCTTATTCCTTAGTATTTTATGTAAGATTTTAATTAACCCTCACTGTAATCAGGCATAGATGTTATATAAATTTTATTAAGGCACAGAAAGTGAGAAGCAATTGTGAAGTCAGAGGTCAAAAATATAATTGCCAAAAATCTCACAACTAGTAAGTGACAGAATTATTTGGCACTATAAACACTGCATTCTGGACATAGCAATGACATCAGCAACATTAAAATGATGTGGGAGGGGCGACTTAAAGGACATGCTTGAAGTGGAAGCAGTGGAGGGAAGGTTAAGGGGTTTCTAGTTGTCATATAAGGACATGATAACATAAAAACAAGGTAATTGTGTGTGTGGGACTGTCTCCGGCTTGGGAAGACAAATGCTGAGAGAGAGAGCATTACCATGGTGAAGGAAAGCTTGTGAAGATACAAAATATTGATGGAAAATCTATGTGATTTCAGTCAAAGTGTTTGCCATAATGGAAAGCAATCAGAAGCTCAAGTACACCACTTACCAGCTGTGAGCTTGGATTGGGCAAGTTGTCTAAGAGGGATGATAATACTCTCCTCTGACTAGTGTCACTGTGAGACGTTAATGAGAAAATGTGGATAAAATCCTCAGACAGCTTTGATAAATCTCTTACAATGTTCTGTTGTTCCAGTTTTTAAAAAGTCAGGAAGATAGAGTAGTTGTCAAATACTTAAGTGCACTAATATGGGAAAGGAATTAAGTCTATTCTTTTTGGGACCTGGTGAATTGAAACAGATTTTGACTTAATGCCAAGCCTAGTTTCAATCAGGGCTTACCAGAACAGGTTAGTTTTCCTTGAGAATATATGCATTATCTATCAGTGAAGAAATGTAAAGAAATGGTGGTCACTTAGTGTGAAGAAGATTCAAGCATTAGATCAGCATTAATGTAGGTAAATTTTAAGGCTTCTTATGATCCTCAGGATCTATGATAATACCAAAGTCAGGCCTAAGAGAAAAGAAACTTCTTCACTGATTTTCCTATCCCTATGCCAAAGTCCTCCCTTGTTAAGACACATTTGAAACAAATAAAATCTCATTTCATGTAACAAGTACATTACCCAAGGAACTATGTCTTAACATAAATATTTTTGAAAGTTGTTGAGGTAACTTACTTATAAAATATCATCTTAAGGCAGTAGAAATGAAAAATAATATATCACTTAAATACATATCTTAATAAAAACTTAAAATATGTTATATTACAATAGCATGTTACTTGTATACTTTTCTTTCTGGGGTAGGGATTGCAATCTCTTTCTGTAAAGAGTGAGACAGTAAATATTTTAGGCTTTGTGGGACATTTGGTGTCTGTGTTGACTCAACTCTGCTATTATAGCTCTAGGCAGCGATAAACAATATGCAAATGAAAAAGCATGGCTGTATTCCAATAATACTTTAAGGCAGTGGCCAGATTTGGCACACATGCTATCACATGTCAGCAATGAGGACAGTGTATCTACGAAGTTTCTCAGTTGCAAACAAAGTAACTGCTTTTTCATAATTTGAGCAGAAAATGAATTTATTAAAGAATATTGGCAGTTTGCAGAATCTATAGCAGGCTAGAGAACAAGCAATGAATGTAATAAAGCCAGGAAAAATGACCAAATCATGCACAAAACCAATCACACGAAGACACCTCTGCTCCAAGGCACTTAAAGGGGCTACTAGAATAGTGAACAACACTGCCTCTGGATACTGGGTGTGACTATGTCTGTCACTCTTCCCATCAGCCTTGACAGGATAGGATCTTCAATAGTCCTATTTCATTGTTTCACCAGCTTCGAAATCCAAGTTCAGTGTGGGTGCCTCTGATTAGCAGAGTCTAGGTGAAATGGCCACATCCTACCTTTAACGCAGGGTGGGAAGGTGAGTACTCAGCACTTTCACCTTACAAGAAATGTAGAATTACCCACCTTAAGAAAGAAATTCAGCACTGGGCAGCAAAAATGAGTGACAAATGTCCAGTATAAAAAGGACTGAGGGTTTTTTTTTCCCACATGTCTGCAGTAGCTAGAATGCTGCCCAGTGTTTGACAAATTTCCATGAAAAAATACACCTAATAAACAAAAAATAGGATGAGTTACTAAGAGCGGCTTAAGACTTAATGGTGACACAAGAAATGATTATTCTCTTCCCACACTATATGCCTAAGCTCTTACAGAAATAGATGTACAGTAGAAAGGCAGTGTATCCATTCTTTGAGATGGGTACACTAGGAGGACAGTGTACTCATGCCTCATGAAAAAGCAACGACCAACAATGGTCATTTATTTATTGGCTATATGTGATATTTGTTTACTCATTGGCTATTTGTGAATATTCCTTTGTGCCAGGCAACATGACAGGTAGAGGAAAAAGAATGATTAGCACAAGCAGAAGTAAGGTCTGCTCTGATGGAGTTTCTCATCTATAAAGGGAGAAAAACATTTAGAAAAGAGAATTTAATATAAAATTGCAAGTTACTTAAGTGCTACAAAGGAAGGTACATGGTGCTATCAGTGTAAATAAAGAGACATGAGATCTGGACAGGGTTTCAGAGAAGGTTTTCCTGAGAAAGTAATGGCTATGCTGAGATCTAAAGAATGAATGGAAATAGTCATGTAAAAGAAGTGGTGGAATTAGGAAAACAAAAAGCCTACAAGGCAAAGAAAAAGCATATGCAAATGCCCTAGGGAAGGGGTGACAAGAAGAGTACTTCTAAAGGAACTTGTTGAAACTGGACCCCTTCTTTACACCATATACAAAAATCAATTCAAGAGGAATTAAGTAATTAAATGTAAAATCCAAAACTATGAAAGCCCTAGAGGAAAACCTAGGCAATACCATTTTGCCCATAGGCCCTGGCAAAGACTTCGTGATGAGGATGCTGAAAGCAATTGAGAAAAAAAAACTGACAAATGGGACATAATTAAACTAAAGAACATCTGCACAGCAAAAGAAACTATCAACAGAGTAAACAACTTACAGAATGGGAGAAAATATTCACAAATTGTGCATCCAACAAAGATCTAATATCCAGAATCTGTAAGAAACTTAAATTAACAATCAAAACCAAATAACACCATTAAAAAGGGCATGAACAGATATTTTCAAAAGAAGATATATGTGTGGACAACAAGCACAGGAAAAAATGCTCAACATCACTAATTATTAGAGAAATGCAAATCAAAACCATATTGAGATACCATTACACACCAATCAGAATGGCTATTATTAAAAAGTCAACACACGGCAGATGCTGGTGAGGTTGCAGAAGAAAAAGAATGCTTATATCCTGTTGGTGGGAATGTCAATGAATTCAGCCACTGTGGAAAGCAGTGTGGTGGTTTCTCAAAGAACTTAAAACAAAATTACCATTCAATCCAACAATCCCATTACTGGGTATACACCCAAGGAGTATAAATTGTTCTATCGTAATGTTCATTGCAGTACTATTCATGACAGCAAAGACATGGAATCAACCTATATGCACATTAATGATAGACTGAATTTTTAAAAATGTAGTATATATACACCACGGAATACTAAGCAACCTTAAAAAAGAATAAAATCATGTCCTTTGCAGCAACGTGGGTGGAGCTGGAGGCCATTATCCTAATTGAACTAACGCATGAACAGAAAACCACATACTGCATATTCTCATTTATAAGAGGGAGCTAAACATTGAGAACACATGGGCACAAAGAAGGGAACAACAGACATTGGGGTCTACTTGAGGGTGGAGGGTAGGAGGAAGGAAAGGATAAAAAAAGACTTCTTGGGTACTATGCTTATTACCTGGGTGATAAAATAATCTGTACAACAAAGCCCTGTAACGTGCAGCTTCCCTATATAACCTGCACATGTACTACCCTGAACCTAAATTAAAATTTAAAAATAAATAAATTCTGACTCTCTCTCGCTCTACACACACACACACACACACTCTCTCTCTCATATACATAAATTGCTAATTCTCTGACATAACCACAGTGTGAAGAATAAATTGGAGGGTGCAATAATGAATTTGGGAATGAGAGTCTCAGAAGGAGAGGAGAGAGAGAAAGAAGAAAAAATGTGTGAAGTAATTATGACTGAAACTTTGCAAATGTAATTTTAAAAAGATAAACCTACAGTTTTAAAAACCTCAATGAACTCCAAGAAGAATAAACTCAAAGAGATCTACAGCAAGACATACGACATATTTTAAATGAAGGCACATCAAACCAAAGGGAAAATCTTGAAGGCAGCAAGTGGAAAGTGACTATCACATAGATGTAACTCAGAAATGGAAAACCAAACATCATATCTTCTCACTGATACGTGGAAGCTAAGCTATGAGGACAAAAAGGCATAAGAATGATACAATGGACTTTGGAGGCTTGGGGGAAAAAGTGGAAGGGGGCAAGGGATAAAAGACTGCAAACATGGTGCAGTGTGTACGTGGGTATGGGTGTGCCAAAATCTCACAAATCACCATTAATGAACTTACTCAGGTAACCAAATCCCACCTGTGCTCGAATAACTTATGGAAAAATTTTTTAAAAAGAGATAAAGAACTATGAAAAAAATGCAAATGGATTAGACTTTCCAATTAAAACTCAGAAATTGGCAGAATGGATAAAAAGCAAAAACAACCACAATCCAACTACATGCTCTCTATAAGAGATTCATTTTAGATCCACAGACACAAGTAAGTTGAAACTAAAAGGCTGAAAAAACTTATCCTATGCAAAGAATAACCAAAGAGAGCTAGAATGGTTATACTAACACTAGACAAAATACATGTTAAGATAAAAATTATAACAAGAGACAAGGAAAGACATTATGCACCAATGAAAGTATCAATCCACCAAGAAGATGTAATAATTATAAATGTATAAACAACAGAGGAAAAGATACAAGTCTAAAATTGATAGAATTGGAGAAGGAAATAGACATTTCTACAATAATAGTTGGAGACTTCATTACTCCACATTAAATAATAGAACAAGTTGACAAAATATAAAAAAAAAGGAGTAGCGGAGTTGAACAACACTATAAACCAATACACCTAGCAGACATATGCAGGACACTCCACACCAAAATAATAGAATTCACATTATTCTCAAGTGTACATAGAACGTTCTCCAGGATATATTAGGTCACAAATAAATCTCAATAAATGGAAAAGATTGAAAACATCAAAATACTTTCTCCAGCCACATGGAATGATTTGGGGTTGTTTGTCCACATTCTCCTCCCTAGGATCTGTGGTACCCTTCATGATTCTGGTGGATTCTCATTTTGGAAAAGTTGATCCTCAAACGTATACAAAATTACAAGAGACTCCAAATAGGCAGAACAATATTCAAAAGAAAAACAAAATTGGAGGGTTCTTACTTCACAATTTCAAAACCTACTACAAAGCTACAGTGATTCAAGGAGTGTGGTACTGGCTTAAAGATATACAAATAGACCATTAGATAAGCATTCAGAATCCAAAAATCATATATCTATGCCTAATTGATTTTCACAAGGGTGCCAAGACCATTCATTGAGAAAAGAATAATTTCTTCAATACATGGTACTGTGAAAACTTGATATTCACATAATACAAAAGAATGAATTTGGGCCCCTACCTAACACTACATACAAAAATTAACTCAAAATGAATTATTGATCTATATGTAAGAGTGAAAACTGTAAAACTCCTGGAGAAAAGCATAGAGGCAAATCTGTGTGATCTTTGATTGGGCAATGGATTCTTAAATTTGACATATGAAGCGTAAGCAAAAAAAGAAAAACATAATATTAATTAGATATCATCAAAGCAAACATTTAAAAAAAAAAACCCAGCCAAGCACACTGGCTCATGCTTGTAATCCCAGTGCTTTGGGAGGCCAAGACAGGATAATTGATTGAGGTCAGGAGTTTGAGACAAGCCTAGGCAAGGGAGTGATACTCCATCTCTACAAAAATAAAATTTTTTAAAAAAATTAGCTGAGTGTGGTGGTGTGCACCTGTGGTCCTAGCTACTGGGCTAGGAGAGAGGATTACTTGTGCTCAGAAGTTGAAGGCTTCATTGAGCTATGATTGCACCAGTACAGTCCAGCCTGATTGACAGAGTGAAACCCAATCTTAATAAACAAATAAACAAAACAAAAAACGCTAGGTGCATTTAAGAAGATTATAAAGAGGCCAGGTGTGGTGGCTCACGCCTGTAATCCCAGCACTTTGGGAGGTTGAGATGGCAGATCATGAGGTCAGGAGTTCGAGACCAGCCTGGCCAACATAGTGAAACCCTGTCTCTACTAAAAATACAAAAAACTAGCTGGGCGTGGTGGCAGGTGCCTGTAATCCTAGCTACTTGGGAGGCTGAGGCAGGAGAATCGCTTGAACCTCAGAGTTGGAGGTTGCAGCGAGTTGAGATGGTGCCACTGCATACCAGCCTGGGTGACAATGCGAGACTGTTTCAAAAAAAAAAAAAGATTATGAAGAATGTGAATAGATAACCTACGGAATGAGAGATAATATTTGCAAATCATATGTGGATAGGGGTCTAGTATACAGAATATGTAAAGAACTCTTACAAGTTAATGAAAAAAAGAAATCCAATTAAAAAATGGGTAAAGACCTTGAATAAACATTTCTCCAAAGAAGATATATAAATGTCCAATATACATATGAAAAGATGTTCAAAATCGTTAGTCATTAGAAAAATACAAGTTAAAACCACAATGAAATACTACTTCCCACTCACTAGGATGGCTATTATAATATATAAAACAAGTCAAAATCCAGAAAATAACAAGTGTTAACAAGATATGGAGAAATTAGAATTCTTAACCACTCCTTCCAGGAATGTAAAACGGTGCAGTGGCTGTCGAAAACAGTTTGGTGATTTCTCAAAAAGTTAAGCATAGAATTACCACATGATTCAGTAATTTCACTCATAGGTATATAGCCAAAATAATTGAAAACAGATACTCAAATTCATGTACAAGAATGTTCACAGAAGCACTATACACAATAGTCAAAAAGTAGATTTCTTGGAACCCAAATGTTTATCAAGAGATAAATGAATAAACAAATTGCATATACTTATGCACACCATGGAATATTCATCACCATAAAAAAGGAATGAAGTATTTATATATGTACAATGTAGATGAACCTTGAAAATGTTATGCTAAATGAAAGAAGCCAGACACAAACAGTCACATATTTTGTGATTCCATTTATATGCAATATACAGAATATGTCAATCCATAGTGAAAGAAAGAAGATTGGCGGCTGCCAGAGCTGGGGGAGGAGAGAATACGGACTGACTTCTTAATAAGTATGGGGTACTCTTTGGGGGTGATAAAAATGTTTTGGAACTTGATATAGGTAGTGGTTGCACAGTACCATGAATGTACTAAAAGCCACTGAATTTTACAGTCTAAAATGGCTAATTTTATGTTATATGAATTTTACTTCAGTAAAAAGCACAGCAGCAAAAGAAACAGAATGGATGTGGGAACTGACTGGGAGGTTGTTGGATTAGTTCAGGCAAGAGAGGAGAGTGTTTTTGACTAGGGTGGAGATGGAGATAAAAAGAAGTAAACCATCTATGACAAGCTGGGCTTGATGTCAGAGGAAGAGGGGGAGGAGAAGGGCAGACACTAACAGACAGGCTTTGATTTGGGTCATGGCCAACTTAATGCTGCAAAGGGGTATTAATGGGAATTCATCCAGATCAGACTTACCCTCAAACTCATTATCTGACCCTATTTAAAATGGGCTTACAGACCCATAAAACCAATTCTGGTTAGGGCCATTTATTTCTATCTAATAAAACTTGAAGCTTTCCTTTGATCCATTAAAATTCTTACTATCGTCTTTTTATTTCTCTCTTTAAAAAGCCATTTTTTCATGTTCTAAGCATAATAATTATCTACTTGACAAATGTATTCCTAATTACACAATTACTTCATTATATAATATCAGCTTAAGAATACCTGAAGTCTGAAATATTTCTGGGAAGCAAATTATTTTATTTAATGTATAGTGTAATTTCTCCTCAAATAATTTTTAGGGGCTGGGGAAAAATGATTTGGGCAGAAAAGCTCTGAGGTATAATGTTAGAACTGATATTCCTGATGAAAATAAGGCAGAATAGATCAAATATTATGAAATGAGACAGGATTGATTAGAGTCCCTAGCTAGGTCTTTGTTTGCTGTAAATGTGCATCTACATGTGTGTACATGTTCACATGTGTGCATAAGTATGCATATGTGTGTGCATGTGTGTTTGTGTGCTTAAGGCAGTGAGAAAAAGTGTCTTGGTCATGAAGTGGCCTCATTTTGAGTCTAAGTGGTGAGAAGTTGAAGTGATAAAAAATTTTTCTCTGTGACACAAATGGTACCCCACCCCAATCTCTGAAATATTCCTTTCTACATCTTCATAGCAGTGGCTGTAATTCCGGTATGTTAAAAGCAAATATAAAGAGGCAAGGAAGTATGTTTTACCAGCTATTAAAACTCAATAGGAGTATAATATCAGATCTTTTATATTCTCCAACAGCTGAGAATAAGTTATAGGGGCAATGGGACTTTTGACAGAAAGCATATTAAAACCACCAATTAGGGGCCTAAGACACTTCTGGACACCTTGATAGACAAATTGAAAGTCTGGTGTTTGGGGAAATGGTAATTAAAGGCAAAACTTTTCTTACTTGACAGATGTAAAGAGGTCATTCTAAAGATTTTTGCTTATATGAAAAGTCTTCTCTTAGGCTTATCTTGGCTCCTTCAACTACCCCAGAAATTGGTTGTCCAATAGCTTAGAAATGTAAGTCAAACGTCAGACAATTTTCTCTATTAGGGACATGTTCGGTGTTCTTTAGATTTTCAACAACCCTCACGTCTTGATACTTCCCGTGGGGACACTGAACTCTCAAGTAGAAACCCCACTAATGCCCTCAGACAACTTAGGTTACACCGTAGGGGCTGGATTGAACACTTTGCTCTCGGTTATTGCTCTCAATGTCATTGACATTGACATTTGTCCCCTAAATTCATTATTTATCCCTCCTTTCTCAGCTACTTTGCAAGATAAACATGCTGAAATCTCATCTATTTTCCTTGTGCCTTGCCTTTCTCCTACTTAGTTCTCAGGCTCAACGTTAAAGTCATTTCTGATGGAAAGCCCCTACCATCCTCCCAGTCCTCAGGCTACACTGGGCATCATCCTCTGTGCTCTCATAGCACCCAGTCCTCCCTGCATCATGGGTCTTATTCTGCACTTTCATTGTCGCCTACTTGCGTGACACAGATGTCACCTAGATGCCTTCTTCCTTTTTGAGATATTGGTAAAATTGAATCAAACCTTTTAATTCAATGGCCTGAGGGCATCCAATCCCTCCACAGGGAATCAGCCAATATCAGCTATTACCCACAGGGTATTTGGGGTGAGGAGAGAGGGCATGGGAAGATGTTATTTTTCTGGAAGTCCTGACTTTAGAGCAGGAAAAGAAAATGGGGACGAACCATCCTGCTCTACATGGATCTCAACTGGAAACTCACTACAGGACTCTGTTTCAATGAGACAGCAATGGAAACAATCATCACTCTTTGCAAGCACTCAGGAGTACACTACGCCACTAGAGATTGTGAAGGAGAGTGAGTCATGGAAGGGGACCAGTTACAACACCCCCTGACTTCCCTAATGCTCCTCTCCCTCATGTTTCTTCTCATCACCTTCTTCTCAGCCTGCCAAGGATCTCTCAATTATCTTCCCCAATGGGGCAGAGCACTGTTCTTCCTCTGGATCTTTGGCATCAACCACCATTGAGACACCTCTTTACACCTGCTCATTTCTCACTAGAATATGGACCACACCAGAGCAGGGTATGAGTCTATCTCCTTCAACTCTATTCCCAGTGAAGTGTGTGATTTATAGTTCTGGGAGGAATTTCAATGAAGTAACGAATAGAGAGTTATGATGGAACTGAGAGAACTATCCACCTGTGGACATAATTGGAGTCTGTGCCATTTTTAGACTTACAGTCAAAATTTTTAGACTTATGTCAGGTATTAAGTTTAACTCCAAGTAACTGCCTTGTGCTTGGCACAATGTAAAACACCCTTGGGAGTTCGCTAGAAGCTCATGATGTTACTTTCATTATAAAGTGGACAATGAAGAAGATAAAATGATTGTGCCTGAAATGATTAGCTGATGGCTAAGTACTAACCTAGGTGGAATTGAAAATAGCCTTCAGAGAAAGAAGAGGCTGGTGTGGGCTGGGGCCTCTCGGTGGGTTTTATGTACGAGGAAGGCATTGAAGAAGGGTAGGACTTTGGATTGATGGGGAGGAGGTGAGATAACTTGACCTGTGTAGGCGGTGGGGCAAAGGTGAGCAGGTGTACACAGAGGACAGCAAATGGTCATCAGCCAGGATAGAGACACACATGTGTGGTGCTTGTGACAACTGGGAATAGGAATTTCCACCTGTATCTGTAAGTAAAAAGAAAACACTGTAGATTCCTGAGCACCTCTTACATGCTAGACATGTCCATATAAATCATTCGTACCTACTAAACTCTTATCTGAGATTTACAGATGAGAGAACTGAGGCTTAGAGATGCTGAACGAATTCCCCAATTCATATAGTGAGCAAGTGGTAGGTCTGGAATTCATCCTCCACTTCTCACTGCACACATAATACACTCCCCATTTCATGACCCTACCTATTGAAGAGAGGTTATTTTGGTAATAGGATGTGGGGAGGCTCAGTTCTAAGGCAGAGGGTCATTGGGCTCCAAGAGGTCACTGCTTTTTCTGGAAGGTGGGAGGCAATAGGGCAGAGGGCAACTCAGTCAAGGATTCTACAAAGTGGATGCTGAGAAACACCTGGGCCCACATGCTCTTCTGAAGCCCCCAGGCAAGTAAGGAGCCTGAGGCAGGGAGCAGTCTGTAGGGCCTTCAGAATTCTCAGAGCATCTGCCACTTTTGGGTGGCAAATTGTGTCCCAGAGACATCCCAATAGGGGCAGCCAATGTGGAATGTGAGTAAATGCTATCTTGTCAGTCACTAATAACTTTCTTGGCTGAGTCTATGTCCACTTTGGGGTTTTCTGGATTCCCTATTGGACCTCTAACCAGCCTCAGAGCTACGGAGTGCTAATTGAAAGGCAGGGAGTAGGGAGGTATGTTTTATTTTCTCCATTTAGCAGATGAAGAACACAAGACTTCAAGAGCTAAGTCACATAAGCGGTACATGAGATCACACACTCCCATAAGGGAAAACTGGGATTAGAACCCTGTTTATCTGATGCTAAAATTTTAAGTTCTTTCTATTGTGCCACATTACACTGAAACCTCAATTAACTTGAATATTTAGGGAATGATGTCACGGAAATGGAGGCAGCCAATGTGGGAATATTGGCAATAAATCAACAGTTTTAGCACATATTCTGAGAGTTTCTAAACTTGAGATTACATAATTTTTATGAGCCTGGCTTTTTAATCACTATATTTTTCTTCAGATTGAAGACTCACACAACAAAAATACTATCTAGTTGGGTGCTTCCATCAGATGAGCAGATGAGCTCCGATTATAAACAAGACCCCATGCTTTGTTTTAAAACTTCTGTGCTTTATTTGGGGGATCATAAAACCTGTGTGTGTGAGAGGGAGAGAGAGAGAGAGAGAGAGAGAGAGAGAGAGAAAGAGAGAAAGAGAGAAGAAAAGAAAGGAAGAAAGAGGGAGATGGAGATCAGGAGAGAAAGATCTCCTTTCCATGTATGTAAGACACCAAGTTCCAACTAGGAGAACAGAGATGCCAAAGGAGAAGGGAATCCACCCTGGGTGACAACACTTAATCTGGACAGTCTTGACTTTTTGAATGAAGAGGAATGTGTTGTCAATCAATGGGTCACTGAATCTCTTGCCACTTTTCAGTGGGAGAGAAATTGAGATCAGTGCAGCATGGTATAGGTGGAATAGGGTGTGGACAAGGCATCAGGAAGCCTGAGTTCTGGCCCTTGTCCTTGCAGTAGCTCCTTGTGTGGAGTTGAGTGATTCATTTGCTTGCTGGGCTGCACTGAACTCATATTTAAGAAGAAGTTTAGATAGTATATTACATCATCTAATTTAAAACAAACACACAAACAGTGGACACCCTGGGGTGGGAGACTGGGGTGACCAGAAGGGGACCCAGAACAGCCTCTGTGGTTCTGGCATTGTTCTGTTTCTTGATCTGTGTGCCAGTTACAGGGGTCGTCTAATCATCTATACATTTTTATTAGTTCACTTTTCTAAATATATTTTATTCTTCTGGAATATTTTACAATAAAAACATGGAAATCAAACCAATTGAAGTTCTAGTTACTTCAAATCATTATTTAGAAAAAAGGCCAAGGAGAAACATAGTGAAAAACTAGATGAAAAATGATTTAAAACCTCCCTAACAGACATCATCTCATTTACAGGTTGCAGTTTTCAAAGGAGATCGGCGGTGAATAGTCATGTAAGAAGAAAAGGAAATACAAATAGTAATAGCACAACAGTTCAGGATGGACTGCCTTGGACAGCACGTCTTTATGATAGAATTGATCATCTATCACAGGTTTCCACTGAATGTGACCTTGCAACTACACAGTCTGATTTACTGTAATAACTGTATTCTGAGGCATTACATATTTAATCAATTTCATGGAGGAGGCAGTAAGTTAAAAATGATGTTGAAACTCAGCACCCATGTTGTTGTGCGGGGATGCTATAGTCCCACAACACAATGTTACAGAATGTTAATGCACTGAGGACCCAGAAAGACCAGGAGCGTACAAATAGGATCACAATCAGTCCTGCTAACACACAGACCACTTTTTGATAAATGTGTCTCTTTTTTTGACATTAAAGGCAACTTTCAATTTTGATGGAAATCTGTGTTTAAAATAAAAGAGATATAATAGTTGAGGGTTGGAAGGAAAATCTTATACCTGGAACATTGAGGTGACACTGGGGCTTGTGCTCAGGAAGCTGCAGTGGAGGACTAGAATACCATGGTGGCTGTAGTTCCAGCCTTTGAACTGACACCAGCACATCCTAGAAGCTTTGAGAGAGTCCTTTGGCAAGCTTGGCAGCAGAGAGTATCCTCTCTTGAAGTCAGTATCCAAATGGCTAGAAATTGGTATTGTGAAACTGGAATCTTACAAAATGAGGATTTATGGGAGAATAGATTGGTATAGCCCTTTCGGAGAGTTATACAGTGATCCCTAGTATAACTGAGAGCGCTTATTCTCCATGATGGTAAAACTTCACCCCAAGGGATTTACCCTGTAAAAATCCACTCACTATGTACACAGAAACATGGAAAGAATGTCCGTAATAGCATTGTGTGTAATAGTAAAAATTTGGAAAAAATACCCACTTCCATCCATGTGTAAAGAATAAATAATTATGCTATTTTCACACAATAAAATACAATTTAGCCGTGAAAACAATTGAACTACAAGGATGTATATCAACCTAAACTAACTTCATAATATACTTGATTATAAATGCAATTTTCAGAATAATATAAGGTTTACTGTAAGAGTTAAAGAGGAAAGAAACACAAAAAGCAGCTCAATAATCAAAGACAGGTTTATATTGGAGAATAAACTTGAGAGGGGCTTCTGGCCAATTTCGGTCAGCAGTGCTCTCTCTTACAGACTAAGAATATTATTGATTTTTTTAGGGTGAGAGAGCTTATCACAAGCTTGGAATGTTTCTGTGTAGGGAAGTTTATAGCAGGGTTGGAATGTCTCTGGTTGGAGGGCAGGTTATCTTGGGACTGACATCTCTCCGGCCAGAAGAGGGGTTATCCTGGGGCTGGCATGTCTCTGGTTGGGGAGTGGTTTGGAATGTTTCTGGTCAGAGATGTTATTTGTGGTTTATGGCTGATGCTTTTTGGATTTAGGCTGTTTTTCATCAAGGTGAACTTTAAAATGACGGTGCTTGTCCAAGATGGCGATGCTCCTGCTCTGTCATTTACCAGCATGCAAAAATAACATTTAAAAATACTTAGGGACCATATATAACTAGTAAAGGTATAAAGAGATTCATATGAATGATAAACACCATGTTCAATATACTGGTCATCTCTGAGAAGGAGTGATGGGGATGTGAACTGGGAGGAGCTCACAGGTATTCAATTTGTGTCTTTGCAGCAGTTTCAGTTATTCCTTGTGTTAATCATCCTGTTTAGATGGCTGAAATAAATCACAAAACAACTTTAAAAGGTTAATCTGAAAAGAAAATTGTTAATTTTACATAGATCTGTTAATCTATATATCAATCTATTTTTCACACAATTAGTGTTTACTGAGCTCCTGCTTCATGTGCATGATCTTCTAGGAGCTGTGAGAGAAACAAGAGAAGTAAAAGGTATAGTCCATGTCCTCCAAGGGCTAATGGTTGAGTTGGGAAGAGAAGACACAGGGAAATTTAGGAAATATTATGATAAAAGAGAAATCTGAAAGGAAGACAGCTTGAAACAATGGTTCAGAAGAATCCTGCTTCCCAGGAATGTGGTAAAAGATAAAGAATATCACAGATATGAGAAAAAAATAACAATAATGGAACATAAATCCACTCACTCACTGGAGTCCTGGATCTTCTTTCTAGGATACTGTAAAATCTACTAACTTGACAAGTGCTGCTACTCAGGCCTGGGTCCTTTCAAACACTTCTTACAGTTGCTAAAGTTCTGCACAAAGGGTGATTTTTCTTCTACATTGTGTATGCTTTGTCGGTGTAAGTGTCACAGCTCTCTGTGTGGTGGTGTCACAATGTCAGGGCAATATCCATTTGTCATTATAATGCTTTTTGTCCATAGAGCTCTTTCTGACTCTGTTTTATGCCTAAAATATATAAGAACATATTGAGTTTGACCAGAACAGCTTCAGTCCCCTCACAGGAGAACCAAGGGATGCATTGGAGGAGGGCTCAGTTGTTTTGCTGACAACCATTTGTGTGGGACTGGGTAATGGATATTATGTGAAAGGCTAGATCACTTGGAAGTGTCCTTACCAGCTGACATGGTTTGGCTGTGTTACCACACAAATCTCATCTTGAATTGTAGTTCCTATAATCCCCATGTGTCATGGAAAGATCCTGGTGTGAGGTAACTGAATCATGAGGTTGGGTTTTTCTCATGCTGTTCTCATGATAGTGAATAAGTCTCACGAGATCTGATGGTTTTATAAAGGGCACTCCCCCTACACATGCTCTCTTGCCTTTCACCATGTAAGACATGCCTTTGCTTCTCCTTTGCCTTCTGCCATGACTGTGAGGCCTCCCCAGCCATGTGGAACTGTGAATCCATTAAACCTCTTTCCTTATAAATCCCCCAGTCTCAGGTATGTCTTTATTAGCAACATAGGAACAGACTAATACAGTAAATTGCTACCAGTAGAGTGGGGTGCTGCTGTAAAGATAACCAAAAATGTGGAAGCGACTTTGGATCTGGAAAACAGGCAGAAGTTGGAATAGTTTGGAGGGCTCAGAAGAGGACAGGAAGATATAGGAAAGTTTGGAACTTCCTAGAGACCTGTTGAATGACTTTGACCAAAATGCTGTTAGTGATATGGACAATGAAGTCCAGGTTGAGGTGGTCTCAGATAGAGATGAGGATCTTGTTGGGAACTGGAATAAGGGTAACTCTTGCTGTGTTTTAGCAAAGAGACTGGAGGCATTTTTACCCTGCCCTCGAGATCAGTGGAACTTTGAACTTGAGAGAGACAATTTAGGGTATCTGGTGAAAGGAATTTCTAAGCAGCAAAGTGTTCAAGAGGTGACTTGGGTGCTGTTAAAAGCATTCAGTTTTACATATGCCCAAAGATATGGTTTGGAATTGGAGCTTATGTTTAAAAGAGAAGCAGAGCATAAAAATTCAGAAAATTTGTAGCCTGGTGATGCCATAGAAAAGAAAAATTCATTTTGTCAGGAGAAATTCAAACCAGCTTCAGAAATTTGCATAAGTGACAAGGAGCCAAATGTTAATCACCAAGACAATAGGTAAAATGTCTCCAGGGCATGTCTTCACAGCAGCCCCTCCCATCACAGGCCTGGAGTGTTAGGAGGAAAAAATGGCTTCATGGGCTGGGCCCAGGGTCTTGCTGCTCTGTGCAGTCTTGGGACTTGGTCACCTGTGTCCCAGTGATGGCTAAAAGGGGCCAACATAGAGCACAGGCCATTGCTTCAGAGGGCACAAGCCCCAAGCCTTGGCAGCTTCCAT
Source organism: Gorilla gorilla gorilla (assembly GCF_029281585.2). Taxonomy (NCBI): domain Eukaryota; kingdom Metazoa; phylum Chordata; class Mammalia; order Primates; family Hominidae; genus Gorilla; species Gorilla gorilla. Next base: position 121,530,612 of record NC_073232.2, on the reverse strand, counting down.
GTGGTATTGGGCCTGAAGGTGTGCAGAAGTCAAGAACTGAGGTTTGGAAACCTGTGCCTAGATTTCAGAGGATGTTTGGAAATGTCTGGATGCCCAGGCAGATGTTTGATGCAGGGCGAGGGCCCACATGGAGAACCTCTGTTAGGGCAGTGCAGAAGGAAATGTGGGGTCAGAGTCCCCACACAGAGTGCCCACTGTGGCACTGCCTAGTGGAGCTGTGAGAAGAGGGCCACCATCCTACAGACCCCAGAATAGTGGATCCACTGACAACTTGCACCATACACCTGGAAAAGCCTCAGGCACTCAATGCCAGCCTGTGAAAGCAGCTAGGAGGGGTGCTGTAACCTGTAAAGCCACAGGGGCGGAGTTGCGCAAGGCCGTGGGAGCCCACCTCCTGCATCAGCGTGACCTCGATGTGAGACATGGAGTCAAAGGAGATCAATTTGTAACTTTAAGTTTTAATGATTGTCCTATGGGATTTCAGACTTGAATGGTGCCTATAGCCCTTTTGTTTTGGCCAGTTTCTCCCATTTGGAATGGGTATATTTACCCAATGCCTGTACCTCCATTGTATCTAGGAAGTAACTAACTTGCTTTTGATTTTACGGGCTCATAGGTGAACAGGACTTGCCTTGCCTCAGATGAGACTTTGGACTGTGGACGTTTGGGTTAATGCTGGAATGAGTTAAGACTTTGGGGGACTGCTGGGAAGGCATAATTGTGTTTTGAAATGAGAGGACATGATATTTGGGAGGGGCCCAGGCAGAATGATACGGTTTTGCTGTTTCCCTACCCAAATGTCACCTTGAATTGTAGCTCCCATAACCCCCACATTTCTTGGGAGGGACCCAGTGGGAGGTAATTGAATCATAGGTGTGGGTTTTTCCTCATTCTCTTCTCATGATACTGAATAATTCTCATGAGATCTGATAGTTTTATAAAGGGTAGTTCCCCTGCACGTGCTCTTTTGCCTGCCGCCATGTAAGACATGCCTTTGCTTTTCCTTTGCCTTCTACCATGATTGCGAGGCTTCCTCAGTCATGTGGAACTGTGAATCCATTAAACCTCTCTCCTTTATAAACTGCCAAGTCTCAGGTATGTCTCCATTAGCAGCATGAGAACAGACTAATACACCAGCTCTAATATTTCTTGCTTCAGCTTTCAAAAGTGAGAGAACGCTTAGTCCATGGATGCTTCTGAACCCCCTTTTAACTTGTATTTCCTTAGTTATTGCATTGGATGGTCCATAAAGGTATTCATTGTTGGCTTATTTTCACTGGTTCTAAAATTATCTCTTGAGATTTGAAGTTGACCTCAAATTTTGGATATTTCATAAATTAGTGAGCCAAACTAAATTCACCTCATCCAGACTTTCCATACTTTTATGGCCTTTAAAGTTAGTTTCTCATTGAACCTTCATTTTTTGAGATATGACATTAACATTTGGAAGCTATTAATTTTTTTCTGTATTTTCCATATGCTGTTTCATTATAAAATTTTATAACATCATCATAAAGTAAACAGGGTAGGTTCTACTGATTATTGTGTGTGTGTGTGTGTGTGTGTGTGTGTGTGTGTGTGTGTGTGTGTGTGTTTATGGGGAGAATTAGATTATTTGGTATGTCACCTCAGTTTTATCCTGTGATGAGATGATGTCAGAGTGTTTGGGAGAGAATGCCAGAATCAGAATGTATACATTCTTAGTCACAAATTAGGAAGTCTTACATTGTAGTTATTTACTATATTTTTAATCCATGTAAAAATCTGTCTGCCAAGGTTTCATAAAATATTTAAGCTATAATGACATCTTGGAGACCACCATGTTTGAGGTTTCCCAAAGTCTGGTGATTCTTACTTCTGAGGTGCCATTATTAATTGCTTCTACTCAGAAACAAAGGATTCATGGACAATTGTTTCTGGAACAAGCTGGGTGAATTAAAGTTAGATAGGATTTTGTTGTGCAGGACATCTCAGAGTCTCCAGAATGTTAATGCGATTCCCAGGCTCTGAGAAGAGATCAGGTGCGCAGCACTGTCTGAACATTGTTGTTCACAGAATCATTTAAAATGCTTTTGTTCTTCCTCTGTTTCTTATGCGATACAAGTCTGACCCAAAGTTGTTGTTTCACTTGCGCAAAAACAAAGGCATGGTGATGTTAGAGAGATTTCCCAAAGTCATAAAACTGGTCAGCACTGAAATTGAGATTGAGCAGGGGAGGAGGAAGGGGAGGGCTCACTGAATAACACTTTTCCAAAAAGGCGTGGACAGCATGCAGCTGATGTTTACATTCTATCATGCTAATGACAGATAACTTGCCTGGTTACTAAACAGGAAGAAATGTACCATATTTATTATGTGAGTCATTCTACCAAAGATGTCCCTCTTCATTAAATGCATTACAGAAAACCAGAAATAATTTATAGCAACAATATTCCTCCTGCATTGAACACTTACTATGACATGCAGGAAAACAACAAGAAAAGGCTATTTAACGTTACCAACATCATTCTCCACACACGTATAAGTGTTTAGTAATATACACATATATGCTAATTTATATTTTATAGTCTACCAGCTTACTGAAGGTGTTACGTTTGACCCTTTCAATTTTTAAGATGAGGAAACTGAAGCCCAGATGGATTAAGTAATAAGTTCACACAATTTGTTCCTGAAAGAGCTGAAAAAAGAATCTGGGTCTCCACATTCTCAAAGCATGGTGCTCCCAATCCTGTACAAGTGCTTGTTACAATCTCAAATGATCAGAGATGGCCATGTCATGCTACATTTTATCCTCATTTCAACTTTCATTTGCTTTGGCAGATTAAAGTATGATTCTGAAATAAAATGACTTGTCATTCTCAAATGAGTAGGTTTCCTGTACACTTAAGCTAGAAAATGAGGACTGTTCCTTACTCATGCGAGTAGTAATGGGAACTAATTATTTGTTTTGTGCAGGATTCATTAGCTGTAAATCCCCTTGATTGGAGACATTTCATGTTCACTCATTCTCAAGGGGAAGGATAGCCCTTCTTTCTCATACATAAATGCCATTTGTGCTGCAAGGCAAAAATAAGAGCCATAAGAGAAAGAAACGTGAAGGTTGTCTACCTCAGGACAGAAGGGCAACAGTTCCTTATAATGCAATTTGTTATTCTTTTTGACTGAAAGCAGGAGATTGGCCTTCCCCAGGTCTAGACCATTTGCCTCTAGGCACGCTTGGTGTCATCACAACTGCTTCCACAGCACATTATCACTCTCATTGAAAGCGGGCCCTATGTTCTTTCATTGCTTCCCTTTAGGGCTGAGCACTGTTGGTGATGCCTGGATTGCTCCTGGATTCCAAGAAACTCCCACCCAGCCATAAAAATGTTTGCCATCTGCACATCTGACCTAAGTTCTTCCTGTGAGGACCTCCTGAGGGCCCAGCATTACTGCCTTATCCCAGTCTGGACAGTTTTTCTTATAGGTGTCTGACTGCCTGTTTGGTTCTAAGAACAAGCCATTCTCCCAGCAGACAGTCATCAAAGGTCTGGTTCACATGTCTCTGATTATGGGCCTAGTTTGCCCTGAGTGTCCTGTATTGGCTGGGCAGTGCTTCCTTTTCTGAGGTACTGATCCCCAGGCTTTGGCATCTCCTGTCTAGATTACCAGGACAAGCCTGTGCCTTTCTCCCTAGGTTGTCTAGGTTCTCTAGAGTGAGTTCCCTTTTTATCTGCTATGTGTAATCTCTGTTTTGCCATAAACACTTGTCTTATCTACCAGACACCTGCTGACTCCTTTAACTCTGTCTTCTCACACTTGGCCAGCCCTGTCCTATTATACTTAAAATCTTGAAACAGCATTTTATCTGGAAGCCTCGAGGATTGCAGTTGATTAGAGTCATAATCCAGAACATAAATACTAGCGTGTCAATTGTGATGCTGTCCCTGGAGGTGCTGGTTCTTGGTACTTCTGATATTTCCAAGTGTTGATTTCATCAATGTGCACTATGGAGAGGGGATGCCTTCTTCCCACCTGAAAAAGTGGGAGCAATATTTTATATGTTTTGTGACAAGACCAGTGTCAAAGGTAGCAAAGACATTGTAAATATCTAGGGCACCTGATAACTCAGGTCCAAACTGTTACAGCAGCTATGCTATTGTATGTTTCTCCATCTCCGTAGATGAGTCTCAGTAGGCACCTTTATTGGAATCCAAATCCATTTGAATTTCCCACTGCTTCTCTAAGAAGTTTTGTCTTTAGCTAATAAAGCACGATGTGGTTTCCTGTACCTCAAGCATCTGTATCACCTTGAGGTACTCCTTATGTCTCTGTCTAAGTAAGATGAACACCAAGCGATTCTGATAGAGAAGCTAGCTGGCGAGCTTTGGGAGGAGTGGGGGCCATATTTATTCAAGCTTTAAAGGATAGAACAAGGCATTAAGCTCTCATCAGAACAGTTCTTTTTCCTAAGCTTCCCTATTGATCCATAGTTTTGTCAGAGCCATATGAACCAGAGCAACTCCATCTTAAATAGGAACTGGGTAAAATGAGGCTAAAACCTACTGGGCTGCATTCCCAGACAGTTAAGGCATTCTAAATTACAGCATGAGATAGGAAGTCAGCACAAAATACAAGTCATAAAGACCTTGCTGATAAAACAGGTTGCAGTAAAGGAGCTGGCCAAAACCTACCAAAACCAAAATGGCGATGAGAGTGACTTCTGGTCGTCCTCACTGCTACACTCGCACCAGCACCATGACAGTTTATAAATGCCATGGCAACATCAGGAAGTTACCCTAGATGGTCTAAACAGGGGAGGCATGAATAATCCACCCCTCGTTTCGCATATCATCAAGAATTAACCATAAAAATGGGCAACCAGCCGCCCTCAGGACTGCTCTGTCTACGGAACGGCCATTCTTTTATTTCTTTGCTTTCTTAATAAACTTGCTTTCACTTTGCCCTGTGGACTTGCCCTGAATTCTTTCTTGTGTGAGATCCCAGAACCCTCTCTTGGGGTCTTGATCTGGACCCCTGCCCTGTAACAGTCTGACGGCTTGCTGTTGATAAGCCAAGATCACCCTCAAAAACTTGGAGATGGGTGATGGCAGACACCTTTAGGTATCCCAAACGAAATTGTGGTGTTGCTGTCTTTGCCTTTCGCATTGAAGAAAGTCAGAAGGAATGGGAAACTTAGGGTAGAAAATATGTCCTGGAAGGAATATTACTTCTATTAAAAAATAATGTTTATTGCCAGCATATGATCATTCAGGTAATAGATACTACACATGTAATATTTGTAAACTACCAAATAAATGAACTCAGATAAAAATAAAAATCACCCAACTTCTGCCAGACAAGAATAAATACATTCTCTTATACCTATTTCTGGTTCTTTCCATATGCATATATAAAAATACATAATAATAGGTAATGACATTAAATAATATATGAATTTTCTAGTTAGCTGACTCGATTTTTAACAAAAAAAGGAATTTATACTGATTTCATAATTTTATGTAGATATTTTCACTACATGATATATTGGACAATTTCTTCTGTGCTTTAAATATTCTTATAAATAATTTTAATAGTTGCTTAGAAGTCCATTGAAAGAATGTACCATTGTTTACATAATCAATTTTTCAACATTTAGGACTTTTGCTTAAACATATAAGTATTGTTTTAATATCCATCTTAATGGAATAAACTTCAAATGTATCTCTGACAATGTCCTCAAATTCCTAGAAGAGAGATTTCTAGGTCAAGTAATATATATGTTTCGAAGACAAGTGACACATATCAACAAATTATTTTCAAGAAAGACTGTACCCACTTATAGCACTATCAGAAATGTATTAGAGAACTCACATGCTATATTATCATTAAAACAATTTCAAAAAATAAATTTTGATAACAAAATATACAAATAAATTTTAGTTTTTAAATGTGTACAACATTTTCTTTATGGGCTTGGCATTTGTTCAATTGCAATTTGTATGTACATTTGATACATCTGTTATAGTGCTCCATTTTTCTTATTGATATGTAGGATCTATTTATGTTTTGAGGCTCATATAACATTTTTCTTGTGTCTTTAAATTTCTTTTTCTAGTTTTTTACTTTCAATTTTACTTAAAGATGACATTTTTCTGTAGGTAATTTAAAAGTGGGAGAGAGAACTGAAACTCTAACTATTTGCACATGAAAATTCAATGCTCACATGCTGATATAAAACATAATATTACAAAGTGGGTTTTCAAAGAAGAGCACATTTGGCATTTGATTCTTTATCTTTGCCATGTTTCTGGACAAGCTGGCACACCTAATTCACAACCTGTGTTCCCTCTGACCAACATTTAAAGAGACTGATGTTCTTGCATACAAACAATACATCTACAGAGAAACTGCCCATAAAGTCTCTTCTGAGATGTTTAGTGGTATAGACTTTGGCAGAAAGAGAAAATTCCTTTTATATTGTTTCAAAATTCTTTGAGAAATCAGCAGTTGAGGTTTGATAGATGGGCATTTTCCACATCATTATATCCAACATTTCTGAAGTTTATTTCTGAAAACTCTAATACATTTTCTCAGAAGAAATACAGAAAGTGCATTTTCAGGTGACAAGATCTTTTTGCTTCCTGTATCTACAGCAGACAGCAGACAGATTAGAAAAATGTCTAAAAGGGGTATCAGGTATAGAGACAAACACAAAAGAAAAATAAACATCCATCATATTAAACAAAAAGATGTTTTGACTCTTAGTCCACAGCTATCTTTAAATGTTTTAAAAGTTCTTTTCTGTTTTCCCAGTGTAGTAGATCACTTTTATTTTTATGTATTCAAAACACAAAAGTACTGTCAGTAGGAGTTTGCCAATCTGGAAGATAAGCAGAAATTTACGTCCTGCTGTGAGTTTAAACTAGAATCCAGTTTTGGCTGGGCACAGTGGTTCATGCCTATAATCCCAACACTTTGGGAGGCCAAGGTGGGTGGATCACCTGAGGTCAGGAGTTCAAGACTAGCATGGCCAACATGGAAAAACCCCATCTCTATTAAAAATACAAAAATTAGCTGGGCGTGGTGTCACATGCCTGTAATCCCAGCTACTCAGGAGGCTGAGGCATGAGAATTGCTCAAACCCTGGAGGTGGAGGTTGCAATTGAGCCGAGATCATGCCACAGCACTCCAGCCTGGGTGATAGAGGGAGATGCCATCAAAAAAAAAAAAAAAAAAAAGATGGAATCCAGTTTCATATAAAATATTCCCCCAATATCCTACAATAATATTTAAAATAAAAGAATCTTAGAAATATAGGGGGTCTACCTGCCCAAATCTCATGTCAAATTGTAATCTCCAATCTTCCAGGTCGGGCCTGATGGGAGGTGATTGGATCATGGGGATGGATCCTTCATGAATGGTTTAGCACCACCCTCTCAGTGCTGTTCTTGTGATACTGAGTGAGTGAGTTATCACGAGACCTGGTTGTTTAAAAGTGTGTAGCACCTCCCACCTCTCTTTCTTGCTCCTGCTCCAGACATGTGTAGATGCCTGCTTCGGCTTTGCCTTCTGGCTTGAGTAAACCTTCCTGAGGCCTCCCAAGAAGCAGACGCTGCCATGCTTCCTGCACAGCCTGGGAAACTGTGAGCCAATTCAACCTCTTTTCTTATGTATTACCCAGTCTCAGGTATTTCTTTATAGCAATGTGAGAAATGACTAATATAGGGAATCTTACAGGTTTTCTAATTAAGTAGTAGCTATATAAAGAAGAGTGAGACTGCGGGTGTGTGCTCTTGTCCATTGTGAATGTGAAGTGTTTCTTATCTTCTTTTCCTGATGGGGCTGAGAAAGAGTGCATTTGCCAGATAAATGGGCACATACTATGCACCTAAAAATATTGTTAATTTGCTTTAGCAAGGAAATCACATTTTACATGGCAGTTGCAATTGGGCTGCTACTGGATTGCATTTGTGTGAGTCCACTGTCCTCCTGTAGGTTCTGGCTGATTTTTCCAGTGATCAGAATGGTAAATTCAATGGTGATGTGATAGAAACCACCACCTCTTCATAATTTAGATCTGTAGGGGTGGCACTGATCTCTGGTATTTTCCCTAATAGGGCAATTTCTGAGGCTTTCACTCAGCTTTCTCCACGATGATAGCTCTTACCCCATAGGCCAAGGCATTAGTGTAGGGGTTCTGCCAACTAGCAAGTATGTAAATTCTAATTATAAATTGGGTCCAAGCATATGACCCCTGGTATATCCTTGGACTGGGTGGATTCTCTGTGAGCTGGACCTGAGCCACAACTCCATTTATTAATAGGATGCTTATTCTAATGGGTGAGGCATGATGACTCTTTGGGTCCCCAGATATTAATGTCAGTTAGGACCATGTATCCAGTAAGTTTTTAAAATGTTCGGATATTCCCCGTTTCCTAGGATATGGTACCCAGTTGAATGGTTGTATTTTCCTTTGGGGAAGAATTAGGAGTATTATTATCATATACATTTACTGTAATATTATAGGGCCTTTTCATTGAGAACTAGGCCTTCCTTTCAGTTAATTGGTTCTAGGTCTGAGAACTCACTCAGATCCAAAAACTTAGCAAGGGATTTTGACTTTTCATTGGGATAATTTCTCTCAGCCTGCAGGTTATCTATTTTTTATTTCTTTGGGGGCAGATAGATCTACCTAAGGATGCTGTGTTATCACCATTCAAGAAGCTCCCATTTGGTCAATCCTCCTTGGCTGATATTCTGACCCTTCTGCTCAGCTCATTATAATGGTTCTTACTTTGTTTTGATAGAAAAATACCATCCTGTGGACTCCACAGTTCAGGACTATTTTATTTTTGTTGCTGTAAGTGTGACTAACTCTGTAAGAACATCTCCTACCAATGCTTCTGGCCTTCAGAGGACAGCTATTATTGACCTTAGCATCTCCCTATTTCCCCCACCACTGTTCCCAGTTTCCATATGGTATCATAGTCAAGTTTATGGCCAAGTAGATATTGGACCGTTGTTGACATATGAATAGGTTTTCTAGTTGAGGCTGGTTCTTGAGTACAATGGAGGGAGGAGTAACATCAATGCATTTGCAAATGAGTGAACAAAAAGGAACAGGGGATCTACCTGGGTAAGAAGGGAAATACCTGTGACCAGTGAAAATAGGAAAAAAGTAACAAGGTCACAGAACTGAAAGTCATGATGAGGCTATGTAATTGCTAAAGCTGGAGCTCTAGAGAAAGTGAGATGGAAGGATAGGAAATATGAGACACTGCAGACCCACCTCGTTAGGCTGATTTACACTTTCCAAATCCCAAGCCTTTTCTGGTCACTTTATTTCCAAGATCCAGATGCTTTCTCTTTAGGTATTAATTCATCTGTGGATACAGGGCTACAGTAACCAAAACAGCATGGTACTGGTACAAGAACAGACACATAGACCAATGGAACAGAATACAGAACCCAGAAATAAGACTGCACACCTACAACTATCTGATCTTCAACAAACATGACAAAAACAAGCAATGAATGAAGCATTCCCTATTTAATAAATGGTGCTGGGATAACTGGCTAGCCATATGCAGAAAATGGAAACTGGACCTCTTCCATATACCATATTCAAAAGTCAACTTAGGATGGATTAAAGACTTAAATGGAGGCCGGGCGTGGTGGCTCACGCCTGTAATCCCAGCACTTTGGGAGGCCAAGGCAGGCAGATCACGAGGTCAGGAGATCGAGACCATCCTGGCTAACGTGGTGAAACCCTGTCTCTACTAAAAAATACAAAAAATTAGCCAAGCGTGGTGGCAGGCGCCTGTAGTCCCAGCCACTCGGGAGGCTGAGGCAGGAGAATGGTGTGAACCCGGGAGGCGGAGCTTGCATGAGCCGAGATAGTGCCACTGCACTCCGGCCTGGGCGAAAGAGCGAGACTCCGTCTCAAAAAAAAAAAAAAAAAAAAAAAAAAAAAGACTTAAATGTAAAACCCAAAACTGTAAAAACTCTAGAAAAAAAACCTAGGCAATACTATTCAGGACATAGGCACAAGCAAAGATTTTATGATGAAGATGACAAAAACAATTGCAACAAAAGCAAAAATTGACAAATGGGATCTAATTGAACTAAAGAGCTTCTGCACAGCAAAATAAACTATCAACAAAGTAAACAGACAACCTTCAGAATGGGAGAAAATTTTTGCAAACTATTCATCTGAAAAAGGTCTAATATCCATTATCTATAAGGAACCTACAAAAATTTACAAGAAAAAAATGATTAAAAAATGGGCAAAGGACATGAAGAGACACTTCTCAAAAGAAGACATACATGAGGCCAATAATCATATGAAAAAAGCTCAACATCACTGATCATTAGAGAAATGCAAATCAAAACCACAATGATATACCATCTCACACTAGTCAAGAATGGCTGTTACTAAAATGTCAAAAAATAACAGAGGCTGACAAGGTTGTGGAGAAAAAGGAACGCTTTTACACTGTTGGTGGGAGTGTAAATTACTTTAACCATTGTGGAAGACAGTGTGATGATTCCTCACAGACCTAAAAACAGAAATACCATTTGACCCCAGCGATCCCATTACTGGGTATATACCACCCCCCAACCCCCTCAAAAAAAAAATGATTCTATTATAAAGACACATGTACATGTATGTTTATTGCAGTACTATTCACGATAACAAAGACATGGAATCAACCTACATGCCCATCAGTGATGCACTGAATAAAGAAAATGTGGTACATAAACACCATGAAATACTATACAGCCGTAACAAAGAAGGTGATTATGTCCTTTACAGGGACATAAATGGAGCTAGAGGCCATTATGCTTGGCAATCTAACACAGGGACAGAAAACCAAATACAGCATGTTCTCGTTTACAAGTGGGAGGTAAATGATGAGAACACATGGACACACAGAAGAAAACAACACACAGTAGGGCCCACTGGAGTGCAGAGGGTGGAAGGAGGGAGAGGATCAGGAAAAAGAACTAATGGGTACTAGGCTTAATATCTGGCTGATGAAATAATCTGTACAACAACCCCCCAGGACACACGTTTACCTATGTAACAAACCTGCACATCCTGCACATGTACCCCTGAACTTAAAAGTTAAATATATATATATATATATATATAAAAATTACCTTGATGCCCTATGGCCTGCATATACATGGGCCACTAAATGGGTACTGTGATGGGTTCAGAACTATTAGTAAAAACTTTCCCAGATTCAGACCTTCCTGTGATTGCCCTTCTTGAATTTTGACCCTTCTTGACTTCTCTGTACTCTGTGCTCTGAATCTTGGCTCATTATCCGTGCAAGAGCCTAGCTGTCACAGTGAATTCTCTTAGGTAGTCATTAGGTTCCAGTCAGTTCCTGGAAGTGGAACTTCTGGCAGAGGTACCACGCCCTTTGGGTGTGCTTTGTGCTCCAGGGGGAAGGAACTAGAACTGCATCCACGAGTTTGTTAAAGCTACCCTAAAGGAAGCTGTCTCCATCTTCATGCTGTGAACTCCTTTCTCCTGTTTTCTCTCAGCACTTGGGAAGACGTTGTATCTGCCTTGTGAGCATGCATTCATTATTTGTTAAAATATTATTCTGCTTCTCTTATTTTTATTTCTTATTATATCAATATTTTTTCATTGCTCATTTTTTCTCCTCTAAGTTAATGGTTCTAAGTTGAATTCCTGTATACAAATGTACTAGTTTCAGAATTGTTAATCTACAACCACACAGGAAAAACCAAATAGAGTGCATCTTACATGCACATATTATACACGTTAATTTTGCCTTTATTTAGTCGTATAAACTCCATTCATTTCCTGAGCTACTCAGATTAGCACCTTTTTCTTCCAGTCCTTTCAGTGAAGTTTTTTTAAACATTTGTAATCAGTCAATTTTTTTCTTATAGTCGGTATTCTACCTTAGGTTCCATTGACTTCTTAAAGGACTTTGAAAATTTGCATACATTGTTTACTCCTTGTGGTATAGAATTCTGTGAAATTTGGAAAAAATGTGTAGTGTCATATATCCACCATTACACTATCATATTTCACTGCCCTAAAGAAAATCCCCTGCACTTCAACCCTCCTCTTTCCACTCCTGAAGCTCTGGTAACCACTGATCTATTTGGAATGTATATAGTTTTGCCCTTTCCAGAATTTAATATAAATGGAATCATGCAATATGCTTTCCTGGGCTGCCTTCTTTCTAGTGATATGTATTTAAGATTCATCCATGATTTGTATGGCTTCATAGTTCATTTCTTTTTATTGCTGAATATTACTTTATTATATAGATATATCACAAATTTGTCTGTTCTCCTATTGACAAAGTCAGATGAGAAGCTGTGACATAGCCCTTTGTTCCATGTGACTGTATGTAAAGAGAGCTAGTCTGCAGACAGAGACAGATAAAGCAAATGCATGGATGATAACAGGTAAAGATATGAAATGCATAGGCAGAGGTGCCCTGGATACCTGACACTATATCCTTTCCTGATGCCAGCTCCCTCTTAAGATTCAGCTGCTGTCGTTTGCTTCTGTGACCCCGTTTCCCCAATAACTTCATGATAAATTTCCATGTTGATTCTTAAGCTAGCTCAGTGATTATCTGTTACCTGAATTCCAATGCTCTCAGATAATACAGAAGCACATGCTATTATTAATGTCAAAATCATAAATGAGATCTCTATTCAATCCAAAGCTCCATCCAGCTTCAGACAGTTTGAAACTCAGGCCATTTGGCCCTTCATGCCTTTCCTAGTTACAAAGCCCTATGTATGTAATGTCTAGGTCGTAGGGAATCTGTGTTTTTAAACATGTTATCAAATATAGCTGATGAGAGTGGAGGTCAAAAAAGAGTGGGTAAATAACTCTGCATACTGATCCTTTACTATTCAGAAAACAACTCAAAATGTCTGTCCCTTGTATAAAGCAGGGAGAAATAGCTAACATTCATTGTGTCCTTCTTTCGTCAGCACATTGACTTTAGGACTTTTAAAAATTGTATGTGATAAAGAGAGACTTAGCCATTGATTAAGCAAGAGGCAAAAATGTGTTTTCTTTATAGGTTTAAATGGCCTTTGTAGACAGCAGTGACTGTGGGTGTGCAAATGCTGAATTAATTCTACCAGACCAGCTTGAAGACAGGTTGACTGAACCCTTAGATGTCAATTTCCTCAAAAGAGCAATGTGAAAAGTTTCCAGTTTTTAGCATTAGGGATTGAATCACCGTTTTCAGGACTATTCAATCTACCAAGTCAACATCTCATTAAATTCTAAGCACTGTTGTGGATGACAAGGTAGGAGGTGGGAAGATGTGAGTTAGGGATGGAGGGTAAGGGACGTAAAGATAGGGCTAACGAACATGGTTTGGGTGTTGTGCCTCAGGAAGTGACTAGGAGAAGCAATGACACCAACATACACCTGTCTGGCCATGAGCATGCATTTTTTACTACTCATGTGGGCCTTTGTGGTAGGTGGGAAAAGGTGTCTCTCAGTTTACTTCATATACTCCCTGCCAGAAACCTCCGTGTAGGCAAGGGGTTTCCCTAAAAAGCATCTACTGTACTATATACAACCACTTACTGGGAAATATATAGTGCCCTCAAAATCTCCTCTTCCCTGGAGACGGTGGAGATTTTTGGAGCTTAGCTTATACAGACACTCTGTGTTAGCTTATACAGACACTCTGTGTTCTCCTTAACCATTCCACACCCAGGGTAAAGTCCATGAAGTCAGTGTTAGCTAGAAGGAATTTCCTGATGAAACTGCTGGGCATTAATGGGAGAATCTGTGCTTTCTCAGAGTAACAGGAGTTGTAGTTTAGAACTTGACTTTTTCCAAATTCTTCCTCCTGCCACAGTCTCTTTATAATTCATTGAAACCTCCTTGTCCCAGAGCTGAAGATCAGGAGATCAGTATCATCTGCATTTTCCCAAACATCAAAGGAAGGCAGTTTTTCACAAGGGGGTCAGCTGTACTCATATGCCCCGTTTTACGTGTGATGATGATGACACTGTTGCTGCTATTGACAATGAATTTATCCCACCAGAAGATACACACTTCAGTAAAAATGAGGCAGATATACCATGGAGATTTGGAAAAGGCTCCTAAAAGACCATCTTCTCCAGGAATCTTCCATACCACAAATATGAGACAACATTTCCCTTCTCTTTTCTGTCAATAAAAAATCTTTTGAAGAATTGTTTGCGTTCCTTATAGTAAATTCAAGTTGTTTTTGTTTTTGTTATTGTTGTTTATTTGTTTAGTATTGTTTTGGTAGGATAAAAATAGAGCCATGAAATCAGCAAGATTTGGACTTAATCTGGAGAAACACAGTTACTAGTCATATAACTTTAAGCAACTTGCTTTTCTTCTCTAGGCCTCCATTTCAACTATAAAATTGAGATAAAAATGCCTATGGTTGAGCTGTTGTGAGGATTGTAAGATGACGTATACAAAGTGCTTAGAACTACTCTATACTCACTATCTAGGGTAAGTATTTTTTTCTTTCCTGTTAGTTTCTCTTTTGCTTGCCTCATACAATAGCATCAATCATGGGGGCCACAGGCATGAGAATCTGTTTTATAGAAGGAAATGAGAATGTTTTTATATAAGGAAATGAAAGATTTCACCTAATGACTTTACAAGTTCTGATGATTTTTATATTAGCCATGTCCAAATCTCCCACTGGACTAAAGCAGTTGCATTTCTAAGCCTTTGAGATTGGTGTGCTACATCTCCATAGAATGTTAGAGCCAGGAAAGTCTTTTCAGGTGGTTTATTAGTGTAATTCCTCCATTTTGCAGAAGAAGAAATTGTTACTTTAACAGTTGAGATGATTGTTTGAGGTCATTTGGCTAGGTGGTACCAAAGCAAAATTTGAATTCATTCCAGTCCATTTCCATTCTGTTATCCTACCTAATAGTTGACATTAAAGATGTAAAAATTTTCCCTGGGTTGTCTTCTTGCTAACTTTTTAATTAAAAAAGTGAAGAAAAGTCCAATTTTTCTTTCCCATTTTATCTTAGTTCAAGATTATATACCCAAGTTTTCAATCACTGTAGAGCAGGGCAAATTATGGATGCATTTTGGAGAAAAGTAAGAACTAAACAATTCCATGCAGCCCAAACATCCTTAAAAAACAACCTTCTTTGAAGAATATACCCAGATTCCAATAAGGAAACACAAGAGCCCTCACAGGCTGTTCACATAGCACAGCATCTAAGAACAAGCACCAGGACACCAACAACACGACCCAGAAATGACACTAATTAAAAAATGCAGCAGAGCATGAAGCTGGGCCACCTGCATCACAAATATACAGTGTTCAAACCAGAGAAAGGAAAGAAAATTCCACCATTGTGGTTGGTTCCACAAGAAGCATGCTGTGGCCTCTTTGATGTTTCACCAGAGGGTGTCTGCAATAAACAGACAGGCCTGAAAATGTTCAGCTATTCAGTTAGGAGGTCAGCATTAGGATCAAACAATATCAGGAGAGACTGGTGGGATGAGCCTGATGTTTTCTACCTGAGTGACTTGGATGAAGAGCAAGACCATTTTCAAGTGTAAGATTTGTTCAGCAGCCACACCTGTTCCATGTGTGGAGGCGACCAAGCAAGACAGTGGCAGGAGGCACACCACAGTTTCTTGGTTCTACTTGGAGAGACAAGGCAGCTCCATGCTAAGAATACTGACCACTAGGAATATCAAAACCTCAGTGCCAGGTGGGTGACACAGGCATGAGAGCAAGAGCAGTCAGGGTTAGAAGAGACTCCTGAGGTAGCAGTGAAAGAGGGTGTTACAAAGCAGTGAGGTTCTGACTATGTCCCTTTGCCTGCCCACTTCCTCTTGGGCCTATGGGTCTGAAGCATAGCAGGTTAATTTGGACCTTTGTAGTATATCATCTGCTATTGACCTCTTTGTGTTCATTACAGGACTTACAGAAAAGTTGGGAACATGAGCTACTGCTTCTGTGCTATCTCCTTGTGTCCCCGGCATCAGCTGAGGCTGTGTGGGAAGCTCCTTTACCAACTCAACCTTAACAGGATGCAATGATGATGGTGCTGTGGTCCTGCTTAGACACTTTTCAGGTGCCTATGTCTTCCTCTCAGGGCCCTTAATGCTGTTCATTCCCATTTCTCCAAATTTTCAGGATTTTATTCCCTGAAGAGGCTTCTGGAACTATCACTTTCTCCTGAATGTGCTCGATTTCTCACGTGTTTCAGTGGTTCCTGTAGCCACTTGGCTGTTTACCAGTTGCCTTCACTTGTGTCTTTGGCTGATACAGCCTCTGGATAATTGATGATTTGTGTCTGTCTAGTAACACGGTTGAATCTCTTCACTCTTCTTGCCCATGTGTAACCTAGATTTGAATATCACAATTAACTCTTTACTATATAAGGAAAAAAAAATAAGATCTTCTTGCCAGGCGTGGTGGCTCAGGCCTGTAATCCCAGCACTTTGGTAGGCCGAGGCAGGTGGATCATCTGAGGTCGGGAGTTCAAGACCAGCCTGACCAACATGGAGAAACCCCATCTCTACTAAAAATACAAAATTAGCCAGGTATGGTGGTACGTGCCTATAATCCCAGCTACTCGGGAGGCTGAGGCAGGAAAATTGATAGAACACAGGGGAAGAAGGTTGTGGTGAGCCGAGATGCGCCATTGCACTCCAGCCTGGGCAACAAGAGCGAAACTCTGTCTTAAAAAAAAAAAAAAAAAAAGAAAAACTTCTTAATTTTCCCCCGGCATGTTCTATGCTTGTTACCCTTAAATATTATTGTAAGCATTATTTAACTGTGCACTGGCTGTTGTAGGAAACAAAGATGTGTTCTCTTCTCAGTGGATTAACAATTTAAATCAGAAAAGTAATACATTCTAAGAAGTTGAGGAAAGTATAATAGGAAAATGGATAAAATGCCCAGGAGACGGGTCATTATTTTGAGGAGGTATGTGTCTCTGACCATGTGTTGACTAAACCCTGCAACCCACCAGAAGGTACCTGTTGAGGCCCTTGGAGGATTGCTTTGATAACTTGAACTGGCAACAAACTAGTTTCCAGCTGGGAAAGGCTTCTTTTACTCCACTTAAAGAATAGATAACGATAGATTTTAATTGTTTTATTCAATTTGAACAACTACCACATACCTCTGCATCCTAGGGGTCGCACCTTGCTCTAGACAGGCCTGCTTCTAAGTATGGGCTGTAACCTACACTGCCATTTTTCTTGCAAAAAAGGGGTAGGTTTCCAGTATACACAAGACATTAGTAGGACCTGTAGACACAGGTGAGCAAAGGACATCGGGTATCTGTCCTCCTGGAGTTTATAGTCCGGGGAAGTGCTTTCCCTTACCTGTGAACCATATGATTATGTGTTTAGTTATACCTGCTTTGCTATTCACAATAGCAAAGACATGGAATCAACCTAAACGCCCATTAATGATAGACTGGATAAATAAAATGTGGTACATAGATACCATGGAATACTATGCAACCATAAAAAAGAGTGAGATCATTCCTTTTCAGGGACATAAATGGGGCTCAGGTCATTATTCTTAGCAAACTAATGCAGGAACAGAAAGCCAAATATCACAGGTTCTCACTTATAAGTGGGAGCTAAATAATGAGAACACATGGACACATAGAGGGGAACAACACACACTGGGACCTTTTGGAGGGTAGAGGGTGGGAGGAGGGATAGGATCAGAAAAATAACTAATGGGTACTAGGCCTAATACCTGGGTGATGAGATAATCTGTATAACAAATCCCCATGACACAAATTTACCTATATAACAAACCTGCACTTGTATCCCTGAACATAAAAGTTAAAAAAATAATAATTATACCAGCCTTGGATGCAAAGTTCTGTGAGAGGGACCTGACCTAGCCTGGGAGTGGAAGTGGTCAGAGAAGCTTTCCCTGAAGATGGAATAATTAAGGTGGTATTAGAGGTGAGTGGGGATTACTCAGGGGAAGGGGAGGATATCAGAGGGTGCAGTAAAAGGCAAGGGGACTGTGCATGTAGAAGCCCCCAAGGCACAGAGGAGGTGCGTGCCACCCTTTAGAAAGCTGATGATGGCCATTGTAGGCCTGAAGCGGGGAAGGTGGCCAGAGGGAAGGTTGGAAAGACAAATAAAGACCAGATCAGGCAGGGCCTGGTGCACAGTGTTGAGGATTTGGAATTTTGTTTGGAGAACACAGATAGTCCTTGCAGGGAGTGTGCAGTTAAACAGGAGGTAGATTCGAGATGTCATGACAATCTGGAAACTGTGGAGTTCAATGCATATTAAGTGGAGCCGAGCTTGATTCCAGTTAAAACATACCTACTCTTGGCTAATGTGAAGAAACACTGATACAAAAATTGATCCCATTTTTGGGTGTCTTTTTTTCTTTTTTTTCAACAGAACCATTAGAGTTTGTCTTTATGGCACTCATCTGGGAACTCTGCCCTTGACCTTTACAGACAGGGTGGGGAAGAATCTGGCCCTGGAAACCGCGGATCCCCCCTTGTGATCTATAGTCTTCTCTACTCATTTCTTAGTTCCGTCAGGTATGCATTCCTTTTGGAACACAAAGTTCAAAAGTGGATAGACACAAAGGAGTGTGAACTTGGTGTCTATGGAGGTTGGTGGTGATCCGTGGAAAAGCAACAGCTAAGTCCCCAAGTGGGGGGAAGTTAAGCTGCCTCTCTCAGCCTCACTCCACATTCCTCCTCGGGACTGGTACACAAGCTTTTTTGTGCACGTTAATATGGATAGCTACAGATTAGTTTGTAAATGGATTAAATATCAATTTAAGGTTAACAACTGTAGAGTTGATTAAATCCACTGAGATTATTAAGATCAGTGTCTTTAGGCTCAGAGAGAGGTAGAAATTAGGAAGAGGATTTACTATTGATTTTGGACTGTTGCTGCCTCCTTAAATTCATGCTGAGGGATGTCCATACCACCCTCCAACTAGTTCTTTCTTTTAGTGTTTTGTCTCCCTCATCTCCCCAACAACCAGTTCTTTCTTTTAGTCTATACTTTACTGTCTGCCTCCTCTCCCTTCTTCTATCAGCCAACAACCCCACCTCATCCCCCATCCCATCACATCTAACCTCCATTTCTTGTTTCTTTCCCTCCCTCCCTCTCCTATCCCCCCTCCTCCTTTCCTCCCTTCCCCTTCCCTTTCCCCTTCCCTCTTCCCCTTCCTCTTCCTTCCTTCTTTCCTTCCTTCCTTCCCTTCCTTCCTTCCTTCTTTCCTTCCTTCCTTCCTTCTTTCCTTCTTTCCTTCCTTCTTTCCTTCCTTCCTTCCTTCCTCCCTGTCTCCCTCCTTTCTTGCTTCCTTCCTTCCATTCATATTTATTTCTTTGTGATGTAAAATTTAATAGAAAATGTATGAAGAATATGAAGAAATCATACACAAGAACTAGTTGTTGGAGGTGTGGGGGAGACAATCATACACAATAATATTATGTCAAGAAAGACTTCCCAAGAGTCAGCTCCTTTCTATGATGGAATGAGCTCCCAGGATATACAATAGGAGGCCAATCACTTGAATTATTTAAAACTCAACTGGACAAAGTCATCAAAGATGTGCTGCCAGGAAGGCCCAGCCTCAGCCATATAGGAATGAAGAAAGTGGTCCTAACAGGATTTTTCTCTTCTCAGCTCAGTTTTTCTCTAGGCTACATTCTGTAACTCCTGCTGAAATCAGCTCTATCTGTAGTCAGCAAGTTTCACTACTCTACTGTGGCAAAATTCATCAGAAATTAGAACAAAATAAGGGTAGGAGCTATTAGGGATGCCCTTCTCAAGGAAAAGCCTGTTCTTGTTGATGAAACATTGAACTTGATATCGAAGGAGCTCAGTTCTTATTCTAGGCCAGCTCCTGATGATGGGATAAGAAAGGAAAGTTATTCTGCTACTTCATGACAAAATGTCCTGGTTATACATTACTTCCAGAAGTGTCTGAGTAAATGAGTAAAGCACTACAGCTTTCTCCCTGCAAAATGTTTGTTTCCCCAATATACATTTATGACATTTATACTAAGATCCACTTATTTTTATTTTTAATATGCTATCCTTGCAGTGCATTGCAGGAGTCTTTCTTAACTTTTTTTTTAAATTTGTGGACTGCTTCATGAATTTTCCTGTCATCTTTGCTCAGGGGCAAATGCTGATCTTCTCTGTATTGTTCCAATTTTAGTATATGTGCTGTCTAACTGAACACCAGAAATCTTTTAACAGAAAGTATGTGGAATGTAAATATTGCTACTTTGGAACAGACCAATGTCCTTGCTGCCTAGCACTGTAGGACTTATGAAAAGCTGTTGCTGTTTACAGTGACGATGTCACCAGACAAACATATCCCTTGATTCTCCTCAAACTTTGATAGAAACCCACTTGATTCTATAAACCAACAGAACTTTCTACATGGGATGCATACTTTATAATTTTTTTTCACAAGTATCCTTTTATTTGATCTTTGATTTGGGTATTATTAAGACTGTTTTACAGATGAAAATCCTAGAGCTGACAAGGGGAAAACTAATTTGCTCAGTGACCCAGAGCTAGCAAGTGGTAGAGTGGGAACACAGTCTGTCTCCAAAGCCCTATAGCCTTCTCATTTTACCACCCTGCCCTTCCTAACCCTTTTCCAGGCCTCAGCCTAGCAATCTACAGATGATGAACCTCCCTACCCTCTCTATATATCTAGCCAAATTGACCACATACAATGTTGTAGTCAGTCTCAAAAGCTGCTTCTTTGAATGTAATTTTTCATTCTCCGGGAAAGAAATGCAAATTCCTTTGGATTGTATACCTCTCGGTTGAAGAAATTAGCCCTTTTCCTGATTAGCCAAGAATCGGATCCATTCTGCCTCCTCTCTTTGCAGATCCCTCTTTCCCTAGCCTCCTGATACAAGCTCATCCACCCAACCAGGCCAGGACACCTGAGTGATTCCCTGGGCTTTGAGAACACAGCTTGTTGGGGCAACAACTTACTCTGGACTAGGTTTGACAGGAAGACCAATTTATTTGTGCCCTCACTTTGACATAGTAAAGAGCCTGATGTCTTTTGCAACTGACTGGATCCCTTGACCACTTCCGAGGGACCATCAAAACTCAAAGTTCTGACCATAAGGATGGTAAGAAGTAAAATAAGTAAATGAATGAACCTAAAATAAATTATCCGAGTACTATGAATACAACACAGGAAAAAAAAATTTCCCAGTAGAGAACTTAACATGACCTTCACTGAATGCCTTTCAAAGCTGAACTACTACATTCATTCCTCATGTCGCCTGACAAACCTGAATCTTGTCACCTGCCAAAGGTATCTGTCTGTAGCGTCTGTGTCCCTGAATTAATGTAAGGTATTTCTTTAGCCACGTATTGGTTTCTGTCTTGTTAGCCTTCTGTTTCTGAGTTGCAGGTTTCTGTTAAGAATGTTTCAGTTTAGAACAAGTAAATAAAAAGAAATTATGCTTCTTTCATTGTTTGTCTTGCAATTTCCCTACTGGCACAATTCCCTGAGGAAAGGACTAACTTTCTAGAAATCAGCTTTCTCCACAGCTAGACCAATATATCTGAAAACTCAGAGATGAGAGCAATGTTAATCAGCAGGTAAAACCCATTGGTTTCTCTGGAAGAAGTTAGGAGGTGGAGTGAATGGAGTTGGCATGGCAAGGCTGGACCTGTTTTAGCAGTGGTAATGTTAGTAATTAAGTGAAAATAATTATAATAGTGATAGCAACTTTTATTGATTAGCACTGTAATAAATACAGTAACACACTATCTCACTTGAAACTCACCCAAAGCCCGTCAGGTAGGTACTAATATTCTCCACTTTTCAAATGAGAAAACTGAGGCTTTTTCAGGATCTCATGATCTGCTTTATTATTCACAACGTGCTTCGTGACTATGGTGACAGAGATATCAATTTACTGTCTACCCAGGGCCCAATGCCGGTGATGCTTGTCTTCTGTTTTTCTCCCTTCCTCCCAGAGCTCCAGGCTCTGGATGAATGTCTTGTAGGTGATTTATTATATCCCTACTATTCTTTGCAGGTGCAGATAGGGAAAGATAGAAATGCCACCCAGTGCAATTTGTCCCCTTATGATTTAAAAATATTTTTCTTATTGTCTATAGATTCTATTTCTCCCCGGTTAGAAGAAATATGAAATAGCCGCAATGGAGTAGAACTTGGGATTTGATAACTTTGAACTCTGTTCTTCCAGCTTAACGTGTGGCCTCTTGCAAGGCAATTCACTCCATAGGTAATAACTTTCTTACCTTAAACATAAGGGATTGCATTAGAAGATCTGTAAGATCCCTGTCTGCTGCAGAATTGCATGTTTCTGTGATCACATGGTTTTCAGTCATTTATTTTGATGTCGTATAAACTCAGACTTCTCTTAAGGATAAGTTAGGTTTGGCTCAATGCCACAATGACTGCCATATGAAATCTATTTGATTAGTCTTGCTTTAACATATCATGAATTTACTTAAGAAAATAAACTCAACAGATCTTAGGCTTCATGAAATAGTAAGGTATTGTTCATGTCAGAAAAATAGGGGATCAACTCTAGGTGTTGTCAAATGTAAACGCTGACACAGTATAATTTTCAAGAAGTTAAAAACAAGAATGTTGTAAAAATACATAGAAAGTATGTGCCAGGAATGACTTAAATCATTAACAAGGAAACCAGCAAGATGGTAAAGCTGGTTCAGAGAGAACTTGAGGAACAGAAATTCACGTAGTCTGTCAGGAAGGGCATGCTGAAATAAGTTTG
The DNA here is from genome assembly GCF_029281585.2 of Gorilla gorilla gorilla. NCBI lineage: Eukaryota > Metazoa > Chordata > Mammalia > Primates > Hominidae > Gorilla > Gorilla gorilla. Next base: position 121,507,827 of record NC_073232.2, on the reverse strand, counting down.
CAAGTCAGACACAAAGCTGGCTAGTTGTTTTGTAGTTTCTCCTTTAATAAGTCAATACTCAACAAGCGTGAACCCAGTGATCCACACTTCCAGGTGAATCAGTTTACTCAGATTGCTTCTCTCTATAGTTGTGGTTCTCAAACTTTAGCAAGCATCAGAGTCCCTTGTGGGGCTGGGCCCCACTCGCAGAGTTTCTGACTTAATAGAGTCAGAAACTGACTGACTCTATTGGGCTGGGGCATGAAAATTTTCAGGTGTTGCTGATGCAGCTGGTCAGACACCAGATTTTGAGAACCACTGCACTATGATCCGATTACATGGAGAAGTGGATGTCTGGTAGCTATAGGACTTCCTGGATACACTTAGGGAATGAAAGTTTTGCTGTGAGGAAGTACTCATATGATTGTGAGGAATTTTATTTCCTGACCAGAGGCTTAATTCCTTGGAATGAAATCATCTCTTCTTTATTCTGAGATACACATGCATGTCTGCACATGAACACACACACACAAGTATATATGCACACTAAATCTTACTTTGGAAAAAAGGAATGCATTGATAGGCTGACAGGCTCCGCCTTCCAAAATTCAAATGGAGAGGAGTCAGACTTTATAAAATAGTTAGTATTTATTGAATTTAAATTATATAATAGCTTGAGAAAATTACTTCTCCACTTTATTTTGCAGACTTCACATCTATAAGGTGAAGATAAATGTTTCTTGCCATGTGGTAGTTGTATAGATGCAATTCAATAGGACAATGCGTATAAAAACTTTTAGCTCAGTCCCGTGCACATAATGACCACTCTGCAAATGTTTTGTAAAATATGTAAATTTCTAAGACTGAAGTTTACAAATAGACTTAACCAGCACACAGCCCTTCAGTCAATGGGAATTTTTTCCAAACAGAGCAACAGCAGCATAGAAACACCTGGCATTGGCATTTCCTTTCCACTTACTTCCACAATCCAAATCATTATCCATCTAGCTTTTGGTATGTCACCAGTGAGCAAGTTTAACACTGGGGGCTTCCCATCTACATTTCTAGGTTTTTTCTTAACTCCTTGAAGTCCCATGCTGTTTCCTCTAAGAAGAATGCCCTCTTCCCTCACCGTGCAATAGAGAAAGACCTGTCCTTTCATCCTTTCCAGAGAGGGAATGGCCTCTCATTTCAATTTTCAATAGGGACATGTATCCCCAGGCTGCAGTTTATGAGAAGAATTCTATCAGTGGGCAGAAGTGGTAGCTTATTATAACTAATTTATTTCTAAACCCCACACCCCTGACTGTGAGGGATGAGGGACTGTTAAGGGGAATGTGACTACAATAAAAAAAAGTAGATGTGTAAATTTGGCAACTTTTCACTCAACATATCTGCTGCTTTCATAGTTCCTGGCTCCCCCATCTCAGCAAGGCAGAGGGCGCATTGTTTGCAGGATTCCAATAAATAGTTCATGGTGCAGCATCTTTTCCTAATTTGGGGTGAGGACTGAGGCAGGCAAGGGTATGGTATTTTCTGTTTTTCTTGAAATTAAGTAATTCTTTCAAAAGATGTTTCTTTCTTTCTTTCTTTTCTTTTTTTTTTTTAAAAAAAGAAACTTGTATTTGTGAATGAGAAGACAGGAAACAACTTAATTAGTGGTTATGGGCTTTGGGACTGGAGAGTGGTAGGTGAATCTTGGCCCTACTATTTATCAATTAGAAAAGTATAAATGACTCTAATTTTTGAAACTCAGTTTTCACTTCTGTAGCATGGAGAAAATACTTTATTAGTTTTGGGTAATGATTAGATTGAATAAGGATATAAAGTTCCCCTGGCCTATAATCAAACTCTCATTAATGAACACAATCTGATATACAAGTAACATTACCTTCTGATATGGCTTGGCTGTGTTCCCACCCAGATCTCCTCTTGAATTGTAATCTCTATAATCCCCACGTGTAGTGGGAGGGAGCTGGTGGGAGGTAATCGAATCATGGGGGTGGTTTCCCCCATGCTGTTCTCATTATAATGAGTGAGTTCTCACGAGATCTGATGGTTTTATAAGCGTCTGGCATTTCCCTTGCCGGCACTCATTTTCTCCCTTTTCACCCTGTGAAGAGGCACCTTTGGCTGTGATTGTAAGTTTCTTGAGGCCTCCCCAGCCATGTGGAACCGTGAGTAAATTAAACCTATTTTCTTTATAAATTACCCAGTCTCTTGGGTATTTCTTCATAGCAGCATGAGAATGAACGAATATACCTTCCATTTATTCACTCCTCTATATTTGTAAAGCACATTCTCCTCATATCATTTCATCCTTACAATAACCGCTTCTGCTAGTCAGATATTCTTTTCTCTATTTGCCCATGTAGCTTTTAAATAGAATGAATGATTTATCTAGTTTTCAATCCAGAGCTTTTGATACACCAGCTGGAGAAGAAGATAGATGTTCTCTAAGGCCTGGTGGATGCAGTAAAGCTACTCACATCTATTCACATGGCAAAATGCCTGCATAGCCTAATGGTCTCTATAGAATGCCTTGATCCTAAATACGTTCTTATTTAGTTTCTAATAATGATATAGCAGTCATTGAAGTTAAACATTTAGGAAAGAATACTACATAATGACAAATAATTCAATCTGTTTTTCTAATTCTTCAATAAAAATTGGAAAAACACATTATTATTCAATTAACTGTAAATATTTAGCCGAAGAAATATGAGTGAAATGATACGTGCTCACCAAGTGCTTATGGTTGCCCATCACTTGACAATTCACTCGGGTAGAACAAACTTCAGCTGGGCTTCTCTTTGCTCCACTTGCCCTGGACCTTTGGCTCACCCCCACAGTTAAGGCTAAGCTAGTACTGAGATGCAGAATATACCTCTGACCTTTCCTTCCCTTAACAGCTTAACACAGGGAAGAGCGTCACCTGTTGAATCACCCTGATCATGTTGTCTGCTGACCCCCCAAATCGTTCTCTTCCCCAACAAAGTTCCTGCTAGTCCTGCAGACACCTCCCTATACAAGAAAAACCTTTTGCTTTTGTTTAATTTTGAGACATATATGGACTCTGAGGTTGATGTGTTCTCCCTATTGCAGTAGTCATCTTAAAAGTGTCTTTTCTTAAGTCTGGATTTGTTTTTCATTTGACAGTAACTTCTAGGCAGAAATTTTGAGTCAATGATTGATAAAGTGAGAATCCTTTTGTGATACTACATTACTTTTACTGATAAGGCCACATATCTATCTGGGGTGGGTGTCTGTGTGTGTGCACACGCGTGTGTGTGTATGTGTTGAGAGGCAGAGAGACACAAAGACTGAGACAGATCATTTAGCTGAAAAATAATAGTAACATTTATTGGGTATTTGCCACACTGAGCTGCTTAAAGGGCATAATCTCATTAAATTCTGACAAAAACTCTATAAAGCATGTCCCAGAAATAACTCCATATTACAGGTCTTAAGAAACTAAGACTTACATTATTTAAACTTATTCACCAAGTTTCCATAAATTAGTTGCAAACCTGTCTGATTCGAAAGTTTGCATTTATAATATCCATATCATATTATTTTTCTCTAATTTGGGATGCTTTAGGTGCTATTTTCTTACCTGTATTATGTTTGTTACTAAATTATTGATATTTTAAAAATCATATTCTTAGCAAAACTGGATTGAACTAATTTAATATGTAAGATTCTGGTCTAGACACAGGGAAAGCCAAAACACAGAAGAACACATAAATGTTTTTAAGAGGTGTACAGTTTGGTATTGGAACTGAGATAAAAAGTAACTCTAAAATGGGGCAGACTATAAATAACACAGAACACGGGGAAAGAAACGACTATGGGAATCAGGAAAAGGGAAGGAGTCTTTCTGGTGCTGATGAGGACCTTTAAATGGTGCTTCAGGGCCAGGTGCCATGGCTTACGCCTATAATCTCAGGGCTTTGGGAGGCCAAGCCAGGAGGGACACTTAAGCCCAGGAGTTTGAGACCAGCCTGGGCAACATGGTGAGACCTTCTCTCTACTAAAAATTAAAAATAAAATTTCCGGGCAAGCAAACTGGCACGTGCCTGTAGTCCCAGCTATTCAAGAGGCTGAGGCAGGAGTTCAAGATTGCAGTGAGCTATAATCACATCACTGTACTCCAGCCTAGGCGACACATTGAGACTGTGTCTCATAAAATTAAAAAAAAAATAAATTGTGTTTTAACAGTGCCTATGATCTGAAGTGATGAAGGAAGACAGCATAATTGTGAAACAGAGCCTCCATGAAAAATCTACAATTAGAAGTTAGGTTTGATCCATAAGATGGTCATTAAATATAAACTCAGGGTATATTACAAAATTTAACTCACAGGTGTATCATTATTAAAAGGTTTCTGAAGGTGAAATGAGCTCGTACTGGAGAGCTGAGGAGTAATTAAGTACATTACGAAGAACACCGTGCTGCTCAATGTCCCATGAGATAGCTATGGCAGATCCTAATCCTCGACATTTTTGATGCGCAAGCTTAGATTCTCCTCCTAGCTATTTTTAACGCATAGCTATAAAACTGAGCATCTTGAGAAAGTGCATAGAGAGCAGAATGGCTTCTGTAGTGTGATTTACTATGTGGACTCACCCCAGGTCAGTCACTGAGTGCCTTTGGCATTCCATACAGGAAAGGATCTGTAGGACATTTCTGTTACCTGGTGCCTTCTGGGAAATAACGAGCTCCTTTTAAGGATGTTCAGATTGCCAAGATGTAAAACAAAATAATCTTTTTCCCTGATGTGTTTTCAAACAAAAATACCCCTGTAAAGAAGTGATGTGATGTTAATATTTCAATGAGGGTAGTATTTTGATCTCATTGCTTTGATTGGGCTTTGAAAATAATTTGATAATTATTCCTTGTCTGGGACATGTCTGAAATACAGTTTGGAATGGCCAATGAAGCCATTGGCTGGCCTTCTTTTTGCTGGAAATGTTAGCTTTTGGTGTCCCTGTTGTACTGTTTATTTTCGTCTCTAGTGATCCTTCTCTCACTATACATACCTCTTTGTGCTTTAAGTTCTGGAAAAAGAAATATTATATTTTAATGGATGTGATTTTTCTCATCAGTGCCTGACCAATAGCAGTGAGTCTCTGAGTGCAGGCTTCCTGGGTGAGAAATCTCAAGTCACATCTTACTACAGCCAACTACAGACTTACTCTTTTTTGAGGCAGCGAAGGGCATAAATGGGCTTTGGCAGACAGACCCCACCTCTACCACTTTGTAACTGGTTATCTATGCTGAGTGGTCAACACATAGATGAGTTTGGTTGATCTCAGAGGCTAAATATCATGTGGGAAAGTTGGTCACTTTGGTGATAAGAGCTAGATTCTTATATTCCTTGTATTTTTCACTTCTGATGTGTATCTGCCGAACCTCCCTGAGGTGCTTGGGGGCTGCAGCCATTTGGTGGTCTCCAATAAGCCACAGAGTCCATAGCCACGCAAGGTAAAGGAAGAAGGGAAAGTAATTTTGACAAATCCTTTGAACCCATAGCCATCCAAGGTAAAGGAAGAAGGGAAAGTAATTTTGACAAATCCTTTGAACCCAAAGTCTCTGAAGAAATACAGTGGACATGTGAATTTTCACATGTGAAGTCTGAGCTCTAAAACTCCAATCTGTTAGCCTGATAGCTCTTGGGATCCAAAAGATCATGCTATGAGGGCTGGAGACACTGACTTTCTTGATGGTAGAGGGGTTTAGTTGTAGGGCGAACCTTATGAGCATTGGGGAAGAGTTATGCTGCTTTAGTGTGGACTGAACTGTCTTTGTTCAAAGGATTAAAAATGTTTCCTTCCCACAAAGGCTTTGAAGGTGTAGGTTTTCTGTGGAAAACACATAGGGCCTTGGAATTCTCATAAGAAAGTCTAGTGTCTGATGGTTCTGTCTTGCTTTTGATGTCTTAACAGCAGTAAAGAACATCTTTGAAAAATGCATTTGGAAGATTCAAAGGTAACATTTTCTGTGTATCAGCATATCAGCTACGAGGTATGGGGGTGTATAGTACTGAGCCCCAGAGAAACGTGACAGTATGTCCTTGTTTCTAGATGCTGGCATAGCTAGGGGTTGAGTATTCTAGAAAGGTGAATTGTGAAAAATAGGGAGTGTGGGGAAGGGTTTTGAAAGGAGAGACCAATTATGGGACATAATTTCAGAGCTCCTTTAACTCAATGACTTTTTCTTTTCTTAAATGCTGTTTGCAGAGCTGAGAACTGGCAAGAGATCTGTGTAAAGTTACTCAGTCACTTAAATAGAAAGCATCCATTGAAATAAACACAGCTCAAATCGGCTGCATCCACTTTTCATAATCTCTCTAAATTTTACCAAACATTTTTCCCTGTTGCTATTCAAGATGCCAGCTGCTTAATTTTCAGTTTTGCCTCTGCTTTGTAAATCTCATCAGTTTCTGTCAGAGGCTCTTTAACTGACAAAATGTAAGACTGTTTACTCATTCCAGCCTAATTTGTACCTTGTTTGGTCTGATTGAGAGGGAAGAATAAACACAAACGATTTTTATATGTAATACAATTAGTGGTGAGCTAGGCTATCAGATAGCCCTTTAGATACATATTAAACACCTGATCAGATGCTTGTCTGCCTCCCCAGGGAATCAAGAGAAACGCATTGATTAAACTCTGAAAGTGTAGTGAGCAGGATATTAGTGTTACATAGACAACTTGTAATATTTGTTCTGACGTTCAAGGAATTGGGATGTGGACATCTTTAGGGGAGCATAATTTTGGCTACCACAGACTTGCACATTCTAACTGCTACACATTTAAAATTATTTTGTTTTTGATACTTGCCACTTCATGTTGTCTTTCTCCAAATCTATAAACTCAGATTTTGCATACCTCCAGGGGAGAAAATTCCTCTTTAAATGTTTGTTTTTCTTTTTTTCTTTCTTTCTTTTTTTTTTTTTTGGAGACGGAGTCTCACTCTGGCCCAGGCTGGAGTGCAGTGGCGTGATCTTGGCTCACTGCATGCACCTCTGCCTCCCAGGTTCAAGCGATTCTTCTGCCTCAGGCCCCCGAGTAGCTGGGACTACAGGTGCCTACCACCATGCCTGGCTAATTTTTGTATTTTTAGTGGAGACGGGTTTCACCGTGTTAGCCAGGATGGTCTCAAACTCTTGACCTCATGATCTGCCCACCTCGGCCTCCCAATAAATGTTTTAAACAGCATCTGAAGACATCTTTTTACTGATCATAGAAAAACTTTGCTCTACATTAGACGTTTTTTCTTTCTCTTAACTGCTCTACTTGTTTTCTTGTCTAACCTGCTTACCTATCTACTTACCATGCTTACCTATCTACTTACCATGCTTACCTATCTACCCGCTTTTCAAAATATAGAAATTGTTTATAAGATAGCTAAATTATTTTCTCCGTACATTTTTCATACATTTCTTTAAAAAATTGTGATAGCATATGAGGTGGGCCTGTGTTTTTTAAATAAATAATAACAAAAGCAAAAAACCCTGATGGTATATAATGTATACATACAGATAAAAAATTAGGGCTATTATTCATGTATCCAAGAGTAATTACTACATTCAGCTTTGATCTTTCTGGGATCATTTCAAATAAGATTTTAGCAGCAAAATTGAGGTTGCCCAGAGCCAGTGAGAAGCACGTCAACTGAATTGAACTGATTGATGTCTGCCCTTTTTTCTGGCTGCTACTGAGCTCTGTTCCCAAACAGCTTGGCATCTCATTTGGCAAGAGGGCTCCCAGGAGTTGAATAGTGGATTCTCTAGGAGCTAATGGAATTACTATTTGGAATCAAGGGTATCACATAGTGATGGGTAATTATGGATTAAGGGGATGAGCATTCAAGATACACTGAGTGACAAGGGCATGCCACTTAAAATGTTTTCAATTTGTGGACAGTGTACAGTTACTGATGTAATTCCCTCTGCCTCCTATTAGGGTTAGCTTGAGTTCAGGTTCCAAAACCCCACCTAGGTGCAAGATAAGCTTGTCTCACACTTTGTCCTCTGAGATCATTTTTTTCTATTACTTGTGAGTTTGAGAAGCTGAGAACTGAAAGTGGTGACTTGGGGAAATTTTGTGTTGCCTGCCTACCTCCTTACTTTGTCTGATTACTTAACTGCTCTATTTTCTTGTCTAATCCACTTACTATCTACTTACTATACTTACCTATCTACCCACTTTTCAAGACATGAAAATTATTTATCAATGAGATCACAGAATTTTCTCCATACACTCTAAGTTTTTGACTAATATTAATTTAGCCTTGAGTTTAAGCATTTGCTTAATTTGCTCTGATTTAGAGATTCTTGTTGCTTTATAAGGAAAAAACCATAATTGATATGGATGGGCAGACCTTATTTTATCATATTCTTTAAGGACTAGATAATATGATCATTGTGATGATGATGTTAATGATAATAGCAATTATGATAATGGAGAAATGGATATAAGAGGAAGAAACAAAGGAAGAAATTATTTCTGGGCTCGTGGCAGATTTTCTATTAACTCCCCCTAAAATCATTCACTTATGTATTCTTGGATTTCAAGCACATTTTTTGCCTCAATTTCTCCTGTTTTCTCTTTCTGCATCGCTCATTAAGTTAACTAGATGCCCTATATGTACTGAGCTTTCCTCAAGGTACTACAAAAGAAGGTTATTTGGACTTCAAAGAAATATACAACTCCTGATATCAGAAACTGGATCTTTGGCTCAACAGAAGAAAGAATGCCCCAAGTTATGCATATTTAAATAATGTATAGAAAAATACAGAACACTGGTAAATAGAAAAGAAAATGACCCAAACCCAAGTACTATTTTGATTTCCTTTCAATCTTCCCCAACGACAATAGTTTACTGGTTGTAACCTAAGTATAATTACAAAGACTGCACAGGATCCCATCCAGTGGGAATGGCAGTGAAGTTGTCAGGGAGTTATATCTAATTTTCTGAGGAGCAGCAGAGAATCCCTATTTAAGTAAACTCCCCAGGATCTGGTAATGCTGGTCCTTAAGCAGGTCTGGGACACTATATTAGATAATGTATTATGATCCTTTCTATACAGATATCTTTTCAGATATATCCACTACAATGTGGATTCTCCTTGAAAAGTAGAGCCTTTATCCTGGGGCTTGGCTGCCCATCCTATAAGCACATTTCCAGTCAGGGGAATGTATGGTTTTGGCTGTTAGAATGTGGGTGCGGCCAAAGCTTTTAGGAAGTGGTTCTATCCTTTCCACACTCTCCTCCCTTTGGCTCACTGGCTGTGGACCAGAACTAGGCTTCAAGGCTGGTGTTTCCACAAGATGGAAGGAATTTAGGATTATTGAAAAGCATGAAAAAGTGTGGTTTGTTATGTGAACAAGAGGTAAACTAATATCTTAAGTCACAGAACCATGGGGGTTTTTTGTTACAAAACTAGTGTTACCTTAACTGCTCCTCTAGATAAATTCTTCTCCAAGGAAATACACTTAAGAAGTCTATGAGGAAGTGTATTATGCCTTCATCAATGCACTATACCTGAGGATAAGAAGAATAAGCATATTTTTTTCATTTTTTGTTAATATAAATCTATGTCTAAACAATGCAACATTTCAGTAATTACTAGTCTTTTATATTTCATATTGATTGAGAACTTAGTAATTAGAAAATTGTGCGTTTGGAAGATATTTCTTCAGATTCTCAAATGGCCTCCGAATATAAATGAAAAGTCAGCAGCTTTCAGGTCAACCTTACTATATTCTTTATTAGCTCAGATGTGGTTTAGTGGTTTTGTTTGTCCTCAAATAGGAGGTGGGTATGTATTTTCTCAATCATCTGGTTTTATAAAATGTAAAAATGTTGCTTTGAAACCATTAATTAAAGGCATAAATCTCTCACAGAGAAGTGGCATAAACATCAACATTCACAAATAATCCATTTTTAAAGTAGACTGGCTAAATTTACATAAAGATTAAAATGGAAATGTATGAAATATTTTTTTTTATCCTGATAGCTTAACACCACTCATTTTTTTGTTTGTTTGCTTGAGATTGAGTCTCTGTCACCCAGGCTGGAGTGTAGTGGCACAAACTTGGCTCACTGCAACCTCTGCCTCCTGAGTTCAAGCAATTCTCCTGCCTCAGCCTCCTGAGTAGCTGGGACTACAGGCGTGTGCTACTAGACCCAGCTATTCTTTATACTTTTTAGTAGAGACAGGGTTTCACCATGTTGGTCAGGATGGTCTCGATCTCTTGACTTCGTGATCCACCCACCTCGGCCTCCCAAAGCGCTGGGATTACACCACTCATTTTTAATGGCTGTAGTCTGTGCACAAAGTACCACTGGTGTTTCCATCCACCCGGAGGTGTAAGTGCCCTAGTCCTGGCCAGACTTCATAGGGTTAATATGAAAATTGCTTCCAAGGAGAAGGCAGGGAAAGAATGTGTTGGAGAGAGACTGAAGGATCTACATCAGAATAAGGTGGAATTGACTGAATTAATTTATATGACTTGAGGAACTCATGTTGACCCTGTCTCCCACCTTACTTTTATATATATGTTATATATATAACATAAAATATAAAATATAATGTAAAAGTGAGGTGGGTGTGTATATATATATATTTATATAGATATGGGGTAGTGGAAGGAAGGGGGAGTTAATTATCAAGGCTTCATGTTTACCAATTTTTTGATTAGCATAATCTCATCTTGAACTTTGCTTGGAAGAGGTAATTTATTTTCCTGGAGTTTTATTGTACAAGCGCGCACACACACATTTGTACACACACATTCTTGGGCCAGCTTCTCTCACACAGCTGAATTATGTGAGATTGATCTCTTATAGTCTCTCCTTTTTTCTATAAAGCAGAAGTTCTGGACATCACTCCCTCACCAATAGGATGAATAGGAAATAATTAAAATGGGAGTAGGGGAGTGAGGTGGAAGTAGATGTCAGTGGGAAAAAAGGAACAAGTGATACGGATTGATCCACACATTATATGCAGGATATTAATCAGTTGGTGAATATCATTCACCCCAGGCCCATTGACTCATTCTTGGAGGTGAGGTCTAGGAAGTAGCTTTTCAAAGGAGATTCTCAGGTGATCCTGAGAGCACTGGGTTGAGTATATGCCAAGTATTAGTGTAGTTTTGAAAGGATTGATAATAAGCAAGAGACTCAGCAATTACCTGCAATGAATTTTTAGTGTCGTAACAGCACTGATAATTCTCTATTTCTGCTCCCTGCCCCACCTCCACCCCCAAACCCCATAGCTGCACTGGATGGGATGAACAAACCAGCTCTTTCTCTTTTCTGCCTGGTTCAGTGGAAAAACACAGCCTTGGTACAGGAGACGGTACCTTAAAGCACTTCAAATCCTTCTTTGCAAGTAGGGAGGGAATAATTTTGAGTAAACATTTGAAAAGGGCAACAATGAAGGCACTCCAAATCCAGCCATAGGTCTCTTACCATCAAATCCAGGGCAGTTAGGAAACTGTCAAATAAGTAGCCATCCCTGCAAATAGCCCCTGGAATATCACCAACTCCACAAAGCAGGTCTAAAATAAAATCTTCCCCATGGCTAATAATATAATTTTCTTGTTCTAAGCTACCAGTTATGATTGAAGTACTTGTTTATTTTTCTTTGTTTTATATGTATTTTAGCACAATTCTCTTTCATCACTATGGTCCCAATGACCAGTGCTACATTATAGACTTTTGATTTTGCAATGAGTAAGAAACATGCAAAAAATGAGCCAGTAAATGTGTTCTGTACTCTTCAAAGCCAGGAGCAGATCCTTTTATATAACAACAAAAGCAATCCAAGAAAACTTCCCATGTACTGATAATTCTAGTTCTGTTTCCAGGCTGCAGGGAATGAGTGATGAATTTATACCGTAATGGTAATAGTCCTTCCTATAGGTCGTAAACAGCTCCAAGGCCTAAACTAGGTAAGTGGTATGGCTTAGTTGTTTTTAAGAACATGGATTTTAAAATTAATGCTGGAGATAGACCTGGAATAAAATCCTGCTTTGCCACGTGTACTTGGATGACCTTCATTAAATTACTTAACCAATCTAAGCTTTTTTCTTTATCTGTTAAATGGTAAGATGGTATACTTACCTCTAGTGGACTTTGATATCTTTTATTTAAACCCTCCATAATTCAAAACAACTAATATAGAATCCCCGCTCCTTGGATCTGAGGACTGAGCATGTTGACTCAAGATTGTTCAGTGAAGAGCTTTATTCCTGTGGTTACAGCCATCGGTTAAGGGATAAACTTGTAACCCAAGACAGAATAATTAGAGATGTTCCTTAGGATTTCTTCGCTGGAGAAAGCAGGGCCAACTGCCTCTTTCAATTGCAGGTATCCATCTTTCCTGCCACAAGTAGAACACATATCCATGGAAGGTGAGATTGTGGCCAATGAGTTAAGAAAAGTTGCGGAGCGGCAGGGGGAGACATAGCAAACAAGCCCGATATAATACTGCATCAAGAGCCACTCTTCCCATTTTCTTGAACTGTTAAATCCCCAATTTACTTTAGCATTGTCATTATTAGCACTAGTAATGAGATAGGAATAATACAGGATGGTCACAGGAGAATAGAAATGCCCAGGCAGCAGTTTCACATCACTAGCAAAGGGAAACTGTTGAAATAGTTGCATAAGCTCAGGGTGGATAAGACCATGAGAAACAGGATGTGGGCCAAGCTAGCTAAGACTGACTGGACCCAACATAGCATTGGATTTGACCTAGGTTTCACCTAGGACCTTGTTATATGCCCATTAACATACCAGATCACATACTCAGTAGTGCCGTGACAGTTCTGGGAACATCTACATTTGGTGTAAAAATGGGTGGCACCACAGTTCTGAGAAATCTTCACCTTCTTCCAGAAATCTTCATGAATATTCCACCTCTTGGTTAAAGAAACCAATAGATAGAAGCCCCAAACTCTGTGAGCGAGATGCTCTCTCTTGAGTGCGTCTGCACTCCTTCTCTTAAGTATACACTTTCACTTTGCAATAAATCTCCCTATTTTTTTCTTTTTTCTTTTTTTTTTTGAGATGGAGTCTTGCTCTGTTGCGCAGGTTGGAATGCAATGGCGCAATCTCAGCTAATTGCAGCCTCTGCCTCCTGGGTTCAAGAAATTCTCCTGCCTCAGCATTCCAAGTAGCTGGGATTACAGCCGTGTGTCACCATGCCTGGCTAATTTTTGTATTTTTAATAGAGATGGGGTTTCACCATATTGGCCAGGCTCATCTCAAACTCCTGACCTCCTGATCTGCCTGCCTCAGCCTCCCAAAGTGCTGGGATTACAGGTGTAAGCCACCACACCCGGCCTACTTTCTTTATTTTCTAACTAGTCCTTTAATTCCCTCTCTGGACAGTATCAAGGGCCTGGACACCAGGGAGGTTAAGGTCCCACCAGCTTCTGGGGACCTCTCTTAGTCCACCAGTATCAGTAGGAGTAGTAGAGTAATATTATTTGTTGCTGCGCTGTTTAGGTCAGCTTGAGTTGAGCTTCTTTAGTTTGTAACTGGAAAATTCCTAGTTAATATAGTATCGTATAGGATTCCAGCAAGGGGGAAATCAGGTGCTTACTACATATAAAACGCTTAGCATCATTCCTAAAACCTTAATAGATATTAGCTGTGATAATGAGGATGGTGATAATGACAGTTATAATGACAGTGATAATAATACCTTCTATTTTTTTTCCTGTAAAATATCCAATACAGCACCATGAATGTAATAGGCACTCACTAAATGTTGCTTGATTTTTTCCCTCTTCTTGGAAGATAGTAAGAAAGTTAATGAGAATTGGAAAAAAAACTTTGCATCTTTTTCTGTTGCCAGCTCTAGCCATTGCCAATTTTCTATTTATATGTTTGATGTGGTTTGGCTCTGTGTCCCCACACAAATCTTATCTTGAATTGTAATCCCAATAATCCCCACGTGTGTAGGGAGATACCTGGTGGGAGGTGATTGGATCACCGGGGCAGTTTCCCCCATGCTGTTCTCATGATAGTGACTTCTCATGAGATCTGACAGTTGTATAAGGGACTCTTCCCCCTTCACTCCTCACTCTTATCTCTCACCTGCTGCCATGTAAGACTTGACTCTTCTCCTTCTGCCATAGTTATAAGTTTCCTGAGGCTTAGCCATGCAGAACTGTGAGTCAATTAAACCTCTTTTCTTTATAAATTGCCCAGTCTTGGGTGTGTCTTCATAGCAGTGTGAAAATGGACTAATACAATGTTCAATATTTTTATTGGTAATTCATATTAATACCTTGCCTCAACTTCAAATTATGGAAGAACTTAGTTCTCAATATTTTCACCTTTGAAGGACTAAGTAGTTTGTTGTCTGGGAGCTGGATGGTGCTGCTCAGAGCGACAATATATTTGCATGAATTAAAATACTGGAATATGTTCTCCTCAAGCTTCCTCTATTTTCTGTTTTGAGAAACAATGACAAAAACATTGCCTCAAATCAGAGGACTTTTAGAAAATGAAACCAAAAGGCAGTGGCATAATTAATTCCTGTCATTCTTGTTAGGATGATGCATATAAAGAAAGTTTTGGAACAACCTGGAAGAAAGCTCTGATAAAATTACAGAAGAGATAGGTAATTTTTCTAATGATTATTAATCATCACCATCTTCATCATTCTCACTTTTGTTATTAATGTTCGTATTGAGCTTACGACTGACCCTGAATTATGGTAATTAATTTCTGGTCTACACACTGATTTGCATTGCATGTTCAAGAGCTCAATTAACAGATTTTTGGGCAGAACTATAAGTCAAACAGGATCACTACCAATATAAATAAAGAAATCTCTATATTACACTTTTGGAATAGAGAAATGAAAGACACATGCTTGACAAAATCATTTCCTCACTGTGGACACTAGCCATGGTTTGGACTAAGTAACCCCAGACAAATGTGGTAGGTAGGTATGGGAGTTAATTTTATCTTTTCTACGTCTTTGTGAGGAAAAAGCTGAGGAAAAAGTAGTAATGACTTGGAAATCATATAGGTCAT
Organism: Gorilla gorilla gorilla; assembly: GCF_029281585.2. NCBI lineage: Eukaryota > Metazoa > Chordata > Mammalia > Primates > Hominidae > Gorilla > Gorilla gorilla. The sequence goes on along the minus strand of NC_073232.2, from coordinate 121,492,779 downwards.
ACAGCTACTTTATGTTGATGTATATATACCTATATACACACATATACATGTATATAAATGTATGTATAATACTTACATAGGTATACATGTATTTATACAAATACATAAATATATGTGTATATATATTATATATAACTTTATGATGGCAGAAACTTTTATGTGTTCATCACAATGAATTAAATACATTTCTTCTACCACTTAGGTGCATAGTTCATCTGCATGTTGCAGACTCACTGCTATTAGATGTGGCCATGTGGCTAAGTTCTTCCCAATCGAAAGGGGGAAGAAGTAAAATGTGTTGTTTATTCCCAGGACTCGCCCATTATTTTGTCTCACATGAATATTCAAATCCTCTCAGGATGTATATGATTATGAGAGAACACTTAGAATCTGGGGGTAGACTCATAATATTGAAGTCTGAGCTTCATGGAAGTTACTGGCCAAAAAGAAACTCATTTAAGTAATTACACAGGGTAAGAAGTAAACTATTGTGCTCAGCCACTGAAATCTGGGAGTTTGTAATAGCACCTGGTGATATTTTAATATTATAGTAATATATAATCTCCTAAACTCCTTTAGGACTAAGTATTTTTAAAATATTTGTGTGATATGTGATCAAAAGTGACTTTAAATAAATGTTTCATTGTTAATTAGTGCATTTTTAATTCTTTTAGCTGTGTGGCCCTAGAAAACTTGAGGTCTGCGTTTAATCTTTCTGAGCTGGAAAATAGGGTAAAATAGTACATAACTCACAGGATAATTATGGAGTTTCAAAGAGCTAGTGTGTGCTGCAGCATCCCAGAGTAGGGTAAGTTCTCCACGACAAGTGTGTGTGGCCCTCAGGGCCACCTCTGGCGGAGATAGCTTCATTTTCCCAAAACAATCTATTCTACTTTCCCTCTGCCTCATCTCTACTTGATGAGCTCAGCTAGGGCCAGAAAGGCCATGTCTCATTCATCTTCAAATTTACATACTGAGATCAGGCAGCCTGACTAGGAAATAAGTTCCAAATAAATAACTGCTGAATACATGTATTCATGAATCAAATAATTTATGACATTTTCTGTCTTCATTAGAGACTGTTAGCACATCAATATGATGTTTGTTGAACCTGATAAGATGATCAATTACCCTTGTGTTTATTCTTTCTTGCCCATGGTTAGTGGATATACTAATGAAAATGGATACATATCTGCATTATGAAATGAAATGATGAGTTTACATAAGTACAGTCAGATGATTTGCCAACTCCTGTGTCTACTGCTAATGATGCAAAGAACACTAGCATTGGTCTCAGAATGATCAAGTTTTAATTTAATTAAAATTTAGGAGTTCTCATAGGAGAAAGAGGGGGTGGCTAATCAGAGTATCTGAGAGTCTTTTCCAGAATTCAACTATAATTTTGGAATTCAGATAGGATCATTCTAAAGGCAGTGCCTAATACCTTACTCCCATGGAGACTCACTGACATTTCTGCCATGTGCTGTTGCAGTTAGTCATATTTATGCCAGAGAATCAATGGAAAATCATAACTTTCCAAGACTTGCTTTCTCTTCTGTGGAATGAACATCTCAGCGTGATTGCAAAGATTGAATTCGCAGTGCCCAGAATCTTGTACTCAATTGATTGCATTTGCTTTCTTGTGCTATTGGTCACCCCATTAAAGCCACCTCAGCTCTCAGTGCTCATTTTCTCTTTTCTAATTTTCCTATCTAAACTTACTCTTGTAAACAACTGGTATCATTCTTTTAGAATGATAGAACAGGGATCCTTTTAGAACAGAGTCTTGTGTTCTATTCTGATTTATTTTTTTACTTCACTGCATTAGAAGGTGTATATTTTACATTTTAATATGTAGTGCTGGACTGCTGTCCCTTAAGCCATTCCTAATCTGTGCTCTCAGCAGTGTTTATGAGCTAATCTATTTGCCACTTTTTTTTCCAATAGACATTTTAAATAGTTCCTTTGCTCCCAATGTAATGTCTACTACCATTTTAAAAAACAAACACCACCTATCAGAAAGCCATGTTTTTTCAGGTTCTTAGCAGTTTGAGTGTGGTCAAGTAGATAATCATGTCTTATAGCTATGGAAGATCAGGCAGAGTGGAGTATGGGGACAAAATAATCTTCTGCTCAGTGGTCAGATTACAACTGGTCCCACTGCTAAAGGCAGAATGCAAGGATGAGGCATAGTTTATTCACTTTTGGTAGCTGTCATGGCTCTGTCTTGTTTTAGCTTGGGGACAGCCAATCTGTGACTTGTCAGGTCTGTGAGTTTTCCTGGGGACCTGCAGTGAGCCCCACATGGCGGTGGAGACTGTAGGGAAAGTTGAAGTAGAACATACTTTTCTGTTCTCAAGGAGTCTATGACTCATTGGAGCAAAAAACTAAACAAAGTTGAATAAATTTGCCTGATAGCTTTTTTCTTCCAGCTCATGTAGTATTTGTGTCATATTAATTACTTACTTTTATTTAAATTTATTTAATTAGTTACTTTTATTTAAAATCAGCTTCATTAAAAGTACAGATTATTATCATATTTTGAAAAGTGGGAGATCTGGCACTAGTGACCTTGAATTCCTGTAATGATCACCTGTAGCTAAAAAGCCCTTATGGGTGTACATTTTTCAGTTTTCTACAGTTCCCACCAGTCCCCTTATATAATAATCAGCCTATTTCATTCTTATTCATTATCTGTGAGGATACAAGATTTCAATATATTGGCTTAGATAGTTGAATTGGAATTCCTACAGGAAGTTGATACTAACAAAAATAACATATAAAACTGAACTGGACTTTAACGGAATTGTAGGTCTTTCAAATTAAAATAATGTTAATGAACCTTTCAAAATTCTGTTTTTTAAATGGGATCACATTATATACATATAATCTTCTAAATCTTGTTTTTATTTTTTTATTCAACCATAGCAGTAGAAATACATAACGTTCTTTGAATCTTTTTTCTTCCATAGAGTATATTCTGATGTTCCCTTTACCATGTTTTGTTGTTGCCTTTTTATTGCTGTTATTTTGGGTACAGGATCCCACCTGTTTTAATCCTAAAAATTTCACCCAAGGCTGGGCGCGGTGGCTCACATCTGTAATCCCAGCACTTTGGGAGGCTGAGGCGGGTGGATCATGAGGTGAGGAGTTCGAGACCAGCCTGGCCAATATGGTGAAACCCTGTCTGTACTAAAAATACAAAAATTAGCTGGATGTGGTGGCATGCACCTGTAGTCCCAGCTGCTCAGGAGGCTGAGGGAGGAGAATCACTTGAACCTGGGAGGTAGAGGTTGCATTGAGCCGAGATCATGTCACTGCACTCCAGCCTGGGTGACAGAGCAAGACTCATCTTAAACAAAAACGAAAAACTCATCTTAAACAAAAACAGAACAAAAATTTACCCATTCAGTCTTGTCTACCCCTTGTCCATCTACTTTCTGCAGTCTTGGCTTTGGGAAAGCATCATGGATCTAAATATACACTGCCTAATTTGAATCCCAGCACTGCCACCTGGTAGTTGAGTGACCTTGGGCAAATTGCATAACTGAAGTTTCCACACTTAGAAAATGAAGATAACATTCTACCTACTTACCTCATAAGGCTGTGGTGAGAACTAAATGTGTTAATTCATGTAACATGTTTAGAACAGTGCATGGTACCTAATAGATCTTTAATAAGTGTTAACTGTTTCTGCTATTTTGTAATGGAATATGATATTTTGAAAACGTTAAATATAAGAACATTAATAGCCACTATTTATTGCTCATCTTACATAATCGCAGATACTTTGCTTAGCTTATCTCATTTCATCCTCACAACACTAAATCACTTCATAACCTTTCAACACATATTTATTGAGAATCTACTTTGTGCCAAACATTTTGTAAGACACTGGGGATTTAGCGGTAAAGAAATCAAGCACCTGTCCTCTCACAAAGCTTACATTCCATTGGAGAAAAACATAGAATATTTATATTAATAAGTAAATAAAATGTACAGCAGATTAGGACACTATGAAAATATAATAAAGTAGATATGGTAGAAAATAGGTGTGATTGTCTCCATTTCTATGAAGAAACTGGCACAGGGAGAAAAAGTTATTAATTGTAGTCAAGGTTTTTTAAGATACCTGCCCAAATCCTGATGACCCCAGGTCCTTGGAAAGGCCAAGGAAGGACAGGGCACCAACTATATTTGTGTTCTACGTTGTCATATATGGTAATTGTGGATTGGAATAAAGAAGATATTTTTGCCCCAGCTAGACCAATTATATTGTTTCTTTTGGGAATTTTATAACACTGTCAAAACATTCATACATTGCAGATTGGCAGTGGTTATGGACAAGCACTTGTCTGAGTTGTCAGAGTGAATGCAAATGATCAAGCTTATCCACATTAGCTTAAGTAAATAATTTATCACTCTCAGAATACATGAACAGAGGTATAGACAATGTTGATGCATCTATCACAGCTTGAGTGTCACACAAATCCATGGAACTGGCAATGTTCCAGGGAGCTGGAGTGGTTTGTTTACCACTTTTGGGTGTGTGAGCCTCTAGTGGTAAATTTAGCAAGGCTTACCTCAACCTGTTAACTCAACAAGACTATCCTCAAGGAGATGAGCATGCAGGCATGCCTCCTTTACATAAGCTCCACTGAGCCCACCAAGAAGAACTGAGACACCTTAATGCTGCAGCCTCCAGTTGGTGAGATGTCCCAATATTCTTTTCTACTTACTTGCTTTTAGCTTTTACTAAAAAGAAAAGAATCTAATTTTAAAATGTGTATGCAAACACACACACACACACGAGTAAGTAGCTACAAGGATTTGAACTCATACCTGTGTATTTGCCATAAATACTTAGTTTGAAGAATAAAACATACAATTGTTTTGAAGAATAAAATGCAGTTTATCATTAATGTTTTAGGAGACTTAAAACTTCTCTTGACTGGGCGCGGTGGCTCACGCCTGTAATCCCAGCACTTTGGGAGGCCGAGGCGGGCAGATCACGAAGTCAGGAGATTGAGATCATCCTGGCTAACATGGTGAAATCCCGTCTCTGCTAAAAATACAAAAAAAAAAAAAAGAAAAGAAAAAGAAAAAAAAGAAAATTAGGTGGGCGTGGTGGTAGGCTCCTGTAGTCCCAGCTACTCAAGGGGCTGAGGCAGGAAAATGGCGTGAACCCGGGAGGCGGAGCTTGCAGTGAACCAAGATCGCGCCACTGCACTCCAGCCGGGGCGAGAGCGAGACTGTCTCAAAAAAAACAAAAAAACAAAAAAAATTTCTCTTAAAAATTTCATTGTTTTTAAATGTTAAAAAAGCCATCTCAAAAATTTAGGAACATTTTATTCTCTCCTTCTCCCTCTTGAATTACCATTGCCCACATTTCCCAGTGCAAAAGACTGCTTGAGTATCCCTGTACTACATCCCTGTTTTTCAGAAGAGTTTTAGAAAGAGCAAGTTACCAACAAAAGGCCACAAAGAGGAATGAGCCAGTCCCTCCCAGCCATCTCACACAGAATGGAGATGGCTTTCACACCTGGGTGGTTTTCCAGTGTGCAAAGATTCCACAAGAGTGACTGATAACACTAGGCTTGCCTAATTTCTAAAGATGATTTTCCTCTGTGAGTTAAAGCCAATGACCCCAGCTCACAAGCAAACATCTGTTGTTCCTTGATAACACTTCCAGGCACTTTGATTTCTCACTCTGCCCTGTAATCTGTGTAGTTGCCTCCCTGAAGTTGTTTATTCTGAAAGGACATACTGGGAGCCTAGACCAAATAGTGTAGGTTGGTCAAAAAGCTATTGGCTAATTGTTTTCTTGCACTTGAATGAATTTTAATGATGATTTCCCCTGCTGATGGTCTAAGTGTATTATTCATTACATTTGGGTAAAATGCATGTTAATGTGCTTAGCAAGCAGTTCAGGAAGAAATATTGTTATCTGTATTTCAAAAAAAGCTAATAAGCATGCATTTTGAATATAAATATTTTATTTGGAAGGATGACTATGGCAATGCTGGTTGGGTGGTATTTCTCATAGGAGCTTTAGGAATGCTTCATAGGAAAGTGATTATATCTATTTTTTTAATCTTGTTCAATTAGTTCTCTGTGAATTCTCAATCTTTCATTTCATTTTGAAGAGGTGCCGCAAAGTTACAATGCCATTGGAGCAATTAGAGTAGAATAATCAAATGAGTACTGGACTGAGACACTAATTTGCTGTGTGATCTTAGGTAAGACACATGGATTATTTGAGGACCGAGTTGTCTCATTTTCTCATAAAATACCTATGTTTTGTTGTGATTCTTAAGCAATGTGGTGGATATAAAAACCCACTGTGAGCTAAAATGTGTAATATGTATGTACTGTTACTGTTACTTGCAAATATTGATATGAGAGTCTGATGACATAGGGTAGATCTCATCTTGTGAAGTTGAATCAAGTTGCTTATTACTTGTCTTTTTAGGTGGGAAACATTTTTGTTAGGAAGTGTTCATATTCCAAGTTGCCAGCTATAAATTGTAACCTACTGAATATTCTTTCTGAGGGATATGCATCATTTTTAGATTTTGGGCTACATAATGTCATTCTAGTTGAGTGCAGTGCTTTTTCTCCTGGGCTGAGCGTTAAAATCATGTAGGGCTTTAAAAGCTGCTAATGCTCAGGCCTTAGCTGAGTCCCTGTCTCTAAGAGTAAGGTACAACAACTTGTGCTTTTTAAAAAGTTTCTCAAGTGAGTCTGATGACAGCAAAATTTGTCATTGACTATTTCAGTAGAAAGAGCATCAGATTTACAGGGAGATACATCAGGGACTGCAATTCTGCCAACTTTGTGATTTTAAGTCAAGGTCTTCTATAAAAAATAATTCAGTTTGCCTTTATCTGTGGTTCTTGGGAGGTAACCTCTAAATTCTTGAAAGTTCCCAAGTCATAGCAGGGTCTTTGTTATTTATGGTGGCCCCCTGAAACCACATTACTTCATTCATGCTAACAATATGACTCAGATCATGCCATAAAGATCAACTATGTGATTAGAATGCTGGGTCTTTGAGTCATGTGATATCAGTCTGGTCGCAGGGAAGGTATGACTGGAGATTGAGTCACATGGCTAATGATTCAATCAGTCATGCACACATAACATTTTTAAATAACAACGCTTTTAAAATTTAATTTTGTCCTTCACTTTTATAGCAAAAAATCTTATGACTAATATAACTTTCTTTTTTAAGTATGCCTTATTAATATTTAATATTTGCCCAATTACATAACATTTTATTATTTTTGAAGAGTAATACCTTTGTGCCCCCTTTTTAATCTAACATTTTAATCATGAGCCTTTATTCATAGAGAACACAAAATATGCTTTTCTTGGTTATATATTTCATTATGCTTATCTAAAATAAATTAAGATATTAAATTATCGAACTTTTTTATTACAATTATTTATTACTTTTATAAAATCTTTTTTTTTCTGCTAGAGATAGAGTCTCACTCTGTCTCCCAAGCTGGAGTACAATGGTGTGATCATAACTCATTTCAGCCTCAAATTCCTGGACTCAAGTAATCTTCCAGCCTCAGCCTCCCAAGCAGCTGGGACTACAGGCATTTGCTACAATGTCTGGTTAATTTTTTTCTTTTTTTTTTTAAGAGGTGGGGTCTCACTACATTTCCCAGGCTTGTCTTGAACTCCTGGCCTAAAGTGATCCTCTCACCTCAGCCTCCAGAATATCTGGGATTACAGACATGAGCCACCATGCCTGGCTATATTTGTTATTTTAAAAGACAGTTTATATCTTTGAATTCATAGCTTCATGCTTTTTAAAAGTATGTTTTTAGAATAATAGGAAAAGGATTTCTGCATCAAAGACTGTGAACAAGGAAGAACATTTTTAAGTTACAAAGAATGTTTCCATAAGTTTTTAACACTCAAAAAAATACCCTGAAGGTGAAAAACACATTTTGTTTCACCAGTTTATAGACAGAAAAACTGATCTTAAGATTATTCAATAACTATTTAAGACCAGATGAAATGTAAGAAACAGAGTCAGGCCAGAACCATCTGCTGGGCCTGGGATTTTCTCAGTGGCCTAGGGAAAATAAAGAGATTATTTGTTTCTTCCTTATCTTGTATTTATTACTTTATAACTTTTATAATAATTGTGTATTTACTTATTTTGGAGACAAAATGTCAAGGGAGGAATAATTTGCAATTTTGTTTCAGTGGAATTAGACAGTCATCAGGATATAATGATATAATCAAACTACAAAGCAATAATTCTAATGTTAATTTATGAGGGAGACGAGGGAAGAAGGGGAGGAGGAGAGGAGAAACAGAGCTCCTAGTAAGAACTACCATTGGCCCGGTGCTTTACTAATGGCCTTTTTAGGAATAATCTCATACCTAAAATATGATTATTTTTCTTTAAGAATCCTCATTTTACAGATGAGAAAACTGAGGCCTAGAGAGTTAACATGCTTTCCAGTGATTTGGAATCTACAAAATAGCGTACATGAGATTCAGCACAGGGCTGCCAGACTCTAAAACCCTTGCACTAAACCACCCAATTCCATTGTGACTTGATTGAAGCTAGACAGAGTAGACAGGTAGAGCAGGTCCTGGGATTAAAGGGGACAGATTCTGGGTTGTGGATTTTACATTTGTTTTCTTTTCTCCACTTTGGGGGGATGAAGTGTCTAGTTGTCTTTTCTGGATCAGAGCCGGGGGGCTCTGTATCTAGTTGTCTTTTCTGGATCAGCTATGCCATTGGGTAGGTGAAGTTTGTGTTGGAACTGGGATGGCTTGTTTGAGCCTTGAAGCCTTCCTCTTGTTGTGTTTCTTCAATATTCTGTGCTCATGTGGGGTTGGTTTGTGGTAAAAAGTCACTATTTTTATTAATGAGTCCTGTATCCTAAGAGCATGAGTAATTTGCTGAGGGTGTCTGAATAGTCATAAGCTATCCATTACTGACCTGCTTCCCATAAAGAATGAGCTGAGAGTCCTGACTTAAGACTCAGGAAGGAGTGAAGATGGATGCTCAGCCTGTTTCAGCAGTGGATCGTCATGTGATTCCACCTTACTTGGTAAAGAGCAATCACAATTTCTTTAAACAAGTCTCTGTCATCCCTCCCTTAGTGATAATGGCTTTCTTAATATCTTGATTCTTGTTATATGTTATCTATGACAATGCCAGTTATTCAGAGTAAAATTTACAAAATAATCTTCTATGCGGTGTTCCAGCTGGCTCCTATAATTGGTTTATTACTTTTACAGATGTTTTGGAGAAATTTCAGAAAATAAGCCAACAGTAGATTGCATCAGCTAGTGAAAGTGGCCTTCCCCTGTTGATTCTTCTGCTTGGACAAATATAATCTGTGCATTAGCTGAAGTGCTATGTTTCATAGGCCCAGAATTTATGAGATTCGAGGGATTACAGGTTTATTGTTGAATATGGGAAGATGGTCTTGTTGCTTCTTGGAAGACTGGACCCCTGCAAATAAGTTTAATAGCCACAAATCATATTTCCCATTGAACTGACTTTTAAGAAAACTGTATAATTATAATCCCCTATTTTTAAACTCCATTTTATAGTTTTAAAGGTTTTTGACAATAATCTTGAAAACAAAACCAAGCAGATATAATTACTAGTCTTGTTATTATTTCCATGTTCCTAATGAGACAACTGAGGTCCAGAGAAGTGACATGGAATAATGCAAGTGTTCTGGCTCCTTGGTTAGTCTTCTTTGCTTTTCACTATTACCATGTCATCTCTCCTATATTCAGGAGTCATCATTGGGGATGTTCTACCTCTGATAGAGGACAGTTCCCACACACCCAAGTGTCAGGAAAGGAAGCAGGGGTCAGCTCAAATATACTAAAAAATATTCAATTCTGACATTGAATGAACCTTAAATGTCATTAAGTCCAACAACTCATCCAGCATAGAAATTTATCCTACAGTCTTTCTGACTGATGCCCTTCCAGCCTCTGACTGAATATTTCTGGTGATAAATTGATTTATTGCATTTGGGGATAATTCTGAGTTATACAAATTATCTTATTAGAATGAATTAAAATGAACCATTATTACTCTGAGTTTGGTCTTAGGTAGCCAACTGCATTTTCACAAAGGAGTTATGCTTGTGGGCGGCAGAACATTTTTGGATTGATTTAAAGTTTATCTAAGTGGATTAGATGACTTAAAGTTTATTCTAGCTCTAAATTTCTAACTAAAACACTTCTTGTGTTAGAAATTGATCATCTTGTTTATGTTGTCTTTTATACTTAATACATCTTGATACCCCAGTATATGCTCATATAGCATATTATTATACAATTATATAATTTATATATAATATATACTTATATGTATTTATATAGTTTATATATAATAGTATCATATTTATATAGTATATTATAAAATTACATAATTTATATATTATATATTTTATGTATTTATAAAATTTATAAATAATAGTATCATATTTTATAAAATTTATACAGATCTCTCCCATTTTGGGCAATTTTGTTTGTCAGTACCATTACTATTTTCAAGACAGGCAATCTGTAGGTTCTCTCAATGTATCTTCTACTGGTGGAGAAGTGCTTGGAAATTTTGGTAGAGAAAGTATCAGAACATGTTTAGAGAGGCTATTTAAGAAATGGTTGCAGAGGGCTTTACCTCTTAGTTGACAAGTATTTATGTGATTAAAGGAGAAACTAAAATTAGTACACAGATGTGGAAGACTTGTAAAGAGAATGATTGGAAATTGTGCTTTACCTTCAAACAAAATATTGAGTAGATAGAATTAATCAAAAGAGGAATGTATTAACTGAGAAAAAAGTATCAAAGTTGGTAACTAACAATGAATCACGTTGTTTTGAAAAAAGTATCAAAGTTGGTAGCTAACAATGAATCGCATTGTATTAGTAAATTTAGAGAATAAATGTATGAACTATATAAAAACTGTATAAAAATGAAAAAATGAGGAGACTTCATAATTAATACTTTTTGGTACCATAAGAGTGGTATAGGCTGGGCATGGTGGCTCATGCCTGTAATCCCAGCACTTTGGGAGGCCGAGGGGGGGCAGATCACCTGAGGTCAGGAGTTGGAGACCAGCCTGCCCAACATCATGAAACCCCATCTCTACCAAAAATACAAAAATTATACGGGCGTGGTGGCATGCACTTGTAATCCCAGCTATTCGGGAGGTTGAGTCAGGAGAGTCGCTTGAACGCAGAAGGCAGAGGTTGCAGTGAGCCAAGCTGGCAGTACTGCACTTCAGCCTGGGCAACAAGAGCAAATCTCCTTCATTTGGGGTGGAGGAGGGGGAGAAGGGGGGAGGGGGTAATAAAAAATAATAGCTCATTGGTAGCCCAATCAAGCAACCTGAGAACCAGTTCACAATGAGCTGTATGTCCTCTCGCTTTCTGTTAGTCTCAGTGACCCCATCTCACCCCATGCAAATATGCAAAGCAGAGTTTCAGCATCACAAACATTAGCTGCACTAGTACAACTCAGTTTAGCTAGCTCCGCATTGGAAGGAGGTCTGGAAAAAATTAGGAAGAGTTGGAAGAGTTTGTAATCAACAAAATGGACAAATCTTCACCTAGACAGACCAAAACTAAAGAGAAGATACAAATACTAAAATCGGTAATGAAAGAGGAAGTGTCATCTCCTATCTGACAAAAAATAAAAGGAATGTAGGAAAACTCTATGAAAAATCCTGCACCAAAGATTATACTACTTAGATAAGAGAGAATTATCTAAGCAGACACAAATTATTAAAACTGACACAAGAAAAAGAACATTCGAGTTGACCTATAACAAGTAAGAAAATTGAATTACTAATTACAAGTCTTTCTACAAAGCAAAGTTCAGGCATAGAAAGATTTCCTGATTAAATCCTATCAAATATTTAAAGAAAAAATAAGACTAATGCTTTAATCTCTCTCAGAAAACAGAATGAGACAACACATCCAAATTTATTCCCTAACCAGTACTACTCTAATACCAAAGCCAAACAAAGTCATTATAGGAATCAAAAATCGTAAAATGACATCTCTCTTGAACATAGATGCAAAAAATCTCAAGCCAAATATTAAATCAAGCCCAGAAAGATTTTTTTAAAAAGACAAATGGATTTTGGTCATATAGAATTTATACCAAGAATGCAAGAGTTGGCTTAACATTTGGATATCAATTAATTTAGTAAACGTTAATTATATTACTAGAATGAAGAAGGAAGAACTAATGATTATCTCAATAGATACAGAGTAAGCATTTGACAAAATTCAAAATACATTTATGATAAAAAGTCTCAGCAAACTAGATATAGAATGGAACTTCAACTTGATAAAGGGTATATATTGAAAACTTATGGCTAATATCATACTTAATAATATTAGACTCAATGTTTTCCTTTAAAACTGGGGATAAGGTGGGGATACTACTCTTGCCACATTTGCTCAACATTTAACTGGAGAAGCCAGTCAGCACGATAAAGCACAATGAAAATGGATAGATGGATGGATAGATAGATGTATCCAGTTACAAAAAAAGTAAATCTGTCGTTATTTGCAGATGACATGATCCTTTATGTAGAAAATCCTACTGAATCAACAATAATAAAAATGTACAACTGTAATCACAAAGGAGTTCAGTAAGTTTTCTGGATATAAGATCAACACACAATATTATATTTCTATATACTATCAAAGAACAGTTCAAACATGAAATTAAGACAATAATTCTATTCAAAAGAATAAAACACAGTAATAGGCATAAGAAAAGAAATGTAATACTTGTACACTGAACACTACAAAACTTTGTATAGAGAAATTGAAGACCACATAAATAAATAGGAGACATTTCATGTTCATGCATTGGAAGTTCCAATGTTGTAAAAAGGAAAATTTCCCCCTTACATATCAATAGAATATGAAAGTTTATATCTCCAGATTCCTAATTTAGCATTTTTCTACTACAGCATTTTGCTCCTTGTGACAAAAGCTATTTGTTTATACCAAGGACATAATTATAAAAGTACAAAATCTTAATGTGCTTAGTGTAGATTTTAATGGCAAAAATTGGAAAAAGTTTCTTAACAGAAGATTTTATAAATATACACAAAGTAATGAAATGTTAACACCCAATAAAAATAATGTAGAATTTTACTTACTGATCTAGAAAAATGCTCATGGTTAATTGACAAAAGTAGTTAGAAAAAATAGCATGTATATAATACACCCTATGTACTTCTATGAGCAGAGAACTATCTCTTTTAATATTCAAAGGATTAATAATAATTATTCCTGGGTTATGAGATTAAGTATAATGTTTTATATATTTTTTTGGATTTTAGGAAAGACAATTTGAATTCTTTAAAATAACCAAATATTGTAATATAAACAAAATAACATGCCCTCAGATATCTAGATTCCTATTTTCTGTCGTCTTCGACTGTCCTGTCCTGTTTTTATAAAATACTTCATTTGGTCATTTGTTTTCTCCCTCCCCTTGTAATTTCTGGCAAACTTAGCCTGGGATCCTTTTCCCTCATTTGTTGCTAGTTCTACATGTTTTTTTGGTTTCTTGGTAAGTAGAATGTTAGAGTTTTCTTATCTTTTATTACAGTTAATAAACAGAAGGTTAGAGGATGTTGTTTTAATTTCACAGTACTATACCAGCTACACAACGGGAAATCAAATTTGGCAGTTTCCTCTCCCATCAGATACATTTTAAATGTATATTCTTGACTGAGACACCCTCTGATTTAATGGCACTGATTGCCTGTTTAAATGTATGAATGACTGGGGAGCAATCATGCTTCTCTAGAAATAACCATAATTGACAGGCTGCTAAACAAGGAAAATGAGATCTTAATGTGAATGTTAATTTCGAGCACATTTCCATTGTGTATACTTTTATGTATAAAATTTCAATGTTAGAAAAGCATTTTATTTATTTTTTGTTAACATTTTATTTTAGAGTTTGAGATTTACAGAAAATTTGTGATGATGTACAAATTTCTCGTTTACTCCATACCCAGTTTTCCCTATTAGTATTTTATTATATATTTGTATGGTAAATTTGTCACAATGAATGCACCAACATTTCTACATTATTAAATTTTACACTTTATTTACAATTTCTCATTTTTAATTAGTCTTTTTTTCTGTTTATTTCTTCCTTCTCCTTCCTGTATGGAGTACCTAGCACTCATGTCTGTTACCTCTTGTCATGTAGTGCCAGGGGTAACAACTAGGGCAAGGAGTGAGGGAGACAGAGAAGACAATTTATTATTTACAGTGAAATAATTAACATAAAATCTGCCTCAGGTCCAGAACATCTCAGGTGTGCGTTCAGGACAAAATTAATAAAGATGAATATTAAAAATTGAAGAGGGAAAAAAGGGCACTGTCATAGAGTGATACTTAATTGACAATGAAATCAATTAAGGTAATTTTAATCAGATAAACAGTATAGAACCACCTCTGAGGCTCACGATGGGGTCTAGTGCCCCATTAAGGGCTGACCTTGGCAGAGATGAGAATAAACAATTTATCTTCCAGCATTTCCAAGTTCTCTTCTCTGCAGTGCCTCTTTCTCCAGTTCTGCCTCTCTCCTTCCTTGAGCTCTTAGGGTCCTGTTTCTTTCTCCCAGTAACTATGACCACTATATACCTTGTACTGTGCTGGATGCATTGCAAGCATTCTCTTCAGCACTTACAAACACCCTTTCCAGTCCAGAAAGCTGTAAGGGACTTCCCTGGATTACACAGCTAGTGAGAGGCCAATCTGAAATCCCCATTATTTTCTCTTTTACCATTAAGTCTATATTTTGTCTACACAGTATACTCTCTTTCATGACATTGCCACAATTAAAATTTATTTTAGAAAAGACATTGTCTTGGACTTTCTATACTCAAACATGAAATTCAGTAAATATTTTTCTCTTAAGGACATTAATTTTAAGTTGTCTATCTTATAGTTGAATGAAAGTCTTAATCCTTAGTTTTCATATCCTTGGAAGAAAGATGGGTGAGGTGCTTTGACTCAGTAGGTTTTTCCAAGTGTGTAAAATTACTTTGTGTAGACAACATCTCCTTTCATTTTAATAAAGACAGCTTTATTAGCTCTATTTGTTGTATCAATCAAGGAGATTAGAGGCTTGAAGTAGGGTTATCTTTTTCTATAAAGCAGGATCTGCCAGTCCTAAAGAATAAATTAATATTTTCAAGAATTCATCAAATATGCAGGGGTTTTGTGAAATGAAATTATCTTGCATAACAATGTATTCTTCAAAACAGATCTGAAAGGGCTGTTATTTAGTTTTTCTGTCATTAGCCTACTGATAAGTTGGGAAGCAAAAGTATCACAAAATCTCTGGAGGCTGAAGTTAAGTGGTATGTAAGGAAGCTTATAAATTAGGAATCTTGATGGCAATTTTACATTTTCTGTCTCTTCTATTGGGATTAAGGAAGACAGACAGATTCATTTGTTTAATAATGTACATCTGAGAGATCATCTTTGTATCTTAACTGATGTTTTCAAGAAGGCTATAGTAATGGTTTATATGTCATTTGAGTTGATTTTTTTAAGTACATGAAATTATACTAGAATCTTAAAATTCCACACAAATGGACAAGGTAGTTTAGTCTGAAAAGGAGGTTATTAACCCAAACAGATAATCATAATACAAAGCACAGGACCACATGTGATTTACCCATCCCAGGTCCATACAAAGCATATGATTTAATTCTGCAAGACTGATTCTGTAGGAATTGAGTATTCTCCACCTATTTCCATGAAATTTCCTCTCAAGATGAGTATACATCCAAATATCTGAACATAGAGAATGGCTGGTCACAAGAGACTGAACCAAAACAAGACCTTGTCCTGGCTCTATAGGATTCTAATTGGGTATAATTTTCTAACTTATCTGTTGAGGCTAGAAAATAAATTCCCATATATGCTAAAGGCAACTCTCATTACTTACATCCCTGCCTCAGAAAATTAGATAGAAAGAGGGTAGGACTCTGTCAATCATTGTCAATGAAATATGATCTTACTCTGTAACTGGAGGAAAGAGATTTTTTTCTCATACAGATGTACAGCAGACTTTTGGAAAATTACATAATTTCAATTTTTTATTATGAATAAATTGGGGCATAATTTGTGTTACCTCTTTTTAACACTAAGAAACAAGTATGAACTTCCCTTTCTAATATGTAATTAAGAAGGAGAAGTAGATAAGATCTTGGGGAGAGGGCTGGAGAGGCAGAGCTCTGTCTTGCTGTCTGCCTCATTCGTCCATCCATTAACACATAGAATGACAAAGCTGAATGCACTCTAATGTATATAGCTGGATGCCCTCTGGGCTCTCTTCACTCATTCAGACAGATTTTTCTGCCCGTAGACTCGGGGAAACTGGAAAGAGAATAGAGATCAGGGATGTCTTTCAACCATTCAGAAGGCTGAATGTTTCATGGTCTCATTCTGGGCATGGACACAGAGGCATGGTTTGTAACCTTCAAGCAACTTAAGTTTATGGTGATTTCTAGCAATCTCTCCCTCTTCAAGCTCCCTTCCTCAGGGGGCAGCCACAACCTTATCCAGATGTTCTTTTCTGGTGTATTCTCCCATGCATTGTTTTGGAGGGTCTCATCTGACTCCCTTGCCTTTTCTGTTTGACTGCACATGTTGGCACTGTACTTTCTTTGTCTTTCACTTTTTTAAAGGTACACAATACACCTGTACTTCCATTGTACTGGTTTATGGTGTAGGAATGAATCTGTATCTGGGAATAGTTTAGGTTTTGCTTGACTTTTTTTCTTAAACTAGGGTCCTACTTTTAACGTCTTGTCCCCCTAGGAGAGAATGTTTTTTTTTTTTTTTTTCCTTTCAGGCCTAAGGGCAGTCACCACCCTATAGACGGACACTTGGAAAATAGTTTGCTTGGCCCTCTATGTGCTTCTAGAGGAATCCAGAAGCAATGTGTAAGTGCTATTTAACTCTTGCACTTTCATTTTATCTATCTCCACTATTTAAAATTCCCAATGACAACACTAAGACATTTATTTTTCATGGTTTCTTCTACCTCATGAATAATCTTAGAACAAATAAATCTTCAAAAACGTCATATTTATTTATTGCCTAACTTGATAAACTCTTTTCCCTTCCTCACGGAATTTTCGAGTGATTGACAAATCACATGTTTTTCCTAAACTGTTGTTTTGCCACCTATAAAGTGGGATTAATAAGACCTGTTTTAACATGTAAAAGTCTGGAACTTAGAAATCATAACATTATTTGCAACAAAGAGATAGCATATGATGATGAAGAGATTTATATTTACTATTTATAGGTACCTACTCTGTGCCAGGCAGAGCAAGGTGCTTTTACTACATTATCTCACCTGACATCACATGTGATGCTTAAAGAAGTTCAGTAACTCACCCAAGGCAGTACATCTACTAGATCGTTGCCATTATAAGATCTGTTTATGTCTGGCTTAGAACTCAAGCTCCTACCATCACTGTGCTTCCAACAACAGGATTCTCGCTAGGCGTCTTCCATCTGCCAAGTATTCCAAACAGTAGAGAACGTTCACTCTGCCTTTGTAAAACTTGGCCTCTAAAGAAGATAAAGAAATAAGTATTCTTATAAATTTGGGGAAACCTAAATCCCTTAGGTGTATAATCCCAAGTGTAAAATGTCAAACAGGCTGACAGATTCGGTTGTAAAGGAGACATTTGAGTCTAGAAAAATGAAGACAGACTGTTACTTGCTTAGACAGCAAAAACAAGATCAGCAATGATGTCAGCTCCTCATGTCCCTTGTCCCATAAGATTACATGGAATAAAAAGAGGCCAGATGACAGGCAGTATGAGTGGTGGGTCACCCTGTTGTTAAAGAACCAGCTCCATTCTGCAGCTACACAGCCTGCGCTAAGGTGAGGCAAGGAGGAGAGCCCCTTACCTCACCAGAATGAGGGAGGCAGATGAGAAACTGCCTTATAGCAGCCTCCCTTCAAAAGAGAACGCAATGCCTGTAGCAGCTCCTCACAAGACTGCCGTTCTTGCCCTGGACTTGGAGGGTCACAGGATATTCCACAAGGATTTTTGGTCAGCCTGTGGTTGAGCTTTATTTATACAGCTTATGTGAAGATGTGCAAAGTTATCAGAGTGCCAGCACAGAGCAGTTCTGTTAGAAATAGACACATCTCTGCCCCGATCTAGACCTCAGTTTCCTCAGCTGCAGAATGAGGAAATTGCACTCTGTCAAGTCCCTTCATTGTATACCCAGGGAATTTCTACATATTTTATGTATTTTCTGGTTCTTCTCCAAGCTGAACAACTGTAGCTTTCCTTATGTCCTCTTATTTTCTGGCTTTTATCATTTTTTTCCTAGTTTTTATCAGTTTTTCAGTGTTAATGGTCACAAAGGGAATCAAAGAGATTCAGGATTGAGCAGGCTGGCACGGAAGGACTTGGCATGGCTTGGTGGTCTTTAGCTAATGCTAAAGGTTCTAGCAGCTTTGCTCCCCTATCCCTTCTCTCCCCACCTATGCCAAACAGCTGACAGCCTGCCACCTTGCTTGTGGGCTCCCTGCCATTATCACAGACGGGCCCAATATGCTGGAGTAGGAAAATCACGTATGAGAATTATATGTGGTCATTGAAAATTATTGCAGTTGTTGCCATAAAATAAATTGGTCTACTAGCTGAATCCCAGAAGACTTCATGGATCTATTTGGTTGATTCTTTAAGCAATGTGATAAAATTTTGGCATTTTATACCAGAATTTTCCAGCTGTTTATAAAAAGAACATGAATTAAGCTACGATATGATGAGAGGAGTATTTGTGAATTTTGCTGTGCAGTCTCTTTTTTTCATAAAGCGTGTGCCAGTTCAAGTCTCTCTCAATTTGGCAATGCCACTCTCAATCATTAACTCATTAATTCTTACAATAACGTGTGGGTTTTTTATCATGTCAATCATCATGCTGTTTGGAAATACAGACAATATAATTAAAACAGAAACCCTTGGTTTTTTCTTTTAATTTAACTTTGATTTTAAGTTCAGGGATACATGTGCAGGTTTGTAACATAGGTAAACTTGTGTCATAGGGGCTTGTTGTATAGATTATTTCATCACCCAGGTATTAAGCCTACTACTCATTAGTTATTTCTCCTGATCCTCTCCTTCCTCCCATCCTTCACCCTCAAATAGGCCCCAGTGTCTGTTGTTCCCCTCTATGCATTCTCATCATTTAGCTCCCATTTTTAAGTAAGAACATGCGGTATTCGGTTTTCTATTCCTGTGTTAATTTGCTAAGGATAATGGCCTCTGGCTTCCTTGATTTTAAGAAAACTTTCTTTTTTTAAACTTGTTTTTAAGACCCTTATTTTTAGAAAAAATCATGTAAGGCTCCTATACATAGTTGTGGGGAGAGAGGATAATACTGTTTTAATTTTTAGAAAACCTTATTAATTTTGGAACAGATAATAAGTACAGAAAAGAATTTTATATACTTCTCACCTATGCAGAGTTGAAAGAATTGGAGTCAATGGCAATGAATTTTTTTTCTATTTGATTTTGCTCCAAATTTGAGCAAGCTATCATCTTCTTTTAAGCAAACCAAGTGTCAACCTGGGTTGTAAATAAACTTGCAAGGTGGCATCTAAAGTTTTTCATTTGGCTTAAAACTCTTCATCCTTCCTTGGAGGTAAAGTTACAAAAAACCAGCAAGATCAAAATTCCTAGCTTATCCAGGAAATTCCAAGTTAATGCCTGTTTAACCCACAAGTAGTCCAATTGGCATTCTCTTTTCTTAAGAGAGTTCCAATTTGGATGAATTGTATGATCACTCTATATATAACCAAGCAACAAACCTTCTTTCCACATTTGCCAATGATGCCAAAAATCCCCAAGTAATCATGCATGGTTCTCCAACATAGTCTAGGAGGAAATTTAACATCCTAACAAACTGTCTCTTTATGTGCTTGTTGTAGTTAGATTCTTTTGCCAAGGCAGACGTTTTCATATACTCTGAAGCCTACTTAACATGAGATTTCACTTTATTATTTTAGGATTCAGGGTGTGTTGATGGGACAGGGAGAAAATAAAGTTCAATTGCATATTTCAATGAATTCCCATTTCTGGCACGGAAAGAATTGAACAGATCATGGTAGCTGAACATTATGTGGCTATAAAGAGCAAAGTGTCTGAAAACAACAGATTGGACCATTCTTGTTTTCTAGATTGCTAAGTATGGCTGCCTCTTTCTGGTATGGGAACCCTCACTTCTCATTTCTCCCCACAAGAGCTGGGGGAGTTGAGGTGGTAATTCCAACCATGAAGCAGGAGCTGTAAAGGCTGTTTCTTATGAGAACAGAAGAGTGCTTAAGAAAGAGGGCTTGAAATTATGTAGATCTGGGTTTGAATCCTGTGATGAGAAATAATTTGTAGATAGTAGTTTGTACCACAATTTTCATTTTTTAAAATCTTAACTTTTTATTATTATTATTTTTTTTTTACTTTTTTCTTTGCAAAGCAGGATAGACATGTACTTCAATTTTTTAAGCTCTGTGAAGTTGATAATAATTCCTTTCTTGGAGAGTTGTTTTAAGATTATGAACAGAGTGTCAAAGAGTGGCTGATACCTAGTAAGAGCTTAATGAATTGTATATTTAGGACTATTCTTCAGTTTGGAACTGTAACCCTCTGTCAGCCCATCCTTCCTCTTTGTTCTTCACTTTTGTTTTTGGTTTTAGCTGTGTTTGAACTATCTGTGGAAAAATTTCTTTGCTGTGTGAAGCTTCAAAGAAATATGGGGCCCTTTGAGAACACCTGTATTTACACTGTGTACCAGAGTGGACTGTCTTTTCTTTTTTTAAAATCCAATGTCTCCTTCTAACTGCTCGGCAGAGCTTATTGAGCATTTTCAACTTTTTTTTTTTGACTTTGTGATGTGTGCGCATGTGTGTGTAGACTTTCCATCCAGCGATCATTATTCAAATATTTGCCTCATGCAGACAAGCAGAACTACAGTTTTAGATATCTACAGCTCTCTGGTTTGTGTGTTCTTTGGCTTCTTGTCTTAAAAATGACTCAGGCCTCCTGCTTATCCCCTTTTGTTTGAAACTGATGTAAGACTATACCTGTGATTATCACTATAGCCACCATACTAAATTTTACAGTGTTATTTTCCCTGCTTCATGAGCACTGGGAGGCCGAATTTAGAAACAGAAGCTACTTTGCTTGGGTAGAACTAGAGACCCTACAAACCTCTCCTGAAACCATGGCTTTATTTCAGAGCATTCCTGTACCTGGAAGTTGTCACCAAACGCTATAGGGAGTGACTGAGAAAGGAGGAAGCAAAATAATGAACCAGGCCAGAGGGCAACCCTTTTGGGTAAAGATATCAAATATGTGTGGTTTGGGGAAAAGGATGGTAAACAAAAATTGGTGAGAAAAAGAGCTCTCTGAGTACCCTCCTTTCTGAAAAAGATGGTAAAGGGCAGAGAGGAATGATTTAGAAAGAACAATCAGGTGAAGTTGAACATGTTGTCTTCAACAGTTTGGGGGATAGGTGATATATTGGAGTCTTCCTATAATACAATCTATTTTGGAGCAAAATTCAAGACAAGTATGTTTTTCTGGAATCCAAGGGTGATGGAGCTAGCATAGTGGCATATGGAGCACATAAACACTTGTGTTTATATCTTCTACTTCTGGGATCAGATTAGAGTTTCTATCCCCACACTTCTGCTTTCTGCCCATGTAATGTGTAGGCAAATCACTTAATCCCAGTGTGTCTTGATTTTCCATCTGTGAAATGAGGATCATAATAGCTTCTACCTCATAGGATTTTGATAAAAGGAGATAATATATGGAAGTCATTTGATACGAAAGTACTTGGGTCATAGAGAGTTCTTAATTGTAGCTGTTATTATTAACATTTTAAATGTTTCTGTCCCAAACACTGTGACAACACTTTACATGTATTAGCTTATTCCCCACAACACCTCAAAACAAGTATTACTACCAATCCTCTCCGTTTAATAGAAGGAAAATGAAGACTTGAAGCTGTTCAATGATTTGTTCAAGGCCAGATATCCTGAATATAGAAGAGCTGAAATTACATCTCTTGTCTGCGTACCTCCAAGTCCTTTTTTAATGATGTCATACTGTATTCAAGACAAGATAGATAAATTGGTATTAGACTGATAATAACTTTAATTATGCCTGTTCTCTGAATAGAAGATTTCATTAAAATAGGTGGAGACTAAGTCTCTTTGTAGGTCTCTAAGAACTTCCTTTATGAATCTGGGTGTTCCGGTATTGGGTGTGTATATATTTAGGATAATTAGCTATTCTTGCCGCATTGATCCTTTTACCATTATGTAATGTTCTTCTTTGTCTCTTTTGATCTTTGTTGGTTTAAAGTCTGTTTTATCAGAGACTAGGATTGCGACCCCTGCTGTTTTATTTTTTCTTTCTATTTGCTTGGGAAATACACCTCCATCCCTTTATTTTGAGCCTATGTGTGTCTTTGCACATGAGATGGGTCTACTGAATACAGTACACCAATAGGTCTTGACTCTTTATCCAATTTGCCAGTCTGTGTCTTATAATTGGGGCATTTAGCTGTAGACTCCCAAACAATAATAGTGGGAGCCTTTAACACCCCACTGTAAATATTAGATCAATGAGACAGAAAATTAACAAGGATATTCAGCTCTGGAACAAGCAGACCTAATAGACATCTACAGAACTCTCTACCCCAAATCAACAGAATATACATTATTTTCAGCACCTCATCACACTTATTCTAAAATTGATCACATAATTGGAAGTAAAACACTCCTCAGCAAATGCAAAAGAACGGAAATCATAAGTCTCTCAGACAACAGTGCAATCAAATTAGAACTCAGGATTAAGAAACTCACACAAGGCCTGGTGCGGTGGCTCATGCCTGTAATCCCAGCACTTTGGGAGGCCAAGGCAGGAGGATCACTAGGTCAGGAGATCGAGACCATCCTGGCTAATACGGTGAAACCCCGTCTCTACTAAAATTACAAAAAAATTAGCCAGGTGTGGTGGTGGGCACCTGTAGTCCCAGCTACTCAGGAGGCTGAGGGAGGAGAATGGCATGAACCTGGGAGGCAGAGCTTGCAGTGGGTGAAGATTGTGCCACTGTACTCCAGCTTGGGTAACAGAGTGAGACTCAGTCTCAAAAAAAAAAAAAAAAAAAACTCACACAAAACTGCACAACTACATGGAAACTGAATAACCTGCTCCTGAATGACTACTGGATAAATAGTAAAATTAAGGCAGAAATAAATAAGTTCTTTGAAACCAATGAGAACAAAGATACAACATACCAGAATCTCTGGGACACAGCTAAAGCCGTGCGTGGAGGGAAATTTATAGCACTAACTGCCCCAAAAGAAAGTGGTAAAGATTTAAAATTGATACTCTAACATCACAATTAAAAGAACTAGAGAAGCAAGAGCAAACAAATTCAAAAGCTAGCAAAAGACAAGAAATAGCAAACAAATTCAAAAGCTAGCAAAAGACAAGAAATAACTATGATCAGAGCAGAACTGAAGGAGATAGAGACACAAAAACCCTTCAAAAAGATCAGTGAATCCAGGAGCTGGTTTTTTGAAAAGATTAACAAAATATATAGACTGTTAGCTAGACTAATAAAATGAGAGAAGAATCAAATTGACACAATAAAAAATGATAAAGGGGATATCACCACTGATCCCACAGAAATACAAACTACCATCAGGGAATATTACAAATACCTCTATGCAAATAAACTAGAAAATCTAGAATAAATGGATAAATTCCTGGACATATACACCCTCCCAAGACTAATCCAGGAAGAAGTCAAATCCCAGAATAGACCAATAACAAGTTCTGAAATTAAGGCAGTAATTAATAGCCTATCAACCAAAAAAAGCCCAGGAGCAAATGGCTTCACAGCTGAATTCTACCAGAGGTAAGAGGAGCTGGTACTATTCCTTCTGAAACTACTCCAAACAATAGAAAAAGAGGGGCTTCTCCCAAACTCATTTTATGAAGCCAGCATCATCCTGATACCAAAACCTGGCAGAGGCACAACAACAAAAAAAATTTCAGGCCAATATCCCTGATGAACATTGATGTGAGAATTCTCAATAAAATACTGGCAAACTGAATCCAGCAGCACATCAAAAAGCTTATCCACCATGATCAAGTCAGCTCCATCCTTGGGATGCAAGTCTGGTTCGACATACACAAATCAATAAACATAATCCATCACATAAACAGAACCAACAAAAAAACCTACATGATTATCTCGATAGATGCAGAAAAGTCCTGCAATAAAATTCAACACCCCTTCATGCTATAAACTCTCAAACTAGGTAATGATGGAATGTATCTCAAAATAACAAGAGCTATTTATGACAGAACCACAGCCAATATCATACTGAATGTACGAAAGCTGGAAGCATTCCCTTTGAAAACTGGCACAAGACAGGGATGCCCTCTCTCACCACTCCTATTCAACATAGTATTGGAAGTTCTGGCCAGGGCCATCAGGCAATAGAAATAAATAAAGGATATTCAAGTAGGAAGAGAGGAAGTCAAATTGTTGTTGTTTGCAGATGACATGATTGTATATTTAGAAAACCCCATTGTCTCAGCCCAAAATCTCCTTAAGCTGATAAGCAACTTTAGCAAAGTCTCAGGATACAAAATCAATGTGCCAAAATCACAAGCATTCCTATACACCAATAATAGCCAAATCATAAGTGAACTCCCATTCACGATTGCTACAAAGAGAATAAAATACCTAGGAATCCAACTTACAAGGGATGTGAAGGACCTCTTTAAAGAAACCACTGCTCAAGGAAATAAGAGAGGACACAAACAAATGGAAAAACATTCCGTGCTCATGGATAGGAAGAATCAATATTGTGAAAATGGCCATACTGCCCAAAGTAATTCATAGATTCAATGCCAGCCCCATCAAGCTATCATTGACTTTCTTCACACAATTAGAAAAAAACTACTTTAAATTTCATATGGAATGAAAAAAGATCCCATATAGCCAAATCCTTAGCAAAAAGAACAAAGCTGGAGGCATCATGCTACCTGACTGCAAACTATGCTACAAGGCTACAGTAACCAAAACTGCATGGTACTGGTACCAAAAACAAATATATAGACCAATGGAACAGAACAGAGGCCTCAGAAATAATGTCATACATCTACCACCAGCTGATCTTTGACAAACCTGACAAAAAAAAAAAACAATGAGAAAAGGATTCCCTATTTAATAAATGGTGTTGGGAAAACTGGCTAGCCATATGCAGAAAACAGAAACTAGATCCCTTCCTTACACCTTATACAAAAAAAAATGTCAAGATGGAGTAAAGACTTAAACATAATACCTAAAACCATAAAAACCCTAGAAGAAAAGCTATGCAATACCATTCGGGACACAGGCATGGGCAAAGACTTCATGACTAAAATACCAAAAATAATGGCAACAAAAGCCACAATTGACAAATGGGATCTAATTAAACTAAAGAACTTCTGCACAGCAAAAGAAGCTATCATCAGAATGAATAGGCAACCTACAGAATGGGAGAAAATTTTGGCAATCTATTCATCTGGCAAAGGGCCAATACCCAGAATCTACAAGGAATTTAAGCGAATTTAGGAGAAAAAAACAACCCCATCAAAAGGTGGGCAAAGGATACGAACAGACACTTCTCAAAAGAAGACATGTATGCGGCCAACAAACTTATGAAAAAAAAGCTTATCATCACTGGTCATTAGAGAAATGCAAATCAAAACCACAGTGAGATACCATCTCATGCCAGTTAGAATGGCGATCATTAAAAAGTCAGGAAACAACAGATGCTGGAGAGGATGTGGAGAAATAGAAAAGCTTTTACGCTGTGCTGGGAGTGTAAATTAGTTCAACCATTATGGAAGACAATGTGGCAATTCCTCAAGGATCTAGCACCAGAAATACCATTTGACCCAGCAATCCTATTGCTGGGTATATACTTGAAGGATTATAAATCATTCTATTATAAAGACACATGCACATGTCTGTTTATTGCAGCACTGTTCACAATAGCAAAGACTTGGAACCAACCCAAATGTACATCTATGATAGATTGGATAAAGAAAATGTGGCACATATATACCATGGAATACTATGCAGCCATAAAAAGGATGAGTTTATGTCCTTTGTAGGGACATGGATGAAGTTGGAAACCATCATTCTCAGCAAACCAACACAGGAACAGAAAACCAAACACCGCATGTTCTCACTCATATGTAGGAATTGAACAATGAGAACACATGGACACAGGGAGTGGAACATCACACATCGGAGTCTGTTGGGGGGTGGGGGGCTAGGGGAGGGATAGCATTAGGGGAAATACCTAATGTAGATGACAGGTTGATGGGTGCAGCAAACCACCATGGCACGTGTATACCTATGTAACAAACTGCACGTTCTGCACCTGTATCCCAGAACTTAAAGTATAATAAACAAAAATAAGTGGAGAATTTAAGTAATGTAATAAAACAATAGAGCATTGTATGGGCTGCATATGTTTAAATGGAACAATCTCTGATGGCATCCCCTTACATGCAAGTACCTAGTGTAGAAAGGTACTCTTCAAAAGGTGTGATCATTGAAGAGTGCATTATCCACTTCTTACCCAATTGTTCTTTATCTTAAATCAGAAGAACAATAAAACAATTCTGTGAAATTGTCTGGTTGTTCCACGTTTTGCTGTAGATAAGTACTTATCTATGCCACTTAAAGTAGCCAGTTTTTTTTTTTTAACTCTGTGGATCTCTAGAAAGAAAATTTCACTTAATTCTTATAAATAGTACTTATTTAGTATTGAAATTGATAGGAACAGGATACAGGGAAATTCTGGGTAGAAGAAGGCAGCTCCCTGGCCAAAGCCTCACCCTCAAGCCTAGAGACCCGTGGCCCTAGGTGGGAGCAGGCATTTCTATTTTCGTGCCCAAAAAAGTTGTCTTTTGACCTGCCATACACCCTGATCCTGTACCCATATAAATCCTGAACCCGAGGCTCCAGAAGCAGATGCGCAGGCGAGGAGACAAGACAAGCAGATGGATGGTGGAATGACACAGCAGAGAAAGAAGAGGAATGTCTGAGCTCTGAGAAAAGTTTGGCTGGGGGTGGTTAGAGAGTAGTTTAGCCTCTGGTTGGCTAAACTCCAGGGGAAGATCATCTTTCCACTCCATCCCCTCTTCTGGTTCCCCATCCATCCCGCTGAGAGCCACATGCATCCTTCAAACCCATGTGTGATCTGATTTTTCTGGGACACTGGGCAAGAACTCAGGAAACAGAAAGGTGTCACACTGTCCCTCTGCCTTTGCGAAAAGGCAGAAGGTCCTTTGAGCTGGTTAACACGTAAGCCATCTGCGGATGGCAAGGCTAAGAGAGCATGGTAACACTGGGGCTGCAGACACCCACCCCTAGATACTACCATGTGGCCAAAGCCCAAAGCACTTGCCCCGGCCCCTGCACCTGCCTGTCTGTGTGCTCCCCCTCCCCTCAGGGGTTTGAGCAGCAGGAGTGACCCAACAGGCAAGTGACACCCCTGTCACACATCCTGCAAGGGGAATCAGGGAACTCTCCCATTTCAAAATCTATAACTGTTTTCTCAACATGAAACACACCAAAAAGAGTTTTCATACATGTCTATTCTTTCAACATTCATTCCTTGTTTCAACAGATATTTATGGAAGGCATAATCTGTTTCAACGACTGTTCTAAGTGCTGCAAATAAAACAGTGAACAAAAACGAAAAGTCCTTTGTTCTCTTGAGGCTCCTATTCCAGTGACAGAAGCTAGATAAATGAATGTGAGATAAGTAGATGTATGTAATGGGGTAGAAGATATCTGCAATGGGCAAAATAGAGAATAGTAAGAGGGATCGGACATGCTGGTCATTGGGATATCATGTTGATAATAGGCTGGTCAGGGAATGCCATATTGAGATGTGACATTTAAGCCAAGACCTGAGGAAGTGGAAGGAGTAAGGCCTGGGGCTAGCTGAGGGAGAAGCATTCCAGCCAGAGGAAGAGGAGGCAGCAGTGTGTAGTCCCTCCAGCATGGTAGAGACTGAGTGAGGGAATGGAAGGTTAGTAATAGTTGCAGCCACAGGGATAACAGAGGATCAGACAGTACTGGGTATTGCTATTGCCTTACAGGTCTTTTATTTCTTTATTTTTATTTTTTAAGACAGATTCTTGCTCTGTCACTCAGGCTGGAGTGCAGAGGTGCTATCTTGGCTTACTGAAACCTCTGCTTCCAGGGTTCAAGTGATCCTCCCACCTCAGCATCCTGAGTAGCTGGGACTACATACGTGAACCACCACACCCAGCTAATTTTTGTATGTTTAGTAGAGATGGGCTTTTACCACGTTGACCAGGCTGGTCTTCAGCTCCTGACCTCAAGTGATCCACCCACCTCGGACTCCCAAAGTGCTGTGATTACAGGTATAAGCCACAGCCCCCAGACCTGCTCTATAGGTCTTTAAGGACATTTTGCTCTAAAAAAGTGATGACTCTATTGAAGATTTTAGAGCAAAGAAGTGCCATGATTTGATTTATCCTTCACAGGGTCTTTTGGGCAACTGTGCTCAGAATGGGTTCCATTTTGCAGTTAATTCCTTACCTTATTGTTGCTCTCATGTCTCTTCCATATTTGGCTGAACCATCTAGAATCAAACAGCTCTTCTGAATATCAAAAAGACTCAAAGTCTGGCCTATCAGATCTTCAGAGGAGAGACTGTCCTTCCTATTCTTCAATTTTCGGTATCTAGCACAGGTCTGTCACATAAAAAGTATTAAATATTTGCTTACTGTGAGCTGAATGAATGCCTAAACAGTTCTGTTCTTCTGGGAGTCTTGATGCTCAAGATGGTTCGTTCTTCTTTTGTTTCTTTAATGTTTACTAATTAACTCAGGGAATTCATTCAATATTTTCAACCTGACAGTTCTAATATTTATTTACTCCTGATACCATAGATTTCTTCTATGTCTCTTGCTTATCTAACCTTTCTTCCTAACCTCCCTCTTGCTTTTATTCTAGCACATTTTCTTTTAATTATGTGTATTTTATGTAAATATAATTTACTATAAAACTTTTCCTCTTTCATTTTGCTGAATTCTTAAGACTACGGACTCATTGAAGACTAGGGACTTCCTTCCTTCCTTCCTTCCTTCCTTCCTTCCTTCCAGAAAACAAATAGGAATGCCAATTTGGTGACGTTGATGAGATGAGAAACTCCAAATTATGAAAACACAACCTGACTATATGGTTACCTTAAATTCCGTCAGAGCTATAGAAAATGCTTCCTGTGCAAACCATCTACTCTCCTTTTCAAAAATGAGATCTCTTGCTTCCCAACTTCAAGAAGTCTTTCCTATTGTGAAATATTAGAGAAGTAACAGAAAAGTCAAAATCACTGCAATATTTCTTCCCTTTTTTGTGCCAGATAAGTTTCTATAGTCGTATATTAAAATGTGCTTTTCAACATAATGCTATTCTTCCACTATTGGTCTGTCTCCATCTGCACTGCAATTCTCTTACATTTATTTTCTAAACAGTTGCTGACTCTGTCCTCCAAGACATGTATGAGTGGGTACAAATGAGAAGATTTACATAGATGTGGAAATGATTTGAGAAGATATTTTGGCACTGAGAGTTTTTTAATATTTCATTGCAAGTAAGCAGATTTACTAAAGGTCTTCGGAGATTCTGCTGTGGTTTCTGTTATAATGCCAATCATAATAGAATAAGCTGAATATAATGATATATTATATAATGGTCTTGAAAGGCCATGGAGGTGAATAGCTTTTAAAGAAAAGAACAAAGTTGTTGTAAATTATTATTGAGCTTTTGGATCAAGGGCAAGAGTATCAATGCTGTTCACATGTAAAGATAATTTTTAATTGGGCTAGTGAGTACAAAATTTAGGTCATAATTATAATGAATACTTGCTGCTAGGAAGATTAGAGATAATAGGTTATATTCTTGTATCAGTTCTGCTTTGGGGCATCTGTTTTAGAGGCCAATCCAATAAAAGTTTCTTAATTGACATTATTTTTTGTGTGTCCTTAGCATATGCTATAGTTGAACTGAACCTTAATTATTGCTATGACCTCTCAAGGGTACTCATATCTCAGCTATTACAGTCTATTTCTGAGGCTTCCTTTTCTTTGTCCTTCTGGAGACTGGTAAATTATTTTCATTTTGAAATGCCTGGGTTTACAGGCATTCAGATAATAGTAGTATTTGGTTTTACCATTGCCATCTACCTTCTCTGCTTGGCTAAATGTCCAATTATGTGATTCTGTACAATATGTTCACGAGGAACTTGAACTTCTATTGTATCAATAATATCACTTGCTTTCAGAAAGGTCTAATTTTTTAATAAAAAAGACATTACTTGATAACACCAGCACTGATGCCCAGAATTTTGGAGAACACAGTGGACTTTTAGAAAGTAGACTTTAAAATCCCAATTTCATATGTTGAATTATTAAAAATTGTGTTTCTGTGCTTGTGTGTATGTAGGTAATCTTCCAGCCTTCAATGAAAGCGAATGCTGGAAGATTACATGAATTTACTTTTAATCTATCAAATGATGGTTTTAGAACTTTTTCAGTAAATGGAAAAACCTGGCATAATGGAATCACTTAATGCTTTGAAGTCTTTTTTTCCTCTTATCTGTAAACTTCCATTGAGCAATATAGAATAAAGTTTAATGGTTGATATCCTGGTGCTTGGTGACCTGGGTTCAAATCCTAGCTCTGCTCTTTGGTTGCTCTATGACACTGAGTAAATAATTTACTTCCCTGTGTTTGTATTTATTTAGCTGTGAAAATAGGCAATGTTTCTCTCATTATGTTGTTTTGAAGGCCAAATGAGTTAATATATAAAAAATGTTTAGAAAAGTACCTGGCATAGACTAAGTACACCGTGTTAGCTTTCATTATAGGGATTTCGCTATCATTATTACAAAATCATAAGCGTTTTCAGTTGACATCTATTTATGACAGCCAAGAATACCTTTCTCTTTGCTTTGGAAAAATCTCTTTAATTTCCCATGGGAACCACGACTTCCACATTGTGTATGTGTTATCCTGCTTGGACTCTCAAACACAGAAGCAGTACCACCTTTAAGCTCAAGCAAAAGAAATCCTGAGACTCAGGACCCGTGCCTCAGAATCCCTTGAACTTTGGAGTCTTCTATGATGCCCAGGACCAGCCAATGCAGCAGTACTGTCGAGGCAGGGTGCTCCATCCTGGACCAAAACCCATAATGGGTTCTGGCCTTTTCCCTCTGCAGGCACTCTCCAACCCTCTACCCTCATAAGGGTTTGACCACATACCCCAAGTAATTCTGGGCTCTTGACTGTGAAATTATCCCAAGGATTCATGGCGCTGGTCTGATTTCAGGAAAGTGACTTGGTAAGTAGAATGTTCCTTCTGACCATAGTGCTATTTCCCTTACAAGATTACATGAGATTGTGCTTCTAGAATAGTTATAACGCCCTGATTTGCTCTTGCTCTTGCTCACATTAAACACAGAAAGATTTTAAGGCTCTGGGCTATGAAGAATATACCATTGACCATTGGCACAAGCTCTTGTGCTTTTGCTTGCTTGTGTTCTAAATATGGTATTGCCTCTAGTTAACAGTGTTAAAGGTGGTTTGTGGCAGCAGAAGTCATTTACCCTATATGCTCTCCATTACTGGCTCCTAGGGGACCCCAGAGGTACAGCTTTCTGGGAGTAGCCATGCCATGTTGGTATGTTCTGAATGCTCCACGAAGCCAAAAGTCCAACTGGTGTCCTTTTTTGCTTCCAATTTTAAATTTGGTCAAAGACATAAACTTATTTCAACTTCACTCAAAATTGAGCTAGAAGTCTTAGCCTATGCAATAAGTCAAGAAATAAAAGGCAGACATATAAAAGGAAGAAGCAAAACATAGTAGATAGTATGACTCTACAAATGAAAACAATATAACCCTAGAATTAATAGGTGAGTTCAGAAAAGTCATGAGATAAAGCACAAAAACAACTGGGTATTTCTACACTAACAATGTATATTTGGAAACCAAAATTAAAATTATATCATTTCGAATAACAAAACTGATGAAATATTTAGCTATGTATGAAAACAATATAGTTTTCAGCTCTATATGCTGAAAACTACAAAACACTGATGAAAGTAATTTTAAAAATCTAAATAAGTGGAGAGGCATACCATGTTCATGAATTGGAGAATCATCATGAGTGAAGAATTGTCACAGGAAAGCAGAGACTCCTTCAAAAATTATTTATAAATTTAACTCAATATCAAAAAAATTTCAGCAGGATTTTATATTGGTAGATATTGATAAGCTGATATTTGGTAGATATTGATAACCTGAAATATATATTCAAAGACAAGTAAAATAGCAAACAACTTTGAAAAAGTTACCCAATTTTAAGATTTATTATAAAACCATATAATCAAGACAGTGTGATATTGGCATAATAATAGATAGCTCAATGAAACAGAATAAAGAGTCCAGAAATAGATTCATAGATATACAGATAATTTATCGTTGACCAAACTACAAAATCAATTCAATGAAGAGCTTTTTTGATAAATGGTGCTAGAACAATTAAATATCCATAGGCAATAAAACAAAAAACAGGGTAATAAAACAGAACAAATCTTGATCTAAATCTTACAGCTTATACAAAAATAAACTCAAAAGGGATTATTGGCTTAAATGTCAGTGTAAGACTATAACTATAAACGTTTTAAGAAAAACAACAGAGAAAATGTATTTGACATTGAGTTTTGTAATGAATTCTTAGACATGACACACAGCACTATTCATGAAATAAAAATGTATACATTGGATTCCCACAAGAGTAGACCAAAACAACAAATAGAGCTAAGATGTGACTCAAGTGTCAAAGGGAGAGAGTTGCAGCGTAGTGGGGAAGTGCAGATACACCTCTGGTGATTGAAAGCCGAGGAAGCCAGCATGAAGGCACTCAGCCTATGCAGTCCTGTCTCCCCTGCCTGGATTGGATCAGCCTGGAAGTAGGAGGGATTTCCCACTGTGTGGAAAAGGTAAGCAGAAGACAACCACCATCCTGATACCCACCACAAACAGCTATAATCCTTACTACAAAATAATTCTACAATTCTTATCACAGGATACTTTCACAGTCCTTGCAAAGTCTTGGGCCCAGTTTGGAGTCCTGTTAGAAATTCATAGAGCTGCATTTCCCTAAATTAGGAGCACAAGGTGTTAACTCCCCACCTCCAACTCATCCCCTGTGAGGCCAGCTTCTACAGCCTTAAGCCCAGGATTGGCTATGACTCTTGTCCTGCACATTATGGAAACCAAACCCCACTGCCACACTGTCAGCCAGTAGAACAGTCCAACAGTCTCACTCAGGGCAAATACACCCTTAAGTTGGCCAAATACTATGTGCCCTCCCTTAAGTGGGGGAGGTCTCTGAGCCTACAGCAGCTGATATGCCCCTGAGCCAATGTGGCTACAAGCCTGTGCTTGGGACCTGAGTAACAGCCCAGCAGCCTCCCTACTCCTCACAGACATGTTCCTGGTCTGCTTAATAGCCCTGCACCTCCAATAAGGGCTTATAAACAGTTCCACAGGGTACTCCTAGCAGCCATATCCCCAGGCTGGCTAAGTAGCCTTGGATCCACATCTAGAGTTTGAGAGGCAGCCCTGTGAGCTGCCACTAACCGACATGTCACCTGCCCAGCTAAGCGGCTGTTTGCTTATGTCCTGAGCCACAGAAATGGCCCATAGACCATCTCCAGCAAACACACACCCTGGCCAACTGTGCAGCCATGTAACTCTGTCCCAGGCCTGAGAAACAGCTCTGTGGGCTGCTGCAGCAGGCATGCCCCCTACGATGGTTGAGCAGCCTTACACTTGTGTCCCACCTCTGAGGAAATGGCCTTACCAGCCACTCCTGTCAGGCAAACACCCAGGCTGACCTAGCAACCACAGGCTCATGAACAGTCCCATGGCTGTAACTCCAGTAATCCATACCTCAAGTTGGCCAACCTACCATGTGTACTCACACATTCCTGATTTTAGAAACAGCCTGAAAATCCATTCCTGGCAAAACCACACCACCATTGCCACAAGATCACTCAGTCTAAGCCACTGAGAAACTCAAAAAGACCTCTAGCGTGGATTACAACTGAAGATTCAACATGAAGACTACACTACTATGTCTACCTAGAACCAAGGCCAACATACCCCACAAAATGATATCCCAAGACTTATTCATACAAATAAATCATTTCCTAGAAAACCATATATAATTAGAAAAGATGACTTGATACATAGAAATCAACATAAGGATACACCAACCATGACAACTCAAAGAAACATGCCATTTCCAAAAAAAAAAAAAACAAAGACTGGTATCATAAATATATAAAATGCCAGGAAAAGTTCAAAATAATAATTTTTAAGAAACTCAGTGAGATACAAGAAAATACCAATAGATAATTCAATAAAATCAGAAAAAGAATTTTGAGAAATCCAATAAAATGATAAATATCATTTAATAATCAGAAATCTTGGAGCTGAAAAATTTAATGAAACAAAAAATAACTTCAACACCAAATTAGCTTTTGTTTGTTTGTTTGTTTTGAGATGGAGTCTTGCTCTGTCGCCCAGGCTGGAGTGCAGTGACAGGATCTCGGCTCACTTGCAAGCTCTGCCTCCTGGGTTCATGCCATTCTCCTGCCTCAGCCTCACAAGTAGCTGGGACCACAGGTGCCCACCACCATACCTGGCTAATTTCTTGTATTTTTTAGTAGAGACGGGGTTTCACCATGTTAGCCAGGATGGTCTCGATCTCCTGACCTTATGATCTGCCTGCTTGAGGATAGGTCTTTTGAAATTACACAGGAAAACAAAAACAAAAAAGAGTAAATAATAAAATAGAATAAAGAAAGCCTTTGGGGTTTACAGGACAAATATTCCTATTAGCATTTCAGAAGAAGAGGAGAAGAGAAAAAATGAGGAAAACATATTTAATTAAAAAAATATCAGAAAGCTTCTCAAGTCTTGGGAGAAAGGTGAACATCCAGACCTAAGAAGCTAAAAGAACCCCAAATAGACTCAACTCAAACAAGTCCTCTCTGAGGCGCAATGTACTCAAATTGTCAAAAGTCAAAGATTATGAAAGAATTGTAAAAGCAGCAAGAGAAAAGCATCAAGTCACTTATGAAAGAATCGTCATTAGACTTACACTGAATTTTGCAGCAGAAACTTTATAGGGCAGGAGAGAATAAGATGATATATTCAAAGTACTGAAAAAAACCTAGCAATGTGATTATTATACTCAGAAAGATTATACTTCAGAAATGAAAGAGAAATAAAATATTTCACAGACAAAGACTAAGGGAATTTATCCCCGCTAGACCAGCCTTAGAAGAAATGTTCAAGGTAATCTTACATCTGGAAGTGAAAAGATGATCACCATTATGAAAATGTGCAAAAACTATAAAACTCACTGGTACAGTTGATACTCAAAGGAGAAAGGAATCAAACCTTATGGCTACATAAAACCACCCAAATTGCAAAAATAAGATGGGAAGTAAGAAACAAAAATTTATATAAAACAACCAGAAAACAATGAAGTGACAGGAGTAAGTCTTACTTATCAATAGTAACCTTGAATGTAAATGGATTAAATTTCCCATTTAGAAGATAAAAACTGGGTTAATAGATTAAAAACAACAACAATGAGACCTAACTATATGCTGTTTATAAGAAACTCACATACTGTGGTTTCTCTTCAGATTGTATGAATTGTTTGCCTTTTACTAAAGATTTCCATGGAGAGGAACAACTCTGAATACCATGCAGGACATAGGCATGGGCAAAGACTTCATGTCTAAGACACCAAAAACAATGACAACAAAAGCCACAATTGACAAATGGGATCTAATTAAACTAAAGAGCTTCTGCACAGCAAAAGAAACTGTCATCAGAGTGAACAGGCAACCTGCAGAATGGGAGAAAATTTTTGCAATCTATCTATCTGGCAAAGGACTAATATCCAGAATCTACAAAGGAATTTACAAAAAAGAAAAAACATCAAAAAGTAGGCAAAGTATATGAACCAACGGTTCTCAAAAGAGGACATTTATGCAGCCAACAAACATATGAAAAAAAGATCATCATCACTGGTCATTAGAGAAATGCAAATCAGAACCAAAATGAGATACCATCTCATGCCAGTTAGAATGGCGATCATTAAAAAGTCAGGAAACAGCAGATGCTGGAGAGGACATGGAGAAATAGGAACACTTTTACGTTGTTGGTAGGAGTGTAAATTAGTTCAATCATTGTGGAAGACAGTGTGGCAATTCCTCAAGGATCTAGAACTAGAACTACCATTTGATCCAGCAATCCTGTTACTGGGTATATACCCAAAGGATTGTAAATCATTTTACCATAAAGACACATGCACGCCTATGTTTACTGTGGCACTGTTCACAATAGCAAAGACTTGGAACCAACCCAAATGCTGATCTATGATAGACTGGATAAAGAAAATGTGGCACACATACACCGTGGAATACTATGCAGCCATAAAAAGGATGCATTCGTGTCCATTGCAGGGACATGGATGAAACTGGAAACCATCATTATCAGTAAACTAAAAAAACTAACACAGGAACAGAAAACCAAACACTGCGTGTTCTCACTCATAAGTGGGAGCTGGACAATGAGAACACATGGACACAGGGAGGGGAACATCACACACCGGGGTCTGTTGTGGTGTAGGGGGCTAGGGGAGGGATAGCATTAGGAGAAATACCTAATGTAGATGACGGGTTGATGGGTGCAGTAAACCACCATGGCACGTATATACCTATGTAACAAAACTGCACGTTCTGCACATGTACCCGAGAACTTAAAGTATAATAATAAAATAAACTCACCTTACTGAAAAGACATACATAGACTGAAAGTTAAGGGATGGACAAAGATATTCTATGTAAATGGAAATCAAAGGTAAACAAGAGTAGCTATACTTATATTAGACAATACAGACCTAAGTTAAAGTTAGGAAGGCTATTATTACAAAGACAAAAAGTCACAAGTGCTGGCAAGGATGCAGAGAAAGGGGAACTCTTATACCTGCTGGAATGTAAACTAGTACAACCACTAAAAAGAACAATATAAGGTTCCTTAAAAAAACAACTAGAGCTACCAGATGAGTCAGAAATTTATCAAAAGGGAATTTTTTGATAAATTTATCAAAAGGACAGGAATTTATCAAAAGGACAGGAAATTATTATGTTGAATAGACATCTGTACCCCCATTTTTACTGCAACACTGTAATAGCTAAGATATGGAGTAAAACTAGTGTCCAACAACAAATGAGTGGGTAAAGAAAATGTGATATATATATACACAATGTAATACTACTCAGCTCTGAAAAGAAATGAAATCCTGTCATTCACAGTAACATGGATGGAACTGGAAGACATTATGTTAAGTGAAATGAGCCAGGAGCAGATACTTAAACATTGCATTCACTCATATGTGGAGGCTAAAGAATGGCGATTGGCTGGGTGCAGTGGCTCACACCTGTAATCCCAGCACTTTGGGAGGCCAAGGCAGGTGGATCACTTGAGGTCTAGAGTTCAAGAACCGCCTGGCCAACATGGCAAAACCCCATCTCTACTGAAAATACAAAAATTAGTCGGGTGTAGTGGTGCGTGCTTGTAGTCCTAGCTACTCAGGAGGCTGAGACAGGAGAATTGCTTGAATCTGGGAAGCAGAGGTTGCAGTGAGCCAAGGTTGCACCACTGCACTACAGCCTGGGCAACAGTGTGAGATTCTGCCTCAGAAAAAAATGGTGACCTCACAGAACTAAAAAATAGAACAGAGGATACTAGAGGCTGGGAAGAGTAATAAGAAGGAAAGGTGATATGGTTTGGCTGCATGTCCCCATCCAAATATCATGTTGAATTGTTATCCCCAGTTTTGGAGGAGAGGCTGCATGGGAGGTGATTGAATCATTGGGGTGGTTCCCCTTGCTCTTCTTGTGATAGTGTTCTCAGGAGACCTGGTTGTTTAAAAGTGTATAGCACCTCCCCCTTTACTCTCTTTCTCTCTCTCTCCTGCTCTGGCCATGTGAAGATCATGCCTGCTTCCCCTTCACCTTCTGCCATAATTGTGAGTGTCCTGAGGCCTCCCCAGAAGCAGGAGCCTGTACAGCCCACAGAACCATGAGCTGATTAAACCTCTTTTCTTTATAAATTACCCAGTCTCCAGTATGTCTTGAGAGCAGTGTGAGAATGGACTAATACAGACGGATAAGGAGAGATTTGTTAAAGAATATAACATCACAGCTAGATAAGAGGAATAAATTGCAGTGTTCTTTATCAGGGTAGGATGACTACAGTGAATAACAATATATAGCTTCAAATAGCTAGAAGAAAGATATTAAATGTCCCTAACACAAATAAATGATACATGTTTGAGACAATAGGCATGCTAATTACCCTGACATGATTACTATAGATTATATGTATCAAAACATCACTATGTACCATAAATATATATCATTATTTGTCAATTTAAAAATACACTTGGAAAAATTAGACTTCATCTAAATTAAAAATGTTGATTTTGCAAAATATCCTATTAAGGAAATGAAAAGATAAACTACACATTAGGAGGAATATTAGCAAAACTATATATATATTTATATATGTAAATATTATATATTTGTATATTATATATTAGTATATTAAATATATATGTATATATAAATATATAATATTTAAGTGTATATAAATATATAATACATATATACATATATACACATATATACATATATACATATGTGTATATATGTGTATATATACGTATATATACACATATATACACATATATATATAAATATATATATAAAACAATTGATTTTAACAAGTATACATAAACTTTTTGTATTTTATTTTTGGTAAAGATGGGGTCTCACTATGTTGTCCAGAGAGGTCTTCAACTCTTGGCCTCAAATAATCCTCCTGCCTCAGCCCCCCAAAACGCTGGGATTACAGGTGTGAGTCACCACACCTATCCCCAGAATATATAACTTCCCAAACTCAATAATACGAAAATAAAACCGCAATTCTAAAAAGGGTTAATGACATGAATATACCCTTCCTTGAAGAGGATATAAAGTTGGCAAATATGCATTTAAAAAGGTATTTATAATAGTATTATAAATATTTTAAAACATAGTGTGTATCATAATGTTTTGACATCTTGAAAAACTTTTCTGGCTGGGGAGAGACTGCCCCTCCTGGAGATAGCCAATTCTTAGAAATAGCAAGGGCTCAGCCAGGAGCATGCATTTGAGGTGCAAACTAATCAATCCAGAGCCATGCCTCCTCTCTCTGGCCTATACACCCCAGGAACCAACATTC
The DNA here is from genome assembly GCF_029281585.2 of Gorilla gorilla gorilla. Taxonomy (NCBI): domain Eukaryota; kingdom Metazoa; phylum Chordata; class Mammalia; order Primates; family Hominidae; genus Gorilla; species Gorilla gorilla. The sequence goes on along the minus strand of NC_073232.2, from coordinate 121,453,194 downwards.
CTCTTGCTTAATCATCTCAAAGCCTGGTATTGGACACCTGAGGACAATCCCTGTAGCTTAGAGTCTACTGACATTACTCAGACTAGCCAGGCTTAATCTGTTCTTTCTGCCCTTTCTTTTCCTGTGGAAACTCTCAAAAAGACTGTGGCCTACAGGGTCCTTCCACTCTTGTCTTCTGCCTTCTGACCACCTCCTTCAGTCCCAAGGTTCTCAGGGAGATTTGGGGGACAAAGCTGAGTACAAAAGCAACATCTGGCCTTGCATGGTGTTCCTATGCCTCCTATCTCTAAAATCTGTTAGTATAATAAACTTAGTTTTTCCCTGAGCCTCTCCTTTCTGTCATGTGGTCATACCTGACTGACCATTTCAGAAAAGAATACCTAAAAAAAAAAGTCTTTAACATTTACAAATTGAAATCATGATAAAATATTACCACATATTAGAAAGGCTAAAACAAAACATTCAGTAACACGTACTGACAAGGGTGTAGAGCAACTAGAACTCTTCATAGATTGCTGATGGGATGAAAACTGGTACAGCCACACTAGAAAATGGTTTGGCAGTTTCCTCCAAAGTTAACAGCACTCTATTGTGTGACTCCACCAATCCCGCTCCTGGAAATATATCTTAGAAAAATGAAAACATATATTCACACAAACATCTCTACATGGATATTTATAGCGACTATTAAAAATTGACTCAAATCGGAAAAAACATAATGTTCTTCAATAGGTTAATGGATAAACAAACCGACGTGTATTTACACAATGGAGTAGATCAGATACAGCAACAAACAGGAACAAACTTGTGATCCACACAACTTATGTGAGTCTCAAAGGCATTGCAATGAGTGAAAGAACCTGGTCTCCAAAGGTGACTACTGCGTGATTAAATACTAAAAAAAAGGAAACTGTAGGTATGGAGACTATCTCAGTGGTTTTTAGAGATTATAATTGGGAACAGAGGCAGAAAGCAAACTGAAAGCATAAGAGTATTTTGTAGTAATTTAACTTTCTGCATATTGATTATTGTGGTGTTTACATGGATTTATATACGTTAAAATTCACATAACTGAAAGAGTAGCAGCAAGTCAATATTGCTGTATACATTAAAAAAATAAGAACATAGTTAAGAAAATACAAGGGCAAGAGAAAGAAAAAAATTTCAAAATACATGCCTGATAAAGTACATGTGTCTAGAATATATAAAGACCTCTTAAAATTCTATAATATAAAAACATTCAAGCCTATTAAAAAATAGGGTTGAACAATGTTTCAGCAAAGAAAAGAATTAGGGCCAAGAACAAGTACTCAGAATCAGTCATTTGGAAAATACAGATTTAACTATGAGAATACAGTGCTACTTACTTATTAGAGTGACTTAAAAAAACTTACAGTCAGGTATTTGTGAGGATGCAGAAGATCTAGACCTCTCATACATTGCTGGTTGGAGTGTAAAATGTATTAGCCACTCAGGAAAATAGATTTGCAGTTGTTTTTATAAAGGTGTGTGTGTGTCATATGAGCTACTAGTTCCACTCCTAGGGTTTTTCATTTGTTTTGTTTTGACACAGAGTCGCTATGTTGCCCAGACTGGAGTGCAGTGGCGTGATCTCAGCTCACTGCAACCTCTGCCTCCCGAGTTTAAGGAAGTCTCATGTTTCAGCCTCCCAAGTAGCTGAGGTTACAGGTGTGCGCCAACACGCAAGTCTAATTTTTTTGTATTTTTAGTAAGGACGGGTTTCACCAAGTTGGCCAGGCTGGTCTTAAACTCCTGACCTCAAGTGATCTACCTGCCTCTGCCTCCCAAAGTGCTCGAAGTGCTGGAATTATAGTCATGAACCACCATGCCCGGCCCACTCCTAGGTTTTTATCTGAACAATAAAAACTTCTGTTCACATAAATACATGGCCATCAATGTTTACTGCAGCTGTATTCATAACCACCCCAAATTTCAAATGTTGAATAAACAAATGCAGGAGTGCCCACACAATTGGAAACTACTCAGCAATAAAAAGGAACAAGCTACTGATATAAGTAACGATACAAATAAATCTCAAATGCAAATGTTAAATTGTAGAAGCCATACTCAAAAGGCTACATGATATATGCTTGCATTTATATGACATTCTGGAAGTAGCAAAAATATAGAGAAAAAATTATATACCGGTGCTTGCCAGGGACTGGGGTTTCAGGGAAACGCTGGACTAAAAGGAGGCATGAGGAAACTTTTTTCGTATGAGGGAAAGCTTTGTATCATGTCTGCATAGATGATTATACAACAATATGCATTTGTCAAGGCTCATAGAACTGTATACTAAAAATAATCTATTTTTTCAGATATAAATGATACCTCAATAAACTGAGTTAAAGTAAGGCTATAGGAGTGCCACAATATTCACAATTGATAAAGCTGGGTGATGGGTGTTTGGGGGTTATACTTTTCTCTTTATTTTTATGTTTGGAAAACAAAATAATAAGTCTAACACATTTCTGGCTGGAATTTGGGCTAAAGGATGTTCAGACATTGCTGATGAACATGTAAATTGCCCTGGAATTTTTTGAAAGCAATAGTGCAACAGCTGTTGAAACTTGAAACTACATAGCCTTCCTCCCAGAAGGCCTACTCTTTGAATCTCTCCCATAAAAATAAAAGCTCTGGGTTTTTAAAGGTATACATACAGGATGTTTATTACAGCATTGCACTTAGTGGCAAACCACTGGACACAAAGTGAGTGTACATAAATTAAGCACTAAAAAACCCCCAAACCCCCTTGCCATTTCCCTTGGTAGTCACCCGCATGTCCCAATGGGACTATGACTTAATTACACAGCAGCTGCACTTTGAAATATTATGCAGACACCAAAAATAACAAAGGACTAATTTACAAATATAATAAGTTGTGGGGTAGTGATTCAAACCTAGCTGTGTATCTTAGTTTGGGCTGCTATCACAAAAATATAAGCCAGGTGGCTTCTAAAGAACAGAAATTGATTCCTCCTAGTTCTGGAGGGAGCCTGGGAGGTCCGATATAAAGGTGCTGGCAGATGCAGGTCCTGGTGAAGGCCTTCTTCCTCAATGGTGGCACCTTCTAGCTGTGTCCTCATGTGGTGGAAGGGGAAAACAAGCTCCCTCAGACCTCTTTTATAATGGGACTAATCTCATAAAAGAGGGTTCTGATCTTATGGCTTAAATCACCTCTCAAAAGGCTTTACCTCTTATCATTATCACATTGGCGATTAGGCATTAACATATGAATTCAAGGAGGTGGTAAACGCAATCCATAGCATTCTGCCTGACTCCAATGTCTGTATACTTAGCCTCTGTATGCTACTTCATTTTTTTCCTTATTTCTTTCCTTTGTATGTTCTTCCTTGCCTTCATCTTACCTTGATTAGGGTGATAAGCTCTAAGAAGGTGAATTTAGGATTTGGGCCTGGAATAAAGGGCCTTGTGATAGTGGGACTTTTGTCTGGAAAGCAGCAGTCCCCATTGCTCATTTGAGCAACACCAGCTCATTGACACATTGCAGTGAGATTTTGAGGACAAAGTCCTAGATGTTGCTTTTTTACTCAGCTTTGTCCCCCAAATCTCCCTGAGAACCTTGGGACTGAAGACCCAGATACGTAGAAATCCTGATGTTGAACCACATCTCCCTCTTTCCTCCCACTCTGTGACATGAGAAACAATTGCCTTTATTATAGAAGATGAAGGTAAGTGCTAAGGATACTGCAGGTTAGGCCAAATTCAGAGTGAGGAAGGGTGTGTTCTTACATCAGGAGAGGCTATCAAACTTCAGTCTCATGATTCCATTTCTACAGTGCAGAAGGAGGCAAAACTAGTCCTTGATGTTGGAAGCCAGGCTACTGGAAACTCTTGAAAGCTGTGGCTGGGGGAGGGCATGAAGGTGGCTTTTAGGAGCTTGATAGTGTTTGACTGTGTCTCTACCCAAATCTCATGTTGTACTCCCATGTGTTGTGGGAGGGACCAAGTGGGAGGTAATTGAATCATGGAGGCAGGTCTTTCCCATGCTGTTCCCGTGATAGTGAATAAGTCTGACAAGATCTGATGGTTTTATAAGGGAGGAGTTTCCCTGAACAAGCTCACTCTCTCTTTGCCTGCTGCCATCCACGTAAGATGTGACTTGCTCCTCCTTGCCTTCTGCAATGATTCTGAGGCCTCCCCAGCCATGTGGAGCTATAAGCCCATTACACCTCTTCCTTTTGTAAATTGCCCAGTTTCGGGTATGTCTTTATTAGCAGCATGAAAATGAACTAATACAGAGGTGATAATATTTTTTTGTTTCTTGATCTTGGTGCTGGATGCCAAGTGTGTTCATTTTGTGAAAATTCATCAAGCTATATACTAATAATTGGGGCATTTTTCTGTATGTATATGTTATACTTCAATTAAAAGTTATAATAAATAGAAAAACAACTATATTAGGATAATAAATACTAGTTATTATATAGGTGATCATAGAATCTCAATGGCCTAATATAATAAAATTTTATTATTTGCTCATGTTTCTGAGATTATTGCCAGTCAGGAGTACTCCTGATGGCTCTTCTCGAGGCACTGACCCAAGAGTCCAGGTTCCTTCTATTTTTGGACTTGGCTATTACCAAAGTATGATTATTTGTGGAAACTAAATGGTACAAGAAACTCATGAAGGGTGAGTTTTTAGGGGCTGGGCATGGGAATGGTGAACAACATTTTCTCTCACATAGTATTAGATAAAAGTGGTCAAATGACTTCACCTAGAAGCAAGAAAATTTAGTCTTCCATTTTTTTCTCATCAGTCAGAGAAATGACATGGTTTGATAAACACACAATGTTATTTTGCTTTGCATAGACTTTATTTTAAAAATTATAGTACAATCCATTTTGAGGGAGCAAGATGAACATTTGAAACATAAATAAATAAAGACTGAACCATTTGAGAAGGCTTCATGAAAAAACAGCTTGAGTTATTCTAGAAGAATGAGGGTGATTTGAGCAGGTGGAGGAACAAGGAGAAACAAGGATGCTGAGACCCCTGATACATCACAGGAAGGTCCCAACACAAAGAGAAGCACATGAGTATCACTACCATATAGCCATCAACACATGAATCCTCATTCCTCAGAGAACTCTTTGGAATCATAATTTAAGAAATTCAGGGATGAAAGTTGGGGTTGCCCTTACTGTACCTTGGTGCCGGCTTAACTGTTTTCCCATCAGGAATGTAATCATCTTTCATATAATATCACTCTATAAAGACTGTTTGTTGATCTTCTTCAAGATATTTTGTCATGTGCCTCTATATTATTCATTTTGCATTGCTATAAAGGAATACCTGAGACTGAGTAATTTATAAAGAAAAGAAGTTTATTTGACTCACAGTTCCGGAGGCTGTACAAGAAGCATGGCACCAGCATCTGCTTCTGGTCAGGACCTCAGGAAGCTTTTACTCATGGAGGAAGGCAAAGGAGGGGCAGGCATTTCACATGGGGAGAGAGGGAGCAATACAGAGAGTATGGAGGTCCTAGACCCTTTAACAACCAGATCTCACATGAACTCATTACCATGGTGAGGACGTCAAGACATTCATGAAGTACCCACCCCCATCACCCCCATTAGGCCCTGCCTCTAACATGGGGGATCACATTTCAACGTGAGATTTGGAGGAGACAAACATCCAAGCAGTATCAACCTCCTTTCAACCAAGACATTTTCTGACAATTTCAGCACGCCCAGTGATCTTTTAATCTATTGTGAATCCTTTCCTATTTATTTTGCATACATACAGTCTTGCCTTCTCTACTAGACTGTATTTCCACATGTATTAAATAAATAGGTTTTTTTCCTATCAATGCTGAGCACAGTGTGGGAGGTATAATAGCTGTAAAAAATTAGGACATTATGGCCCCTTGCTTCATAGGGTCTTGAAAACACCTGGCATTGTATATTTATATATTTATTTAATTTTTTAATTTTCCAGACTTTTACATAAGACCAACAAAAAACAATCGTGAAATTAACTTATAATATCCTTTTCATTTTTGCTGCTAGTAACTGAGGGAGCAAGGGGCTAGGTTGCAAGGCTCACCATCACAAAGCTGCATGGGTTCCTGAAACCCATCTTATGAGGCCAGGAATGTAGCTGAATTTCATGAAGTAAAAAAGATGATTTTCACTCTGCCTTTTTCATACAGCCACTAGTACTCCACAATGTACTATTTTGTGCTCCAACATATTATTCATTTAATGCGCTACCACATTTATAGGTTGGGGCTATGTGAGCTTCTGTGGGTATTGAAAATTGGCTTCAAGTTCTAGCACTATTTCTCTTTCAAGTCCAAAAATAATTTGGTGGAAGTGTGATAGTTTCCTGGGATCTCCTTTGCCAAGCTGGAACCTTAAATGAGCAAAAAAATAGCAAAAATGTCATGTAAAATCCAATACATGTTTAATTGGTATGCCTCCAAGAAGCATCCCTCAATAAAGAATTTTTAATCTATGTTAAATTTGCATCTTAAATGATGATTTGTGTTAACTGATTGAGTGAAAAATAGACTAAACTAATTTTTACTTTCTAATATGAAATATGATCTAAGGATGTGAATAATTTGATTGACATTCCCCTTATCTTCAAATTACTGTATCCTTAGGCAGCTTGAAAACGATAATAACGCATAACCACAGGGCAATATTTTCCCCACTGGGTCATCAGAGTGTCTCGCTGGAGTCTTTTATCTTGAGTGCTGAGGCCAGGTTCTGAGAATCTATTGTGTCTGTCATAGATATCCATAATTAAGAGCATGGTATTTATAATGAAAGATTAGACCGTTCTATAATTGGAAGCAAGACAGAAAACCCAAAGAGAGATCTTAAGCTGGTATAAGGGGACATTCTTGACGACAGAAAGATGACCACAGCAGCAGGTAGGACTAATGACAAGCCTGACAAGTTTTTTGGGAGCCTTAAAAGTTTAAGCTGTTTCTGTTTTCTGTTTGCTCAGTATTTGAATTTCTCAGGTCAAGTTTCCCTCTGAAAACACACTTCTCTTCTCATCCCCCCTGTATGAATCAGAAATTAATTTACCACCTAAGGCAAATGAAATCATACTCAAAGGTTCTGGGATACCCGAGGCTTTCAGCAGTTCTGAGACCCAGCAGTTCTGTTTTGGAATCTCTCCATCACTGCCTTTTAATAAAGCCTGATCATCCCAGGATTGTTGCTGCCAGAGGTCTTTGTCACTTGTGCTTTCTGGCAGACCTTCCATGGAGCTGGCAATGATCTCCTTAATTTCAGTGTGCAAATAACTGACAATATCTATTAGTTTTGGATCCACACTCCTCTCTGAGTCTGCCTGGTACTGGCTGAATAATGAATTGGCTGGCTCTAAATGTAAGGTCAGGGGAAACACAGACATGAGAATCAGAGGTGGAAAGAGAAGAATGAAGTGAAAAGAGAAGGATGAAGTGGAAAGAGAAGAGCAAGCATCTTTCTTGAAGCTAGAGAGTTGAATATTTTGGATCAGAAAACACAAGAAAGCTTGGAATTTAGGCGTTAAAGAAATGTCAAAATATTGTATTTTACCAAGATATTTTCTCATTTCAGCAATGTTGAGGATGACGAGGACAATGAGGAGGAGGAAGAGCATGGTGATGATGATAATGATAATGAACATTTATTGAGTAGTTATTATATAGAAGGCACTGTTTTACATTGCTTTGTACATGTTTTCTAATTTGGTCTTTGTAAACATATGGGTGCAGTTACTATCACATTCATTCTGCATATGGGGAAACCGAGGATCAAGAAGCTGCAGTAATTTGGCTAATGTGGCACAGGTGTAAGTGCTCAGGTGAGCCTTAAGTTCAGTTCTGTTTGATGATATAAGTGCTTTCAGGTTTCCCCAGTGGTTTTAAATATTGTAGCAAATGCTGTTGTCATCCCTCAGATCTCTGTTACCAGTTCTGTGGGTAAAGCCTGCCTGTCTGTTAGTGCCTCCTAAGGGCTCACACCTGCAACCTGTTTAGAGGCCCACCCTGGGGCCTCTGGAACCCTTTGATCAGACACGCCAGGAGCCAGAAATGCCTGGGAGTTCAGTTTCAGTTGGAGAGTTGCCAGGCACTTGCAAAGGACTATGAAAGCCCAGCTAGCTCCCTTGCCTTACAGGCCCTGTAACGTTTAAGTGTGCTCCACAGCCCCCTGCAGCCTCAGCTGAAGTCTAGTGTGATGTCTAAAACTGCACCCTGCTTGGCTTCTTCCTCTTATCTTTCCTGCTTCTTTTGCTCTCTTCCTGGTTTCTTTTGGGAATACTCCCTTAATAAATTCCACAGAAATACTGTCTCTGTGCCTGCTTCCTGGGGAATCTGAACTAAGACAACTATGCTTTGCTCTAATTCTAAACTTGGCCATAAATGAGCCAATTTTAATGAAAGTCATTATTAAGTGATAATTGAACACAGCTGATAAAGCAACAGTAACGATTATTTCCACGTGTTGATTTGGCCTCCCAGTTGCTCTCATTTCATTCATTCACTCAGAAAGAAATGTATTTTTGTGCTAAGTACCTAAGATCAACAATAATGTGTATACATTCCTTCATGTGGGCAGGTGGGGGGAAACCTTTTAGCACGTATTCTCAGGATACCCAGAATGGATAGAGGAAGAAGACTCAATAAAATTCAGTCTTTTATGATTATGTGCATCATTTCCATTTCCACAATATATTTTTTCTAGATCTAAATTTATGTTTGAGAGTATTTTTTTAGCTGAGTGGTGTAAGGGACAGAGAAACCTGAGGAGGGGTTGGCTTCCCACTAGAAACCTTCACTCACAACAGTTTGAGTAAATCTTCCCTGCAGTAATAATAAAACCATCCAATGACTCTTGAAATCTTGGGAGAATGGTCTTTTTGGACAAATTGAGGAGAGTCTTAGGATCAAAAGGATTCATTAGATAAAATGTTGTCATTAATATAATTAGTTATTAAATGAAAGTATTTCCCAGGCTGAAAATTACTCCCTGCTCCAAATTTATTTTGTGAGAGGTGGAAGTTGGGATAAAATTCTGCTGGTGGTGGGGGAGTAGGTAGATAAACTCAGAATTTTGAACCTACATTCCTCTATATTAAAAGTTCTTCAAATCTTGTGGACCATAGACATTGCTCCCAAGTAGCTCTGCCTCTCATTTACTCTCTGTCTCCTACTTCCTCATTTTATCCATGTCTGAGAACTCACTGGGTTTAGGGAATGTCTCATCTGTCTTTCCCATCTACTTTCTAAGCTCAAGACTATATCTGCCATTCTTTTGGCTGCTTTATCTTTATTTAATTGAATGCGCTGTTTTTTCTTCATGACATATTACTCTCTACTCATTTTTTGAAATTAATATTGGTACATCAGGTTGTGTTACCCTTGGCCAAAGGCTATTACAATATATATAAGGCAGCCTGGGTGCGGTGGCTCACACCTGTAATCCCAGCATTTTGGGAGGCTCAGGTAGGCAGATAGCTTGAGCCCTGGAGTTCAAGATATTGTTGGTCTTTTTTTGCAGTAAAAAAATTTTATTAACTATAAGCGTAATAAAATACCCCTTGAAAGGTTAAAAATTTTTTTAAAAATTGTACTATTTTTATTAGAGTGTGCAGTTTGTCACCTATTAATAGTACATTCTTACTCTCTAATGCAATAGGAACACATCTGTTTTTAATACTATACAGATTCATTAGCCTACCAGTCTCTTTGTTCTGTTTCTGCAGCAGCAGAATAAATATCATAATTGATGTTATTTTTATGCCTATATGTGCTCTTTTTTCACAAGATAAGAGATGTTATTGGGTCTGCTAATGTGACATTGTTTTTCAACTCAGGTGATTAGTTTAAGGAATTAAATGTGTATACTTATGATCCATTGGAGATTCTAAGATATAGCAGACAATCAAAATTATAATTCCAAATGAAAAAAAGGGCATAATTCTTTAAAAAGTGTTTAGAAGGCTACACAACAGAGGATATTTTCTTTCCTATTGGCAACAGTTTGTAACTACATATATTAATGTTACCAAGAACAGTATGGATTCAAGAACTTACTGAAGGATCCAAGTGCACACTGGCTGGTTCTATTTTATTCTTTTAAAATATGAATTATATTATATCCTTTGTTCATTGTGGGCATGTACAACTTGGCTGATCCTTCTCTTTATGCATTTTTCAATATACATGAAGGGAAGTGTTATTTGTATTGTTAAATTTACATGATCTCCTCTTTAATTTTATCAGCTGCTAACTAGATCCAGAAATGATGACATTTAAAGGAAAAATGGCTACCATTTCTAGAATACTGCAGTGTAATAGAAGAACCTAATTAATTTAACCTCACAGTCCTCCATAATGGCTAGAATTCATCATTCCCACAGATAGAGCTCAGAGGAATTAACAGCACTGCACATCCCCATACACTCTACAGACTGGCTGGCCAAGGTGAGATTTTTCTTTATATTCCTTCAGTGTACATATTGACAATGTCTTCCTGAAGTATATTAACAATACAGATTGTGTGGCATTAAAAGGTGAAAATGAAAAAATCATTATTGCAAAATACTTTGATAGAGGGAAGACAAAAATCTCTTTGTTGAGAAATGTGAGACCAATAATTTAATTTACCTATAAATATTTTTTCAAGTTTAAATTGCAACAGAAAAAGACAGAAAGGTTTAACCTCAGGAAAATAGGAGATTTGCAGGCATCTACAGCTAGTCTTAGAAAATGCCAATCTTCATTTCTTTTTTCTTCCCTGAATGATTTGTAATATTTTCCAGAATCTTTGCTAATGTGAGAAAATGGAGGCTGAGCATGGTGGCTCATTCCTGTAATCCCAGCAATTTGGGAGTCTGAGGAGGGAGGATCACTTGAGGTCAGGATTTCAAGACAAACCTGAGCAACATAACAGGACCTCTGTCTCTAACAAAAATTAAGAAAAGAAAAAAAAGCTGGGTAAATTGTTGGTAGTTCAAGCTATTAGAAAGTCTGAGGCAAGAGGATCCCTCGAGTTCAGGAGGTCAAAGCTGCAGTGAGCTATGACCACAGCACTGCACTCCAGCCTGGGTAACAGAGAGGGACCCTGTTTCACAAGAAAAATAAAAGAAAAACAAAAACAAAGAAAATGGAAATAGGTGGGGTTCCTGTAGCTCACGAACAGGTACGACAACAGAATAGGGGCTATTTGAAAAACATAGTTACATCACCAAATTAATTTTGCTGCTGTGCTATTTCTGCTACAGTGACTATTTCCCTAGCTGTTATGTACTGCCCCAATTCATTATCAGTGAAGAGATCGAGGATATCTCCTCCAGTCATTTTTCTTCAAAAGAAACAAATTTATTTACATTGTTAAAAAATTGTATATTTGTTACTTTATATTCTTTCTGAGTATAAACATGTATATGTGTTTCTCTGATCACCACGAACAAAGATAATCCCAGAAAATGTAGTGTCTGAAGGAACCCCAATTCTAAGACCCTATCAGTAACTTAGCTGCATTAGATGAAAAAAAAAAAATCCTTCTTCAACAGCTTTCCAAGCTGATAGTCATGAAATTAAAATTATTTACTTGAGTCTCATAACAATCATAAAAACAGGGAAAATGATAACTGCAGAGGGATCACCAAAGAAATAACATTGCTGGTATTATCGCAAAAGTTCACACACTTATTCAATAATGCACTTCTGTGTGCAAACCCTGTGTTGGGGTGAGAATCAGCCTTTCCTGCAGGTAAATAAATAAATAAATAGAATCCAGCATTTAAAAAACATAACTATTGAAGAAGTAGAGGCTCAAATTTGTATGCATGTCTGTGTAAGTTAATGTAAGTTGGTGTGGGAGAACTTCCAGCTTAAAAGGCCACGCCCCGAGATTCACTGAGGTAAGGTAACCAGATGGGGTTATTTGGCCTTTAGTTGGCAGAAGAGCCAGATTAGGAGAGAATTTGGGTCCAGAGTGAAGTCAGAGAGACAAGTCATTGTGTTTCAAAGTGTGCCCTATATAACAACTTTATAGTGAGTATCTGAGTGCTTCTTAACATTTAATTTACAAGGCTTCTCCCCAGACTCACTGAATTACACTCTTTGCCAGCAGGCCCAAGAATAGCTGGTCATGAGGGCTTAAAAAATGCCGCCTTTTCCACACTGTTGCTCAGTTTAATAATATTAACATCATTTATTAATTAATTTCATTATTGGTCAGGCTTTTCCTCTGGGCCACAGTTGGCTGCCAGTCGTTCCTGGGCTACATTTTCCCCAGTTTATTTCCAGCCTGAAATGTGCACCTATTCAATGTGTGTGTGTGTGGTGGTGGGGGGTGGGGGTGGTTATTACATAATTGGCTCATGGAATGGTGAAGGGAGGCCTGGCAAGTACAAAATCTCATGGAGGAAGCTCACAGGCTAGAGACTCAGGAAAGAGGTGCAGTTCAAGTTCAAAGGCAGACTGCTGGTGGTGATGTTGCTGATGAAGTCTGAATTGATCTGATGGCTGAATTCCCTGTTTCTTGAGCAAGGCCAGCTTTTCTTCTCTTCAGGCTTTCAATGGATGGGATGAGGCCCACACACATTATGGAGGGCAATCTGCTTTACCCAAAACCTATTGATTTAAGTGTAAATCTCTTTCAAAAGCACCCTCAAAGGAACATTCAGAAAAATGTTTGTCCAAACATCTGGGTTCTGTGGCCCAGCCAACTTCACACATAAATCTAACCATCACAGGGCTCTAATCCAATTGGACTGGTGTCCTTACAAGAAGAAATTTAGCCACACAGGGACATGAGGGACCTGAGTGCACAGAGGAAAATCATGTTAGGACACAGTGAGAAAATGGCCATCTGCAAGTTAAGGAGAATATATGTAGTGTCTATAGTGTGTGTATACCCTATAGTATGTGCTATAGTATGTATATACAAATACAACACATTACAGGACAGCAAAAGGTGTCGTTTCTTCAAGAGCATTGGCTATCAGCACCAAGACTGAGATTTCTAGGTTCTCAAGTAGAACTACAAAAATTGCATAGGTTCATTTGGTTTATACTTAAGTTTAGTGACTGCTATGGTTTGAATGTTTTATCCACTCTAAAACTTAGGTTGAAACTAAATCCCCAATGCAATGGTATTGGAAAACGAAGCTTAATGGGAGGTGTTTAGCTTATGAGGGCGTTTCCTTGATGAATGAATCAATGCTACTATAAAAAGGGCTTGTGGGAGTGGATTTGCTCCCTGCACTCTTCTGCCAAGTGAGGAACAGTTCTTCCCCTCCAGAAGACAGTGTGTTCAAGGTACTGTTTAATATTTTGGAAGCAGAGATTGAGCTCTTACCAGACATCAAAACCTGCTGGTGCCTTGATCTTGGACTTCCCATCCTCCAGAATTTTAAGAAATAAATTTCTGTTTTTTTATAAATTATCCAGTTTCAATTATAGCAGCAGAAAATGGACTAAGACAGTGATCATTGTGCTCATTGCTAATTTCTCCATGCTTATATTTTAAAAAGAGATATTTCAAGTGGGGTTCCTGTGCCCATCTGATTTGGATTACTCTTGTTGGGAAGAATTGTATACATGCCACCTCAGAGATGGTTTGCCTTCTTCATATTTGGCCAATGTATAATTGCTTTCAGCTCACAACCAGGCCTTTGTCCAACCATATGTCATCAAAATAGTGGAGACAGTTTTGTTTACTCAGAACATTTAGCATACACAGTTAAAGCACACATCATGAAAGCATACATCACAAAATATTTGTGAGACAGAGTCGATGCTACTTTCTTGAAGTATGAAGGGTTCCTTTACCATAAAGTCAACCCTAAGTAGCTCAGAACCCATAGTTGTTGGTAAATGATGGTAATGATGATGTTAATGTGACAGCTGTCACTAAAAACTCTCTTTTAAACTGTCTCTACTTTAAGGGTTTAATTTTATTTACTTATTTAATCTTCAAAACTACTCTACCAAATAGTGTTATTAACCAATTTCATAGACATGGAAAAGAAACAGGTTAAATAGGTTGCCCAAGTCTTCAAACTCTTAGTGAGTATTGAGGAAGGAAAAATAGTACTGCAGTCAAAAGCCTAGTTCTAAATGTGCTGTAGCAGTGTAAATAGAATCAACGATAATTTCATTGGTACTTTCCCCTAAAGTACTTCAGAACTCCCCCAGGAAGCCTTTTTAGGAGGCACACCATTTTAAATTCAAGAAGGGATTACATCCTGCAGACAGAGAGACTTGTCATGAATCCCATTGCTGAAGGCTATGATTCTAAAACTCTTTTGCTTCTGAGATTTTGCTGAGTGACTCACTTTTTTCTCCAAATAAAACATTCCAAACACAGACTACAGTGTGAGTTTTCATTTATAGTATAAGTTTGGAATTTCTTTTCTTCATGGAAGTGCTATCAATTTCTCACTTTTGCTGGAAAACTGTATAAGAACTTTCCACACTCCTTGCTTATTTGATAACACTGCTTATGTATCTCTGAGAATTTTTTTTAATTTTAAAAAATATTTCTTAGTTTTTTTTAGAAAATAACTTCTAAATCTTTATTATTCTGAAAACACATGAAAGACATGTAAGAAGGAGTTCCTCTCAGATGGTAGGTTCCTCCAACATGCATTTCTAAAACTTTTGAAGTCACTCTCTTTATCATTTCTTATTTCATAGCTACAGTTAATAACCCAACTATAAATTTAATACCTTCACATTATTCTAGATTGCATTTCATTGTGAGACCTGGCAATGATGCTGTCATCCAATAAATCTGATGAAAATGATTGGGTTCCTCTCACTATGTGAGTGTTAAAAATTTTGGTTGATTGATAAGTAGCTTGTTCTCACAGCTGTCAGAAGAGAAGTTCAAGTTATTATATGTTAATTAATAATCAATAATGGGTTATGTATCATTAAGTAATCATAAATATTTCTACACAACACAGCTAGGGTACCTTGTGTGCTATAGTTGAATAAATCAATAAAGTTGACCATGTAATGAAATGTTTATTGAGTAAATAAGGAAGAAAGAAGCCTTCCACAGGGATCAGTGAGGCTCTCGGAGATCAGTGTTCTTGGTCTCTGGGCTTCATCTTTGCAGATAATCTTTTCCTTTATGGTGAAGATTCTGAGTAGCAGCTCCACCTCTTCCACTTTCATTGACACTGCTTGCTGTTTTTAACCAGGGTCTTATCTTTCCTGAATCTCCCATGAAACTCTAGAAGTTATCACAGATTCCTTCTCTACATGTTCTTAATGTCAGGACAATAACCCTGAAGGTTTTCTAAGATTTTTGCTCTGTCAATTACCACAGGAATTAGATGGGGAGTAAAATGGTGGCTGGTCCCACCTACTCACCAAACACACCAAAACATATTGGAGCCTCAGCAGTGGAAATAGACACTTATACATGGAAAAGCTAAGGGCAACCGAGCTGTGGAACTGAAAGTAAATAATTAGTTCTCTCCATACGAAGTTCATTGCTTAAACACAAGAGGCTCTTAATAGAACTTTCTCTTGCATGGTAATATGTGCCTCTAACTGGGATGGATGGTTTAGAATGTTGGTATAGGGGTCAGTTTTTTATATTAAATTAAAAGCTACAAAGGTATCAAATGCAAGAATCATCAGAGTGAACATCGTACTTTTGCCAAGTGTCAAGTCTGAATTCCACTTCAGCTCTATTGTCTCTGTTCCAAGTCCAGTGCCAAAGAAAAGTTTAGTAAAAAAGCAAACAACCACACACTAGGCCTATTTAAGATATGGAGCTAGGGCCTGTGGGCTCAGAGAGGAGTGGTTCATGGGAGATGAGAGAGGTAGTGCCTAGAGGTCTGCTGGTCACTTTCCAGGGTACATTTCTTAGACGCTTATCATGTAGACAAATATCAACTTCACTCGCCTATAATTGTTCTCTCTCAAACCTTTCATAAGGTTATCCTGGTCAAAGAGTTGGAGTCAGATCATAAGTACTACAAAGGACATGGCATTGAGCTTTTATTTTTATTTTAAGAGTCAGGAAAGGCATTGAAACAGTTCAGGCCGAGGAGTGACAAAGTCTGATTTTGCTGAATGAACTCACACTGACTGACTGTGGAGGGTGGATTGAAGAGGACCAAGACGGAAGGGAAGCAGGGAGATGAGTTGGGAGCTATAGCAGCAGTCTTTGTGAGAGTTCCCAGCCAGCACCTTGGAAGGTGAATTAGAACTTAGGCATTCATGTGACTCTGCCCGCCCCAGTCACCAAGCCAGGCTCTGTCAGATTTTAGAATGCTCCCTAGGCTGCAATAGCAAAACACTCCCTCTTCTGATGAGAGTTTTGGCAATCTTTTGCTTCTGAAAAGACTTTTTTGAGAAATTTCTATTTCCATCTTTTAAACAGAGAGAATAGAAAAAAAAAACTTGATATGCTTATGGGCAAAAGTAATAGACAGTAAAAATCTTTCAGCCTAAAAATAATTACACCAAAATCAAAGGCATGAAAGTGCTGACTGGCTCTCAGTGTTTTCTGTGATGTAAATCACGTTAAAAGTAGAAATTTGAAAAACTACATTTCACAGGGAAGGCTACATGTCATTTTTGGCCACATAAATTTATTTTCTCTCAAGCTGTAGTCAGATGTCACCTCAACCTTTGGTACAATCGCAGAAGCGTTAGCCAAGTCAGCATATCCGTGAAATGCGTTGTGTGAGAAGCTGGGTCTTGTGCCTGGGTTGTGTTTCCTTAGTAATACTAGGCTGACATTTTTAAATAGCAGATATTATGGAGCTAATTCTGCATCTCCTTTATGATTGTGAGAAAATTGGTGGCTGTCATTATGGGAAATGGTTTTCTGACTTTCTTTTGCTTCAAACCTGGAGAGCTTTAATGACTATTATAGAAAACATCTTTGTGGCTACACTCATTATGGGATATAAAAAGACTAAGTTTCAGATGTACATTATTTTCCTGGGATTATTCATCATTCTTTATCATTAAGTCTTTGCTTTTTTTGAAACATGTATAGTAGACTCTGAATTAACTTAAGTGACTTACCAGAATCTATATTTGGTGAAGAAAGGCCTCCACGTTTCCTTTTCTGATGTTTCTTCCATGTCTGTCTTCAGAGTCAATCCAGCTCATTATGTATACTCATTTATTCAACAACTTTTGAACCACTATTATGTGCAGGCTCTGTGATAGGTATTGAGAATCTATTAGTGACAGAACTGATCCAATTTTTGCACACCTAGACCTTTCACTTTAGGGTACACAAAGGGTCATACAGTTGATATTCTGCATTGTGCTGACCTTAAGATAGAATTAGGGGAGAGTCCAGTCCTGAGGTTGTGTTTGGAAACACAAAGGCACACATTGCTATGTCTCATTGGATTTAGCATCAATATGGGTTTTCCCAATGGCCTGGGGTCAGAATTCTGCCTATGTGGCATTTGCATCAGTAGTGGATAATATAGTGCCCTGGCCAGATTTCTGTTTCAGGACAGAGCCATTCATTCCCCAATCTACCAGAAATGTTAACTGCTGGGACTCACATCTGAGTCTGTCTCTAGCATCACTCTCTGCTGAAGGGAGCTGTCCTGCCCAGGGTTATGATTCTTCCCAAGGATAGCATTCATCCAAAGATAGGTTGGTATCAAGGAACAAATTGAGTTCCCTTTCCTCAATTTAAACAATTCTGATAGATTATCAAGACTCCAGAGATTCCCATGGTATCAGCTGAGCCTTGTATTGAATCTTCATCACAGTTCAACTTCTTCCTCTTCCAATGCCACTTCCTTCATTACCTTGCATAGGATGATTCTGAATGTACTCACCAAAAATCTCCTTTAGGAAAAGCTCTATTCCAGAGCATGTTTTCAGAGAATCTTAACTAAGAAGATTTAATGCTTTTTACAAATTTAGTTTATAATGTTGAGTGCCCATGGTCTATGATATGGTTTGGCTCTGTGTCCCCACCCAAATCTCACCTTGAATTGTAATAATCCCCATGTGTCATGGGAGGGACCCCATGGGGGGTAATTGAATCATGGGGGCGGGTTTTTCCCATCTTGTTCTTGTGACAGTGAATAAGTCTCATGAAATCTGATGGTTTTATGAAAGGGAGTTCTCCTGCACATGCTCTCTTGCCTGCCACCATGTAAGATGTGACTATGCTCCTCCTTTGCCTTCTGCCATGACTGTGAGGCCTTGCTGGCCATGTGGAACTGTGAGTCAATTAAACTTCTTTCCTTTATAAATTACCCAGTCTTGGGTATATCTTCATTAGCAGCATGAGAACAGACTAATACAGTCTATATACCTTTTCTTCCTTTTTTCCTTACTCTTTGCAAAATCCCATCAAGGTAGGGTATTTTATGTTTGACAAATGAGAAATTGAGATGCAAAGACTGACTTTGCCTCAGGCTACCCAACCAGCAAATGGTGAAATCAAGTTTCACTTCCCTGTCCGGTGGAAGAGCTGCACTGTCTCTACTGCTGCACTACCCCTCTCTTTTGCCTTTCAGTCCCTTCTGATTTTCTTTGTGGAGTATGATGGCTTTCACTGCTTCTTCATTCTCAGAACAAAGATTAAATCATTGATGTCTCAACTTATTTTTTTGTTTCACTTCTCTCCTTCACAACAGAATTCTAACAGGCAATGAAGCTGGGGACAGATGCTTGACTTGAAGTGTGTTTTAAGGCTGTATGGTAATCCTGCTTTAAATCACAGCACCAAAAATGCCCTAACCTCATACATGAGGAAATAACTGAATGATGTGACTCTAAGGTGGAATGTCATGAAGGTAGTCTAGTCACTTTATGGTAACTAGCAAAATTGACACTCAATGGAATAGGTTATGAGAGGTACAAAGACAATAATTTTTAAATAGTGTCCTGGGATGTTGGAAATTCAAATGGTCTCTGTTCAAAGGCATAAAGGGTTCTCCAGGAGGATTCAAAGCTCTTTCTCTCCTCACCTCCTGCTCTCAGAGTGATTGACAAGAACTTGTCACATTCTGGATAGTCTCTGATCACCTCCTCCTGGATGCTAAAATAAAAGTAAGAGTTTAGTCTTCTCAGCAGTGAGGTGAAGGAGGTTTCAAAGCACATGAACTGTTGCTTAAGTGGCTACTCTTTCACCCAGAGAAGGAATCTAATATTCACTTGGACCACCTATAGGAGAACCTGTAGCACAGCCTTGTAAGATGCCCAGGATGCTTCTCTGTGAAGCCTTCTGATTGGTCTGCTCTCTACTAAGCACCATAGAAGCTAAGGTTACATATTGAAACACTTGTTGTGTTGACAGTAAAAGATGAAGAAGATTGATATCTCATAGTCCATCAGAAACTGGTATTGGCACTGAATTGACTCTATTATAGGTCAGTCCTCATGTATTGGACTTCCCTAATGTGTCAATTGACAACACCCCTATTAAGGCATTGCTGATGCTTATCATTACATCCTCCAGAAAATTATTTCCATAAATTAATTTCAGGTGTAAACATAATATGTAGTAAGCCTTAAAAATTAAAAATGATGATTTTTTCACAACACCTTGAGAAAAACACTTTACCTTTCTGAATCTCAGTTGCTTCCTCTATAAAATGGGGATAATAATACCAGCTTCTCAAAATTGTTGTAAAATGAAATGAACCAATGCAGGTAAAGCACTCAGGACAGTGTTTGCCTGTATTAGTAAGGCTTCTCTAGAGGGACAGAACTAATATGATAGATGTATATATAAAGGGGAGTTTATTAAGGAGTATGGACTCGCACAATCACAAGGTGAGGTCCCACAATAGGGCTGTCTGCACGCTGAGGAGCAGGGAAGCCAGTCTGAGTTCCAAAACCTCAAAGTTAGGGAAATTGACAGTGCAGCCTTCAGTCTGAGGCCAAAGGTCCAAGAGTCGCAAAGTCCTTGAATAGATATTCTTTATTCTTTATGAATAGATAAAATGTGGTACATATTCACAATGGAGTAGTATTCAGTCATAAAAAAAGAATGAGATCCAGTCATTTGCAACAACATGGATGGAACTGGAGGTCATTATGTTAAGTGAAATATCCCAGGCACAAAATTTGTGGGATCTAAAAATCAAAACAATTGAACTCATGGACATTGAGAGTAGAATAATGGTTACCACTGACTGGAAATGGTAGTGGGGGGTGAGGGGGTGTATGGGCACAAAAAGTAGTTACAAAGAATCAGTAAGACCTATTATTTGATAGCATAATAGCATGACTATCATCAATAATAACTTAATTGTACATTGTAACATAACTTAGAGTGTAATTGGATTATCTGTAACTCAGAGGATAAGAGGATAAAGGTTTGAGGGAATGGATATCTAATTCTCCATGATGTGCTTATTTCACACTGCACAACTGTGTCAAAATATCTCATGTACCTCATAAATATATACACCTACCATGTACCCACAAAAATGAAAAAATAAAAATTATAAAGTAATCCAGATGTTTAAAAAAGCATATGTATATGTGGTCAAAAAGAAATGTATGTTTTTTAACCAAACTATACTAAATTGTTTGTCTTCAAAAATTGAGAAAGGGGTTTGAAAAAATGTCTTTAGGTATTTCCTGTCAGGAAAGATTGAGTACATTTCAATGAGGGAAGCCAGACTGCAGCTTATGCTAGAGCAATGCTTTTCAAATATAAGTGCACACATGAATACCCTGTGGATCTTATTAAAATGCAGATTCTGACTCAGTAGGTTTTGGGTGGTTTTAGATTCTTTATTTTTAACCGGCTCCCAGGTGATTCTGAGGCTTCTGGTCCAAGTACAACACTTGAATAGCAAGGGACTAGGACATGTTCAACTCTATGGCTCACCTGTGATGTATTTCCAGCCAGGCACATGGGCTTAGTACCCCACTTGTGCACTCATGATGCAGTTCCCACACTCAACACACTCATGGGACAGTGGGAAGTGGAGAGGGATACACAACTACCTAAAACAAATCATAATATTATATAATATGTACAATAAACATTCATAGTGATATGAGAATATAGAGGGAGTGGGGAACAAATTCTGTCTGAGAGAATCAGGGAAGTTGTTGCAAAGGATGTTTGAGTTTACTTTTTTAAGAAGGAAAATGAGTGTTCCACATATGCGCATGAAGAGGCATGTGAGTGGAATTAGGTGTCACCATGTGGCTGAAGATGATACATAGAAGAGTTTTGTTTTTCCATTGACAAAACAAGAGGGAATAATTTTGTGACTATAATTATGCATTTTCCCATATTATTGAGAAAATCAGTACATTTCTCTGTCAAAGGGTTAGCACAGCTGTGTCTGTGGTCCTCCACCTTTCTCTATCACACCTGAAACAGACTTCAGGGCTGAAGCTTCCTAATGCTTCATAGGATAACCCAAGTCAGGATGTAAATGTTCTCTCCTCCCAACTTTGGAACACTCACATTTATTCAACGTAAATCTTTTGCTCATAATTTCCTGATATAAAACATTTTTGTAGCATCTCAAAACAGCTAACAGACTTTCTTATACTTAATAATCACATTATAGCTATCACCTAAGTGCCAGATACTGTGCAATTTTCACATTACAAATTCTCTTCTGTAATTCTCACAATTAGGAGCTAGGCAGCAGTATCACAAATCTCATTTTACATAGCAGAAATTGAAGTCTCTGAGAGGCTACTTGCTCAGAGAAGGACTTACCCTAAACCACTCAACCAGAGAGTAGCCAAGCTAGCATTAAAACTCTGTGAATGCAGTGCATTTTAATCCTCCCCTATGTTGGAAGGATGCATTGATAGACTCGGTTGTTGATTCAAGCTTGTTGCAAATTCTTTGAATTTCACCCATTGAGAGGCTGGGTTTTATGTTTCCTTTCCTTAAATCTAGCTGGACTCTGTGAGTGCCTTGCCTGGTAGAACACAGTGAAATTAACACCATGCCATTTTCTGGGCCCAAGTCTTAAACTGAAACTTTGTCTCTTGAAACATTCTGTCAGCTAGGCATGGTGGATCATGCCTGTAATCCCAGCACTTTGAGAGACTGAGGCGGGTGGATCACCTGAGGTCAGGAGTTCGAGACCAGCCTGGCTAACATAGTGAAACCTCATCTCTACTAAAAATACAAAAATTAGCCAGGTGTGGTGGCGTGTGCCTGTAATCCCAGCTACCCAGGAAGCTGAGGCAGGAGAATTGCTGGAACCCAGGAGGCGGAGGCTGCAGTGATCCAAGATCTCGCCACTGCACTCCAGCCTGGGTGACAAAGTGAGACTCCTCTCAAAAAAAAAAAAAAACATTCTGTCTTGGACGCCTGAGCCAACATGTAAGAAGGTCATTGCCTTTCTGGAGAGAGACTACCTGCAGAGGTTCTGAAATTACAGGGAGAGGGAGAGTTTCCGGCTGAGCCCACCTTCCAGGCAGCCAAGGCATCAGACATCTGAGTGAAACTATGTGGATCCTCTAGACTAGCCCAACAGCTTTACAAAATACCACTGAATGAGGTTAGTCAATGCTGTGTAGAGCAGAAGCATCATCTAGCTGAAGGCTTCCCAAATTCGTGAGATCTTATAAAATGGTTGTGGCCTTAAGCCATTGACTTTGAGGATGGTTTCTTATGCAGCAGCTGATAGCTGATGACCTGTCTTATCTGAAAACTTTGCTTAGCAAATTGTAGATGCTTTCTTCCTACCCACTTACGGCAGTTTTTTTGTGAGATACTGAGGAAGAATGAAAAAAAGTGGTTTCTGACTTTTAGTGTCTTTTTAGGCCTGTGGTTTGTATGTGTTGGTGGTGGTAGTGGTGGTGGATATAGAATAGTATGTGAACATCTCTTGGGGTATGAACAGATGGTGCTGACCAAAACACCCCAGGTAAATGTCACAGGTTTCTGCCCTTTACCCTGGAGATACATCATTAATACTAGGTTAGAGTTTTAGAGGTAGAAAGGGTTTTAAAATAATTTAGACTATCATTTATTTTACAAATAAAGCACTGAAGCCATGGAAGTTTTGTCACTGGTTTAAGCATAGCGCTGGGAATAGAACACACAGGTGAATGAATTATAATACTATATGTATACATATATATTAATTGCCATAAATTGATATTGCCATTGTTACTTATTAATCCTTCAGAGTGAATGAATAAATTGAGATTCTCCATAAAAAATGTAATCAACTACCAGTGTTTTTCAAATTTGGCTGCACATTAAAATCATCTGTGGTTATTTAAATAAAATTGACAGTCTAAGATCCAGACCTATAAATTGTTTTAATAATCGGTTTGTGAGTGGCCTAAGAAAGTAGTATTTTTTTGGTAATAACCCTTATAACTAATAATGAATTGATTACTAGTAACTAGTAATTTGAGGGATTGCATTTTAATAAACTTATGTAATATTGATGGTGTTTTTACTTTCTCCAGTGACCGTGCACAAATTGTATGATATCTGATTTGAAGAGTTTATATAACTTCGTTTTGCTAGTTTTTTGCCTACTGCTTGAGCTAGTCATGTTTAATATATATATATATAACAGAACCTAACACAAATTTTTCTGTTTTTTAACATTGATCTTTTGAAAAAGAATTATACTTTGAGCCATCCTTTTCCCATCTTTCAGTGGAAGTTCCAAATGCAAAACAGGATTAGTAGCTGGCTTTTAAAGACCATTTTATAGTAGCTTGGTAAATCATTCAAGCAGGAGTTACTCGTCTGTCTATACTTGAATAAATTAGCTTTTTGTGTAGAGTGTGCTGGATTTATTAGCTAGCTGTTACTAATTCATCATATCCTCATTTATTTGAATATAACTCTAAAACAACTCACAATTAGTTTAAATAAAAGTATCTGTATCTAGAATTAATGCACTGGAGGAAATGTAATTTCGCTTGAGGTCAGGAGTTTTAAGACCAGCCTGGCCAGCATGGTGAAACCCTGTCTCTACTAAAAATACAAAAATTAGCCAGGAGTGACAGTGCGCACCTGTAGTCCCAGCTACTTGGGAGGCTGAGGCAGGAGAATCGCTTCAACCCAGGAGATGGAGATTGCAGTGAGCCAAGATTGTGCCACTGCACTCCAGACTGGGTGACCAAGCGAGACTCCGTCTCAAGAAAAACAACAATAACAACAACAACAAGAACAAACAAAAACAACCAGGGGCAAAATAGGTTCTGATTTGATATAGTGGATAGTTTCACTTGTGTCACAGTAGGAGCCGGTGGGTTGGTTTTTACTCAAGTGACCCAGAAAATAGAATGGAGTAAAATACAGCCTAATGGCTAAGTGTGCAAGCCCTAGTCAGGCTGTGCAAACTGGAAACTTGGCTCTGTGATCTCCCATGTATGTGACCTTGGACACATTTCTTAACTTTCCTTTGCTCCTGTTGTTTCATGTTAAAATAGCATTAATAATAGTGCTCACTGCTTAGTATTGCTGGGAGGATTGAATCACAAAATATACATCCTGATATTGACCGAACTGTCAGTAATGGGAGCTGTGTGCGGGTACCTTAGTTGATATGATTCCACCACCTCAAAAACACTCAGTTAAAAGAAAAAGCTGGGGCTTTCTGCCTTCAGGCTCTTTCTTTCTTTCTTTCTTTTTTTTTTAAGTGATAAAACCAGATTTTATTCAGGAACTATTGCAATAGGAGAAAAGAGACCTAAGTACAGAACTAGACTCAATTCGGAATACAACAAGGACAAGTGAGGATTTACAGTCAAGGAGCAGGGTGTGGTCATTGAAAGGAAAATTACTAAGAGGAAATATTTGGGTAAGGGGGGATTCTGGTTAAACTGACTTGACAAGATTCTTGCTGAAGGCAGGCTGGCGGGGGGAGGGGGTCCAGCTGTCCCCTGGGGGAATGTCTGGGACGAGAAATTTTATTTTATGGAGTGATCAGAAATGGAGGGTGGGGGATTCTTTCTGAACTGACTTAACAGGATTCTTGCTGAAATTGGGTGATCCAGGCCCATCGATGATGTCCACTGAAACCGAAAGTCAAAGCTTACTTGAAAAGAAGGTTTAGAAACCTGACTAATGTTTGGTCAACAAGAACATCTTTGAAATCAGGAAGGAACACATATATATGTATTGCTACCTCTTTTCTGTTGCCATGATAGGGCCAGACTAATCACTTGCAGACTGCAGCTTCCAGGGAAAATCATGATACAATTTTTATTCAGAGGAAATGCATTATGTGGATTTTAAGGGCAGTTTTCAGGGGAAAAGTGGGAGATAAAATGTTATAGGAAAGCCACATCCAGTTTTTTTGGAATGATATATAAAAAAGAGAAGCAATTAAACCAGTTATGTCTTCAATGTATTGATAATCCGAGATGCAGTGGATAGTTATATAAGTATTTTCAGCACCATTAAGTGCTCCATTTATTCTAGGAAAATGAACTATGGTGTCTACTGCATTTACAACCTTTGCAACAACTCTACTCATGCACTTCATTGCCATACTCACAGAAAATGCCCAAAAGGTGAGCCAAAAAGTCATATTTTATATCTATGACCCTGCCCCCTTGGCTACAGATACTGGATTGTAAGCACTTGATCGAATGGTAGCCAATGCATAGATTATTTGTTACCTATGACATGCATGGCTTTGCATGAAATGATGATCCGAGCTAATCACATTCTTACTCTCATTGACGTGAATTGAGGAAAGAGAGAAGCAGGCAATTAGTAGTAGATTTCAAGCTGAAGGTTACATGCAGAGAATCCCTTGACATGGGTTTGGAGTCGTGTATAAGGAATTAAGTTCCTGTGAAAAGTCAGCACTATCTGAGTTATAATCAGAAGCTATGAGGGAGAGAAAACATCTAGAATACAGAGAGAAAAAAATAAGGTAAATGGTGTGGTAGGTTAAAGATAGCTACAAATTATTTGACACTTTGTCTTCCCCAAAAGTGGGGTACTATTTCTTTTTCCTGTTAATCTGAGTGGGTTTTTTTTTTTAATATACTTTAAGTTTTAGGGTACATGTGCACAACCTGCAGGTTTGTTACATATGTGTATGTGTGCCACGTTGGTGTGCTGCACCCCGTAACTTGTCATTTAACATTAGGTATATCTCCAAATGCTATCCCTCCCCTCTCCCTCCACCCCACAACAGGCCTCGGTATGTGATGTTCCCCTTCCTGTGTCCATGTGTTCTCATTGTTCAATTCCCACCTATGAGTGAGAACATGAGGTGTTTGGTTTTTTGTCCTTGCAATAGTTTGCTGAGAATGATAGTTTCCAGCTTCATCCATGTCCCTAAAAAGGACATGAACTTATCATTTTTTATGGCTGCATAGTATTCCATGGAGTATATGTGCCACATTTTCATAATCCAGTCTATCATTCTTGGACATTTTTGTTGGTTCCAAGTCTTTGCTATTGTGAATAGTGCCGCAATAAACATACGTGTGCATGTGTCTTTATAGCAGCATGATTTATAATCCTTTGGGTATACACCCAGTAATGGAATTGCTGGGTCAAATGGTATTTCTAGTTCTAGATCCCTGAGGAATCGCCACACTGACTTCCACAATGGTTGAACTAGTTTACAGTCCCACCAACAGAGTAAAACCATTCCTATTTCTCCACATCCTCTCCAGCACCTGTTGTTTTCTGACATTTTAATGATCGCCATTCTAACTGGTGTGAGATGGTATCTCATTGTGGTTTTGATTTGCATTTCTCTGATGGCCAGTGATGATGAGCATTTTTTCATGTGTCTTTTGGCTGTATAAATGTCTTCTTTTGAGAAGTATCTGTTATATCCTTCACCCACTTGTTGATGGGGTTGTTTGTTTTTTTCTTGTAAATTTGTTTGAGTTCTTTGTCGATTCTGGATATTATCTCTTTGTCAGATGAGTAGATTGCAAAAATTTTCTCCCGTTCTGTAGGTTGCCTGTTCACTCTGATGGTAGTTTCTTTTGCTGTGCAGAAGCTCTTTAATTAGATCCCATTTGTCAATTTTGGCTTTTGTTGCCATTGCTTTTGGTGTTTTAGACATGAAGTCCTTGCCCATGCCTATGTCCTGAATGGTATTGCCTAGATTTTCTTCAAGGGTTTTTATGGTTTTAGGTCTAACATTTAAGTCTTTAATCCATCTTGAATTAATTTTTTATATGGTGTAAGGAAGGGATCCAGTTTCAGCTTTCTACATATGGCTAGCCAGTTTTTCCCAACGCCATTTATTAAATAGAGAATCGTTTCCCCGTTTCTTGTTTTTGTCAGGTTTGTCAAAGATCAGATGGTTGTAGATATGCGGCATTATTTCTGAGGGCTCTGTTCTGTTCCATTGGTCTCTATCTCTGTTTTGGTACCAGTACCATGCTGTTTTGGTTACTGTAGCCTTGTAGTATAGTTTGAAGTCTTGGTCAGTTCTAACCTGGTTCTGGAGTTCATCAGCAGTCTTAGCCCTCCAAATCATGAGGTGACCTGCATGCCATAGATCTGGCATTAATTGTGCCTGTTTTGCAGTGTGGACTCTTGAATACTTTCTCAGCACAACCTTCGCAAACCCTGCTTGCCTCTATGTTGATTCAGTTTTTGCTTCTTGCATTATACCTGGAGTTTCTGTGGCCTATACCTGGTTTCCTATTGAGAATAAAGTGATTCCGTAGATCCCTGACATTCTGCATTGTCCTTGCCATCATCCTCTCCTATGGAAGTGAATCCTGTCCCTTCATTAGCAGCCGCAGGCTGGCATATTGATGCAATAGGCTAATTACCCAGAGCCATAGCACTTCTACCCACCTGAATTAGAGCACTGTAATCCCACTTCTGAATGAAATGTTAAATGAATACCAGAATATGTCTGAAACTCCTCTTAGATTATCATATCTTTTTATACTGTTGTGGAATGCCAGTGACCTACAGGGGTCAGTCCTTCAGCTTGGTCACTTTCTTTAGCCCAGTTAAAACTTCCTTCCTCTTACTTTGGACCAGTGTGGCTTACATTCCAGCATGAACTGCAACTGAAGTCGAATGTGGCAACTGAGCTGATAAAGGATGTTGAATTGTCTTCTACCTATCAAGTTTATTGGGTGATGACAGACTGGATAGGTTGGCATTCTTATTCTCAGCCTTTAGAGGTCCAAAATCCTTCTGCTCATCTGCTTTTTTTCCCTCCTTTTGTTCTTTAGCATTATCTCAGCAATGAGGGGCTGAAACCTCATAGTTTGATTATATTGCTTTCTAAAATGTCAAGAATTCCAACAAAAATGTCTTAACTAGGTTTCCATGTTTACCTTATCTTATTTTCCTATAAGATACAAATGTACTGTATAATATTTGATGACAAGCTCAGATGTGTTTTAACACATTGAGAAGGCTACAAAAGCCTCACTCTTATTATCTAAGAATTCCTTGGGAAAAGATGCTGTGCTCAAATCCCTTTTTGCTACAAAACTGGGCTTGCAATTTAGCAATGACTCTAAAGAAAAAAGACTTCAATATACATGTAACAAAACATGTGTATGATCTATATGGTGAAAATTACAAAATGTTGATAAAAGAAATCAAAGGATACCTAAATAAATAAAGGCTGATATTGTGTGCATAGATTGGAATACTTAACATAGTAATAATGTTAATTCTTCTGAAATTAATGTGCAGGTTTAATGTAATTCCTATCAATTTTTCAGCAAGGTTTCACAGACACAGATACACAACATCTTTAATGAATCTCCAGGGATTTAAGCTGAGTGAAAAAAAGTCAGTTTCAAGAGATTACCATTTCATTTATATGGCATTTTTGAAATGGCACAATTTTTAGAACTGGAGAACAGATTATTGATTGCCAGTGGTTAAGGATGGGATCCCTATCCACCCTGGGAATGGAAAAGAGTTGTGGTGGTTCTAAAAGGGGTTTGCTAAGGATCGTTTTGGTGATGTAACTCTTTAATATCTTGACTTGGTGGTCCATATACAAACCTATGCTTTTGACAAAATTGTATAGAACTGAACATACACACAGATCCAAGTTAAACTTTGGCAAATATAAGAAAGATGGATTGTATTAAGGTTAATATGTTGTCTGTGATACTATACTATAGTTTTGCAAAATGTTACCATTTGGGAAAACTGGGCATATTAGTTTCCTAGAGCTGCGATAATAAGATACCACCAACTGGGTGGCTTAAAACAACATACATTTGTTTTTCCACAATTCTGGAAGTTAGAAATTTCAAATCAAGTGTTAGCAGGGCCATGTCCTCTCCAAGGATTCTTAAGGAGGGAACCTCCTTATCTCTTCCTACTTCTGGTAGCCACAGTCATTCCTTGGTTTGTGACAGCATAAATCCAATTTCTGCCTCCATCTTCCTATGGCTGTCTTCCCTCTGTGTATCTCTATCTCTGTGTCTCTTCTCTTCTTTTAGGGGTACCAGTCACATTCGATTAGGGCCCATGCTAATGATCTTAAATTGATTAAATTTGCAAAGACCTTTGTTTCCAAATAAGGTCCTATTCGCAGGTACTGGTAGTTAGGACTTCAGCCTATTGTGTCCCTCCTTGGTGGGAGGGACACAATTCCACCTATAACATTGAGTAAAGAGCACATAGGCTCTCTCTGTATTGTTTCTCACAAACTGCACATGAATCTACCATTACCTCAGTAAAAAATTCAATTCAAAATAAAAAGCAAGAAGGGCACAGCAAGGGCAACCAAAGTGGTTGGTATGCAGCACAGGGGCCACTTGAAGAAACAGGTTGAATAATCTGGGATGTGTGTGTGCAGTACTGTGCAAAGCAGGTCTAGCTGTATGTATGAGGCCAGGACCCAGAGCAAATTATAATAACCTGGTCCAGTCAATTACCCTGTGGGACCCAGAAAAAATAATCACTATGACCCTTGCCCCACCTCCCTAGGACTGATGTACCCTATATTGATTCAGGGCATAGTGGATAAATTGATACTTTTTGTGTGTGAATGAAGAAAGAAAGCACAAAGCCTGACATTCTTCAGATTTGCTTGGGTTTATCCCCATGAGCCATTTTTTAGTGTTTTTGGTAGAGTTAGTTTGAAGATAGGGCAAGATGTTGTTATAGATGAAATTAATGCATATTCATAGGAAAGTTGAAATGATTCAGTAAATCTATGCAAAACCCAAAGTACAGAGCCAGACACATATTGTTCAATAAATGTAAGCAAGTATTATATTATATGTGTAATTCATTAGCTGATTTGAATATCAAATGGATCATTCTCATTCCTCCAAAATGCCTGAGGTCTTTTGGGGTAAAAATGAAATTAAACCAGATTTATCTCCAAGGTGATAAATTTGGGATAATGTAGAGATAAAATCTCCAAGCTCTTCTGGCTTCAAATTCAGGCATAGTTAAATAAGTGATCATTTGAATTTGTACATGTAATCACCCAAAAGTTAATATGATCTGGTGCGAGCTCTTTGCTACTTCTAGGACTTCGTAACTAAATCAATCCTCCCTGCTACATAGAAACTGAAGAGCTTGTAAACATCTCCCTGTTGGAGTCAGGCAGGAGACCATCTTTCAGCTGTTTAATAAGAGTTCAGATTAGTGTCAACAAACTGACTCTACTAAGACAGACAAGAATTTGATTTGTATTTTTTAAAACCTCAATACATTTACTTTCACCTTTTCAGCTGTTTAATGCCTCTATTTGTGTTCACTCATTATCAACAAAGATAAAGTACTTATTTAGATTTTTTAAAAAAATTATCTCTTTTCAAATGAAAACCATTTGTGAAAGCACATTGATGGGAATGTACCTAAACAAGGATATACCTCCTAATTAGCTCTTTTTAGTTGCTCACATTGCTGTAATTAAAGCTCATTGAGGCCAATTCAAATGAAGAACTGTCTTCTTTATTTTTTAAAGTATCATTTCAAATGATTTTGAAACTGACATTATCCTCATTATCCCTTCTTAGAAATGAGCTTTCATGATTAAAGAGCAGAAAGTGAGATTAGCTCAGTGGTTGATGAAGGTTTATTATTGTTTTCTTTCCTTTTGTTTTGCTTCCGTTTTGTTTTTGACCGTTATACTTATTATTTCACCTTTGTTTTGCACCAAAACTCTCATAATATGCATGTATTCAAGTCAGACTGAAACCATCTTTGCAAAAATTATAAGTGAGTAAGTTATGAGAGTGAAAGAGACCTGACCCAATCAATCCATTTTGCTTCTAACCTCCAAACTGTCCTTGTTTATTCCTGGGCAAAGGCTGAACTAACCATGGGAGGAACTTAGTTTATAGTTTAACTTTGAAACTAAGATGATAACAGCCCTTTCCCAAACCAAACATCCTTCTTGCCTGGGGACCAGATTGCCTTTGTAGAGCTAAGTATTAGCCACAAGATTATAAATTATGGATCAGATGTAATTCAGCTAGAGGCCACAAGATTCTCAACCTCCCCAATTCCCCCAAGGGATAACATCACTATTGTAAAACCCAAGATTAGTGCTTGAGATATTTTTCAAACCCTGCACTTGATGGATTGGCTGGCACCACCCAGATCAATAAACTGGCTCATTTGGTCTTCTGGCCTTCACCCAGGAAACAGCTCACTGCAAGAGGACAGCTTCAACTCCCTATGATTTCATCTCCAACCTGATCAATAAGTGCTTTCCACTCCTTGGCCCCTTCCCCACTAAATTAGCTTTAACAAACCCCAGTCCCCTAATTTTTGGGGAGACTGATTTGAGTAATAATAAAACTGTGGTTTCCTGTTCAGTTGACCCTACAAGAATTAAACCCTTTCTCTATTGCAATTCCTGTCTTGATAAAGCAGCTCTATCTGGGCAGCAGGCAAAATGAACCCATTGGGCAGTTACAGGACTCTCTGAGATGACCAGGGTCCAGGCTGCTTTGGGATTGATGGATGCTTTCCTGAAAGAAGGCAAAATTTGGGCAGATTTTTCACCAAGTTCACAGCCAGCCAAAGACAAGAAGTGAGCTCCTCAACTTTTCCATTCCTACAGAGCTCTATGACTTCTAATCCCAAAATCCACTTGTTCTGTTTATTTATGATACAAAAGAGACAAATGAATCAATCACCTGATTATTAAGTTAAATCCTGGCCATCTCTGACTGAGGCCAAAGCCTAAGATCTGAGGAACCCAGAACAACTGTCATGAGGACTAAGCTCTGATTTTTTTTTATCTTGCCCAAGTTTCTATCTAAGGAGTCTGGAGAGTCATGCACTACAAACCATAAATTCTCAACAGATGGATTTTATTTAACCCTATATATTGTGACTTACTTTCCAATCTGACTCTGGCATAATATTACAAGACAAGAAAGAAAATCAAAATATTTTGCCCCAAGACATGTTTCTCTACCTTATCTTGAAATGGCCCTGCAAAGCTGTTCTTTGTCGGGGAAAATATTCATCTGAAAAGAATCTCTATTAAAGCAGCTAGATCTTTTTCTTCTAGACCCTCCCAATCCAGAAAAGATTAACTAAAATATAGCACCTTTTAAATATCTGAATAGAAAACATATGTCATGTATTGTCTCTAAGGGCAGCCATTGTAAGACTTCAAAAGAACCTTGGTCTCCACAATCTTTTATCTTAACCTGAACATTTCCTTTCTATGGATCGCAGTCCTTTAGACAAACTTAACCAGTTGTCAACCAGAAAACGTTTACATTTACCTATATCCTGGAAGCCCCTACTTTGAGTTGTCCCGACTTTCTGAACCAAACCAATGTATTTCTTAAATGCATTTAATTGGTGTCTCATGCCTCCCTAAAATATGTAAAACCAAGCTGTACCCCAACCACCTTGGCACATGTTCTTAGGATTTCCTGAGGGCTGTGTTATGGGCCATGGTCAGTCACATTTGGCTTGGAATAAATCTCTTCAAATATTTTACAGTTTGACTCTTTTCATCGACAGTCAGATATGAGCTCCTTGCACAATGCTTTCTGCTGATTCTTCTGATGGAAGGTGACTGAAGAGGAACTTTTGATAACTTCAAAAATTTCATGAGGATGATCCCCACAATGAACATTCCAGGAATCTGAGTACTGCCTTACAGATTCTCATCAGCACACTCTTTTCTTGCGTTTTGGAGTGTTGCACTCCAGGCATCCCTGGGGTCCCACTGGGAATACATTGTTCTAAAATGGGATCCAAAGAATGAGAACTTTATTTAAAATATTATTTAATTAATGATAATTATGATTTTTAAATACATAATACACTTTCATGGTCAAGATTCAATTGACATCAAATAATGTAAAATAAAAATTCTCTGATGTAGTTTGGATTTGTGTCCCCACCTAAATCTCATGTTGAATTGTAATCCCCCGTGTTGGAGGAGTGGCCTGGTGGGAGGTGATTGGATCATGGGGGGCAGATTTCCCGCTTGCTGTTCATGTGACTTTGAGTGAGTTCTCATAAGATCTGGCTGTTCAAAAGTGTGTAGCACCTTCCCCTGCACTCTCTTCTTTCTGCTCCAGCCATGTAGGACATGCCTGCTTCTCCTTCACCTTCTGCCTTGATTGTAAGTTTCCCGAGGCTGGCTCAGCCATGCTTCCTGTACAGCCTGTGGAACTGTAAGCCAATTAAACCTCTTTTCTTTATACATTTCCCAGTCTCATAGTTTTATATAGCAATGTGAGAACGAACTAATACAATCTCCCTTCCATTCCCCTGCTCCAGCAATTCAGTGTTCCTCTCCAGAGGTAACCATTATTATTGATTTCTTATGCAGCCTTTCAGATATATTTTATGTATGTGTGGCAGGCCAGGTCTCACTAACACAGGCCTCCATTGCAACTGTCTCAGCACTTACTGAGTAGCTAGGTTAAACATTAAAAACTGATTGAGCCAGTGCCCTTATAAAAGGCTGGAATGTAAGAAAGAGCCCACCAAGAGTTTTGCCTAGGCTTTTCCTGGGCCTTGAATCATGAAAAGATAATGAAGACATTCTTAATAGGATCCTTTTAGGATTTAACAAGATTTATTGGGAGTCTGAAGAAACTCCCCAGGGCTCCACAAAATTTATTGGGATCTAAAGGAACTCCCCAAACCTTTGTGATTTAGCAGGAAAAAAGATATGGGTAATTACCCCAGCACCTAGACCCATTTAGATTAAGTAAACTTATTCAGGCTCCAGAAGAGGGTCTTTAGGACTCGGACCTTAGTTATAGATTAAAATAAGTTAATCACTTATGTCTTTAGACTAATGCACACTTACACGTAGATATATAGCTTAGAAGGTATATAAGCTCTGGAAAACACTGTAATTTTGAGTTGGCCTGGGGATAATTTCCAGGCCTTTTCCCTGTAACTAGTTACAGAAATAAAAACTCTCTTCCTCCCTAGTTCATCTGCATCTTGTTATTGGGCCACGAGAAATAACAGCCTGACCCTCACTTTGTTCCAGGAACATATGCACGTAGAAGTCTGTGCATATTCTTTTTTACTTCTTTCATCAAACACATCATTGATTCTCATCAATATTTTTGTTCTTTGTTTCCTTTCTTTTTTAAAAAACTGTGGTATAGTATTGTGGTTCAGAAAGAGATACCCCAAAATATGGCTCTTTGACATGTTGAACTGAAAAAGCCCCAAGGTCCCTAGACCTTCCTCCTCACCCCAACAGTCTCTCTAAAGAATACGATTAAGATATTCCTTGAAGTTCCTTTTTCTGCCCAAAGTCCAGACCCACCAAAAAGAACAATGGTTTTTTCCCTCCCCTTCCTATTGTCTCACTATCTATTGCAGAAAATAAGACCAAGAATGTTACCACATCTGAACAAACCTTTTTAAAAAATAATAGCTGTCTCTCAGACTCAAATTACAAAGCGAACTATTTGCCAGTTAATCTCTGTTCCCCATTAATTCATTCTCCCTAGTAATCATATATTGCCCGTCAACATAATGTATTTTCTCACCACAACATAACTGTTTTACCAGGATCCAAGGCCTTCATTCTTTTTGTAATCTTAAAATGATATGTTAGCTTTAGTACCTAATTCAGGGGTTGGGTCTTCATTTTGAAGGCTTCTATGTATATATGTTAAATAAATTTGTATGACTTTTCTCCTATTAATCAATCTGCCTCATGTCAGTGATTTTTCAGCAGACTTCCAGGGATCCAAGGACCTTGGCCCCTACGATAGCATTCCATAATAAAGATGCACCATAATTTATTTATTTTTATTTTTATTTTTTGAGACAGAGTCTTGCTCAGTTGCCCAGGTTGGAGTGCAGTGGCGCAATCTCGGCTCACTGCAAGCTCCGCCTCCCGGGTTCATGCCATTCTCCTGCCTCAGCCTCCTGAGTAGCTGGTACTCAGGTGGCACCTGCCACCATGCCCGGCTAATTTTTTTTTGTATTTTTAGTAGAGACGGGGTTTCACCATGCTTGCCAGGATGGTCTCGATCTCCTGACCTTGTAGATGCACCATAATTTATTTACCGCAGCTTCTTCTGTGAACATTTGCATTGTTTCTAACTTTTAACATGTAGTAGTATAATTGTAAGCTAAACACTTTAAAAGCAATTGCTAGATCAAAGGCTATATGGATTTGCCATTTTGACAGATATTGCCAAATTATTCAAACTAAAAATTGTACTAATTTGTATTTCTTCCATCAAAGTATAATAATGTTTCCTTAGATACTTGTCAGCATGTACTTATGTGATCATGATTTGTCTTTGCCAATAAAGTAGATGAAAAACATATTTCATTATAGTTTTATAATTTGCATGTACAATGGATTGCAGTCACTTATTCCTATTTTTAAATTGGACATGTCAGTCGAAGAGTGGAAGGTTCATAAATTTGGAAAGAATAGCTTTATTTTTCATAAAGGGTTGCAGCTTGCAGGGTGGCCATTCTGACAGGCTGGGAAACGTAGGCTCTAGCTCGAAATCAGAAACACACACTCAAGGGAGATAAAAAGGGAACAGGTATTTATGCTGAGTAGGGTGGCTGAATATACATATTTAATAAGCCAAAGGATAATTCATGAATATTTATGAGAAGGGAAACCTGAATATGCCCAACTGAGCTTTATGCCTCTCCATGGAATCCATGTTGAAAAAATAATGCTGTTAGCCTGATATGAGGGTAGAATTTTCATCCCTCTGAAATCAGAGGACACAAAAACCTCTGCACATCCTCCACATACTGGCCAGAACCACTTTGGTAGGTTGGTGTTCTCTTATCAGGAAGGAATGCCAGTCAGTTGTTTTGTGGAAACCCACAAAAAGAAGGGATAGTGTCAGGCACTTGGTTGCTATCAGTAGTGGGGTCTTTCCAAAAGGCTTTTGTTTAACCCTTAGGGAAGAAAGCCTAATGGCTGTTGTCTGAGAGAGGGCATGTAACTAGGTGTATCTAACCTCCCATCCCGTCATGGCCAGGAACTAAGCTTCCAAGATTTCTCTGGCATCCCCTTGGCCAAGAGGGGGTATGGCCAATTGGATGGTGGGCTTAGGATTTCATTTTTTATTTCTCTGGTACAGTTTATTCAAAAGTATATGTTGCATATCGATGATGTATAAGGCACTGAGACTGACATTGCAGGGCATAAAGAGGTATTCAAGTCATAATCCTCCTTCAAGGTTCTTGCAGTTTAACTTGGGGCCAAGGCAATAGATTAATACTTATTTTAAAAAGCTCACATGTGATACCAGTATCAAGAACATGTAAAGTACTGTGGGACCTTAAAGAAGACATAAGATGAAAAACATATAGATGAAAATGGAAGTTAATCACGAAAACCTTCATAGGGAAATGAATGTCTTTAAAAGTTGAGATTGAAGTGGGATGGGGATTCAGGAAAAGAAATGCTGTGTGAGAATGCATAGAGGTCAGGGCACTGATGAGGAGCAGTGGCAAGGCTGGTTAGAAAGGAGTGTGGAATTTGTAAGGAAGGAGAAGGAGAGATGAACCTATTAAGGCGATTTGGGCCAGATTGTGAATACCCTTGAATTAGGAGTATGTGGGGAGTGGAGTCATATTAGCAGAATTTGGGCATATGGGAAGGTAAACTAATGAAAGCTATGTCTTTGAAAACTTAAGAAAATACACAAATTAAGGATGTTTGTGGGAATTTAAGTTCATCAAGTGCATGAAAAGTTTTTATTATTTTTTTACTAAGAGTTAAGAAAGAAGATATCTCTACCCTCCAGGAGCTTCCCACTCTCTTGCTCGTGCTCGCTTTCTCTCTCTCCTCTCTCTCTCATGTGCGTGTGTGTGTGTTTGTGTATGTTTTATTATGTGTGGGGAGTAAATGGATAATGAAATTGAATCTGGATACCTTTCATCAGGCACTGGAATCTGTTAGTGTTGCAATATTTTCTAAGTATTAATTGATCACTTGGATTATTTTAACCTCATTTTTGTACCTCAAAAACATCATGCCAAGGACCATGATGTTGACCCCTGTCTATAGCACTGTGTTGGAGGAGAGGTATTTGACATAGCCACAAACATCTGCATTGTCAGTACTAGTCTGTTTTCACACTGCTATAAAAAAAATACCCGACAGTGGGTAATTTATAAAGAAAGGATATGTAATTGGCTCACAGTTCTGCAAGCTGTAGAGGAAGCAAGTTGCTGGCATTTGCTTGTCTTCTGGGGAGGCCTCGGGAGCTTTCTATCATGGAAAAGGTGAAGGGAGAGCTGGCAATTCACATGGTCAGGAGCAGGAGGAAGAAAAAGAAGAGGCAGGTGCTACACACTTTTAAATAACTATACCTTGCCTGAACTCACTTCACTATATAGTACCAAGGAGGGATGGTGCTAAACCATTCATGAGAACTCCACCCCTATGATACAATCACATCACACCTGGCCCCACCTCCAGCATTGGGGATTACATTTCTACATGAGATTTGGGTGGGGACACAGATCCAAACCATATCATTCTGCTGCTGACCCCTCCCAAACCTTATGTCCTTCTCGCAGTTCCCCAAAGTCTTGACTCATTCCAGCAGTAACTCAGAAGTTTGAAGTCCAAAGTGTTGTCTGAGACAAGGTTAGTCCCTTCTGCCAATGAGCCTGTTAAATCAAAAGGAAGTTAGTTACTTCCAAGATACAGTAGGAGTGCAGGGGCACAATGCAGCCAGGCTCTTTGCTAAAGCATAGAAAAAGTGACCTTAACTCCAGTTCCCAATAAGTTTCTCATTTCTATCTGAGACCTCCTCAACTTAGACAGTGGGAGCATTTGCAGGGGAAATACTCCCATTCCAAAAGGGAGAAATTGGCCAAAAAAAAAAAAACCCACATACACACAAAAAAAACAACAAAACAAAACAAATAAACAAAAAACAGGAGCTACAGGCCATATGCAAGTCCAAAACTCAGCAGGGCAGTAATTAAATCTTAAAGCTCCAAAATAATCTCCCTTGACTCTACATCTCACATCCGGGGCATACTGGAGCAAGAGGTGGACTCCCAAAGCCTTGGACAGCTCTGACCATGTGACTCTGCAGGGTTCATCCCCCAAGGCTGCTCTCATAGGTTGACGTTGAGTGCCTGTGGCTTTTCCAGGGGCACAGGCCAAGCTGTTGGTATATATACAATTATGGAGTATGTAGATCTACATTTCTGGAGTGTGTGGGTCTGGAGTATGGTGAACCTCTTCTCATAGCTCTACTAGGTGCCATAGTGGGGACTCTGTGTGGGGGCCTCAAGCCCACATTTTTCCTCCACACTGCCTAGTAGAGGTTCTCCATGAGAGCTCTGCCCCTGCAGCAGGCTTTGCCTGTATATCCAGGCTTTTCCATACATCCTGTGAAATTTAGGTGGAGGCTCCCAAGTTTCAACTCTGTACACCCACAGGAATAAAACCATGTGGAAGCTGCCAAAGGTTATGGTTTGCATTCTCTGAAGCAATGGCCAGAGCTGTGTCTGAGGCCCTTTGAGCCATGGCTGGAGCAGCTGAGATGCAGGGAACAGTGTCTGGACATTGTGCAGGGCAGCTGGGCCCTGGGCCTGGCCTACAAAACCATTCTTCCTTCCTAGGTCTTCAGGCTTGTGATGGGAGGGGCTGCTGCCAAGTTCTCTGAAATGCCTTAGAATATTTTTCCCTATTGTCTTGGCTATCAGTACTTGGCTCCTGTCTACTTACGCAAATTTCTGCTGCTGACTTGAATTGCTCCCCTGAAAACGGTCTTTTCTTTTCTACCACATGACTAGGCTGCAAATTTTTCAAACTTTTTCACTGTGCTTCCCTGTTAATTATAAGTTTTAGTTTTATGTCATTTCTTTTCTCATGCATATGAGCATATGTTGTTAGAGGCAGTCAGGTTACATCTTGAATGCTTTGCTGCTTAAAAATTTCTTCTGCCGGAGTCCATAAATCATTACTCTCAAGTTCAAATTTCCACAGGATCCCTAGAGTAGGGACACAATGCAGGAAGGCTCTTTGCTAAAACATAGCAAAAGTGACCTTTACTCTGGTTCCCAATAAGTTCCACATTTCCATCTGAGACTTCCCAGCCTGGCCTTCCCTATCCATATCACTATCAGCATTTTGGTCACAACAATTTAACAGGTTTCTAGGATGTTTCAAATTTTCCTTCATCTTTCTGTCTTCTTCTGAGCCCTACAAAGTTGTCCAACCTCTGCTCATTACCCAGTTCCAAAGTTGCTTCCACATTTTTATGTATCTTTATAGCAAAGCCCCACTTTTCAGTACCAATTCTCTGTATCAGTTCATTCTTTCACTGCTACTAAAAAATCTAGACTGGGTAATTTATAAAGAAAATAGGTTTAATTGGCACAGGGTTCCAAGGGCTATACAGAAAACATGATGCTGGCATCTGCTCATGTTCTGGGGAGGCCTCAGGAAACTTTCAATCATGGCAAAAGGTGAAAACGTAGCTGACAGTTCACATGGCAAGGAGCAGGAGGAAGAGAGAGATGGGGGAGGTAATACACAGTTTTAAACAACCAGATCTTATGAGAACTCACTCACTATACAGTACCAATGGGGATGGTGCTAAACCATTCGTGAAAACTCCACCCCCATGATTCAATCTCTTCCCACCAGGCCCCACTTCCAGCATTCGGCATTACGTTTCAACATAAGATTTGTGTGGGGACACAGATCCAAACCATATCATTGTCCCTTGAACCTGTTCTGGGACATAGATGGGAAGATATGTTAACAGATTTTCAGTGGAGACAAAAAGTGTGTACTGCATTACCTGGACCCTTGCCTAGCTTTTCTCTTCCTGAAACCTCTTGGATGATGTATAATTACTAATGCACCCGAAAAAATATTAAATAAATTAATAAATTAATGTGGCAAAAAGTTATGAATGATTGGCCAAACTACATTCTAATCAGCTTTTAAAACTGGCATAGTTTAGTAATAGACAAGAGATTGAAGCACTGGGTTTGAACCTTTCCCACCTCCTGGGTTTGAACCGCTACCCACCTCCCTCTCTTCATCCTGGAAGCAGTAATTTATAAATGTATCTCTTTACCCATGAAGCCTGGGGAAGCCATTAATAAGGGCTGTCTTTCGCTGTTCTAATCTTCAAAGGTCAGAGTTGACATTTTAATACAGCACCTGGGCACTCCAGTCATTTCTTGTTATGTTATTTCACTGGAATAGCATTCCTGCAAGAATGGGGCATGTGTTAGTAAAGCCGTTAAGTAACAGATGGTATTGTTACTTCCTGTAGAATAGTGTGGCTGCAGGGTTACCACTTCTATCCAGCTGGTGAGAAAGAGAGAAGCAACTGTACAGACAAAATAGACACCCCTCTTGATAAGGAATATGACAAAGGAAGCACTTAATTTAAAATAGATCTGGCTGCAAATCATTCGTTAGAATTGAGAATTTCAAAAAATTAGGGAATAAAATTTCCAGAAACTTTTAGGTATATTGCAATTATAGCACTCTCCTGTGGGAAGGATTAAAAAATGATGACAAGTGGCTTCAGGTAGGGAGAAGGGTCTGTATGGAGAAAAAGGTGTCAGCACTAGGGATGCCAGGTACATCTTTATGAAAAAGAAATTGACGTTATCTATGCATTGGTTACATTCATAAAGGCAGAAAGTGGAGGATTTAGGTCAGAATCAAGTCACAGAAGCACAGAAACTGGTAAGTGCGAAACCTGTTGAAGCAGATGTCTGAAGTCCAGTGTTAGTATAGCCTTTCAAAGCTCCTGATCATCCTTTCCAACATACTGTGATATATTCAAAAGGGAGGATAATAGTGGAATAATTTTGGGGTTGTCATTTGCAGAAGTAAAATGTAGGATTAATTGGCCTCTCAATGTTTTTTCTCATGACTTTGAGATTAAATTATTAAGTACTGTATTTATTAATTTGTGGACATACTCAGCATTATGAAGAACAAATGTAACCCACCCCAAAGAAAATCAGAGCTTTTCTTCAGAAAGAAAGGATTCTGAATTAGAGTGGAGTTCTACATTAGAGTTGGGGAAATGTATTTCTATGGAAACAATAAACATTATGATTGTGATGATTTTCTAATTTTTAATCATTTTTCATTTCTCCATCGCAACATTAAACTATTTGCATGTTTATGTTAACATTATGTGTTTTGATCCATTTTGTTTGTGATTTGGACATGTTTTTTTTTCTCCAGCACACCTCTGCTACAACTAGTATTATGCCAAAAAGGATCTAGTTCTGGTATATCAACACTGCTTTTACTCTCTGGACTATGTAAGTCAGTTCTCCACTTCGATTCTAAAAATGACGCACTGCTTCAGAGGCAGGGTATGTGTCTCTAATCTCAGGTGGAAAATAGAGTAATATTTATGATGCAGTGGCTCCCAAGTTTCATTCTTCAGTCCAGTATTTATAGTTTTGGTGAGATAAAAGATTTTTAAAACTATATCATCTAGGATTTAGGGAGATGTATAAAGTTAATGGATAGAGGCTGTATTTGATTGGACCACAGAGTGGAAAAGAGACAGAATATGATGGTCAAGTAACAGGAAAGAAGGAGGGTGGGTTAGAAAGCAATGCAACTGTTGGCTAAAGGTGTGAGAAGAGATTCCAGGAATGAAGGAAAGCTACTTATGTGTGAGGCTGATTAGAGAGAAGGACACAGATAGAAGATTATATTATATCTTAAAGGATTCCTCCTATCTTTCATTTGGACTACATTTAGAACCAAAGGCATCTCCTTTGCTTTCACATGTGTAATGGGGAGAGCAAGAACACAAATGTTCATGTAGAATTTTATAAGAACATGCCACATACCAATCTGTTCTTAAGTGTTCTACAAGCTTTTGTGACATTTGTCTTAGATCTGTTTTATACAGCACCTCAAGATATATCTCAAAAATGCTTCACCACAGCTCTATGAAGCATGTACTACTAATGTTCCATTTTAGAGATGAGGACGTTGAGGCAGAAATAATTCAACTAACTTGAACCAAAGTTCAAAATTGCAAATGGTGATGATGGGGTTTGAATCTAGATATATAAGACCAGAAAACTTAATTATCATTCTGAATAGCTAGGACAATAGTATTAAGCCTATTTCTTAGACAATAGGAATAAAATAAATATTATGTACATTTTAAAATGAGTTTTTTTTTTAAAAGAGTGATAGGCATTTAAATGTTTCATTTTGTGCAATTAATAATTTGTGTCTTCTGCTTGCCACCAAATGCCCATATAATTAACCAAGCATTATTGAAGTAAGCTTTAAAATTTAGAAATTAGTGTTGTCAAGAAATTGGATGAGAGCCTGTGATGAAAATTAGCAGTTTGTGTGCAGAAAGGAAAAGATTCAGAAAGAAAACTCTATTATAAAACCATCAACTTATTGAGAAAGGTAAAAATCCTATAGTGTGATGAAAAAATATATTACAAATGAGTGTAAACCACCACCTAGATCTTTGCTCCTGCTGTGTTTATGCCTGAGGCCTTTTTATTTGATCACGGTTTTATTAATGGACTTGAACCAATGTACAAGCTGGTGAAAGTGGTAGTACCTGTGGTATAAAGTATATTGTCTGAAGAATGACTTCCCCCCATATCCAAGTGTAATAAATCATGGATGTCAATTTAGCACAGGTGGCATTAATATATGGTTGAGGGCTGCTAAATTTTTCAGAAAACCAAACATAGCCAAATTCATCCATATAGGAAAATTTTCACAAGATAGAACAGCCTTTCTCCAATGTGCATTTGGTTAAATTATTATGTTTGGAATTCTATTTTCAAAGCTTTTTACTACAGGCAGTCTCTGTCATTCACATAATATGTTATAGGGCATACAAGATCAGGAAATAATTTATCTTATTAACTCTATAATGATTGGGTTTTGAACTTCTACAAAGGGAGATACTAGGACACCAGAGTGGGGTCCCTTATTGGAGGTATTAAGAAGGCAGAGATATAGAGAAATCTGATTTATTTTTTCTCCTATAGAGCTGACACACACAAAGAAAATGTTCCGTAACTTGTGAATGAATAAGAAGATAAACAGGAAGTGAAGAGGTGGGAAGCGTGCAATGCCGGGAAACAGAGCTTGCCTTCAAAATCTATGGCTCTAGAGTAATTATTTTTTACATTAAAAAATTGATATATAAAATGGCTGTATTTTAGGAAGTATACATTCTTCTACTGTATATCAAACCTACATAATTTGTATCTGGATGAGATTTGGAGGATTACCCACATCTGACTCTCTATTTTACAGATTAAAATAATGCCTAGAGGCTCAGAAGATAAGATATAGGGCCACCCTAAGATAATAGAGGAGCTGAAATTAGAATACAGATTTTCTTTTTTTATTTATTTTTTATTATTATACTTTAAGTTCTAGGGTACATGTGCACAACATGCAGGTTTGTAACATAGGTATACATGTGCCATGTTGTTTTGCTGCACCTATCAACTTGTCCTTTACATTAGGTATTACTCCTAATACTATCCCTCCCCTAAACCCCCATCCCCTGACAGGCCCTGGTGTGTGATATTCCCCGCCCTGTTTCCATGTGTTCTCATTGTTCAATTCCCACCCATGAGTGAGAACACGCAGTGTTTGGGTTTCTGTCCTTGTGATAGTTTGCTGAAAATGATGGTTTCCAACTTCATCCATGTCCCTGCGAAGGACATGAACTCATACATTTTTATGGCTGCATAGTATTCCATGATGTATATGTGCCACACTTTCTTAATCCAGTCTGTCATTGATGGACAT
Source organism: Gorilla gorilla gorilla (assembly GCF_029281585.2). Classification (NCBI taxonomy): domain Eukaryota; kingdom Metazoa; phylum Chordata; class Mammalia; order Primates; family Hominidae; genus Gorilla; species Gorilla gorilla. The sequence goes on along the minus strand of NC_073232.2, from coordinate 121,409,042 downwards.
TTGAGTTGGTTCCAAGTCTTTGGTATTGTGAATAGTGCCACAATAAATGTACATGTGTATGTGTCTTTATAGTAGCATGATTTATAATCCTTTGGGTATATACCCAAAGGTATATACCGGGTCAAATGGTTTTTCTAGTTCTAGATCCTTGAGGAATCGCCACACTGTCTTTCACAATGGTTGAACTAATTTGCACTCCCACCAACAGTGTAAAAGCATTCCTATTTCTCCACACCCTCTCCAGCATCTGCTGTTTCCTGACATTTTAATGATCGCCATTCTAACTGGTGTGAGATGGTATCTCATCATGGTTTTGATTTGCATTTCTCTGATGGCCAGTGATGATGAGCATTGTTTCATGTGTCTGTTTGCTGCATAAATGTCTTCTTTTGAGAAGTGTCTGTTCATATCCTTTGCCCACTTTTTGATGGGGTTGTTTTTTTCTTGTAAATTTAAGTTCTTTGTAGATTCTGGATATTAGTCCTTTATCAGATGGGTAGGTTGCAAAAATTTTCTCCCATTCTGTAGGTTACCGGTTCTCTCTGATGGTAGTTTCTTTTGCCATGTAGAAGCTCTTTAGTTTAATTAAATCCCATTTGTCTATTTTGGCTTTTGTTGCCATTGCTTTTGGTGTTTTAGTCATGAAGTCCTTGCCCATGCCTGTGTCCTGAATAGTATTGCCTAGGTTTTCTTCTAGGGTTTTTGTGGTTTTAGGTATAACATTTAAGTCTTTGATCCATCTTAAATTATGTTTTGTCTAAGGTGTAAGGAAGGGATCCAGTTTCAGCTTTCTACATATGGCTAGCTAGTTTTCCCAGCACCACTTATTAAATAGGGAATCATTTCCCCATTTCTTGTTTTTGTCAGGTTTGTCAAAGATCAGATGGTTGTAGATGTGTGGTGTTATTTCTGAGGGCTCTGTTCTGTTCCATTGGTCTCTATCTCTATTTTGGTACCAGTACCATGCTCTTTTGGTTACTGTAGCCTTGTAGTATAGTTTGAAGTCAAGTAGCATGATGCCTCCATCTTTGTTCTTTTTGCTTAGGATTGTCTTGGCAATGCAGGCTCTTTTTTGGTTCCATATGAACTTTAAAGTAGTTTTTTCCAATTCTGTGAAGAAAGTCATTGGTAGCTTATGGAGATGGCATTGAATCTATAAATTACTTTGGGCAGTATGGCCATTTTCACGATATGATTCTTCCTATCCATAAGCATTCAATATTCTTCCATTTGTTTGTGTCCTCTTTTATTTCATTGAGCAGTAGTTTGTAGTTCTCTTTGAAGAGGTCCTTCGCATCCCTTGTAAGTTGGATTCCTAGGTATTTTATTCTCTTTATAGCAATTGTGAATGGGAGTTCACTCCTGATTTGGCTCTCTGTTTATCTGTTAATGGTGTATAGGAATGCTTGTGATTTTTGCACATTGATTTTGTATCCTGAGACTTTGCTGAAGTTGCTTATCAGCTTATGGAGATTTTGGGCTGAGATGATGGGGTTTTCTAAATATACAATTATCTCATCTGCAAACAGGGACAATTTGACTTCCTCATTCCTTAATTGAATACCTCTTATTTCTTTCTCCTGCCTGAATGCCCTGGCCAGAACTTCCAACACTATGTGGAATAGGAGTGGTGAGAGAGGGCATCCTTGTTTTCTGGCAGTTTTCATAGGGAATGCTTCCCGTTTTTGCCCATTCAGTATGATATTGGCTGTGGCTTTGTCATAAATAGCTCTTATTATTTTGAGATACATTCCATCAATACCTAGTTCAGTGAGAGTTTTTAGCATGAAGGGGTGTTGAATTTTATTGAAGGCCTTTTCTGCATCTATTGAGATAATCATGTGGTTTTTGTTGTTGGTTCTGTTTATATGATGGATTACATTTATTGATTTGCATATGTTGAACTAGCCTTGCATCCCAGGGATGGAGCTGACTTGATCGTGGAAGATAAGCTTTCTGATATGCTGCTGGATTCGGTTTGCCAGTATTTTATTGAGAATTTTCGCATTGATGTTCGTCAGGGATATTGGTTGAAAATTATCTTTTTTGTGTGTGTGTGTTTCTGCCAGGCTTTGGTATCAGGATGATGTTCGCCTCATAAAATGAGTTAGAGAGAATTCCTTCTTTTGGTACTGATTGGAATAGTTTCAGAAGGAATGATAGCTCTTCTTTGTACTACTGGTAGAATTCGGCTGTGAATCCTTCTGGTCCTGGACTTTTTCTGGTTGGTAGAGTATTAATTATTGCCTCAACTTCAGAGCCTGCTATTGGTCTATTCAGAGATTCAACTTCTTCTTGTTTTAGTCTTGGGAGCATGTATGTGTCCAGGAATTTATCCATTTCTTCCAGATTTTCTAGTTTATTTGTGTGGAGGTGTTTATAGTATTCTCTGATGGTAGTTTGTATTTCTGTGGGATTGGTGGTGATAACCCCTTTATCATTTTTTATTGCATCTATTTGATTCTTCTCTACTTTCTTCTTTATTTTTCTTTCTAGCGGTCTATCAATTTTGTTGATCTTTTCAAAAAACCAGCTCCTGGCTTCACTGATTTTTTTGAAGGGTTTTTTGTGTCTCTATCTCCTTCAGTTCTGTTCTGATCTTACTTATTTTTTGCTTTCTACTAGTTTTTGAATTTGTTTGCTCTTGCTTCTCTAGTTCTTTTAATTGTGATGTTAGGGTGTTGATTTTAGATCTTTCCTGCTTTCTCTGTGGGCATTTAGTGCTATAAATTTCCCTCCACCCACTGCTTTAAATGTGTCCCAGAGATTCTGGGACTTTGTTGTGTCTTTGTTCTCATTGGTTTCACAGAACATCTTTATTTCTGCCTTCATTTTGTTACTTTCCCAGTAGTCATTCAGGAGCAAGTTGTTCAGTTTCCATGTAGTTGTGCTGTTTTGAGTGAGTTTCTTAATCCTGAGTTCTAATTTGATTACACTCTGGTCTGAGAGATTTTTTTTTGTGTGTGATTTTTGTTCTTTTACATTTGCTGAGGAGTGCTTTACTTCCAATTATGTAGTCAGTTTTAGAACAAGTGTGATGTGGTGCTGAGAAGAATGTATATTCTATTGATTTGGGGTGGAGAGCTCTGTAGATGTCTTTTAGGTCTGCTTGTTGCAGGGCTGAGTTCAAGTCCTGGATATCCTTGTTAACCTGTCCATTGATCTGTCTAATCTGTCTAATGTTGATAGTGGGGTGTTAAAGTCTCACATTATTATTGTGTGGGAGTCTAAGTCTCTTTGTAGGTCTCTAAGGACTTGCTTTATGAATCTGGGTGCACCTGTATTGCATGCATATATATTTAGGATAGTTAACTCTTCTTGTTGAATTGATCCCTTTACCATTCTGTAATGGCCTTCTTTGTCTCTTTTGATCTTTGTTGGTTGAAAGTCTGTTTTACTGCAACCCCTGCTTTTTTTTGTTTTTCCATTGGCTTGGTATATCTTCCTCAGCCCCTTTATTTTGAGGCTATGTGTATCTGTTTATGTGAGATGGGTCTCCTGAATACAGCACACTGATGGGTCTTGACCCTTTATCAAATTTGCCAGTCTGGGTTTTTTAATTTGGGCATTTAGCCCATTTACATTTAACTTTAATACTGTTTTGTGTGAATTTGATCCTGTCATCATGGTGTTAGCTGGTTATTTTGCCCATTAATTGATGCAGTTTATTCATAGCATCTATGGTCTTTACAATTTGGCATGTTTTTGCAGTGGCTGGTACTGGTTGTTCCTTTCCATGTTTAGTGCTTCCTTCAGGAGCTCTCGTAAGGCAGGCCTGGTGATGATAAAATCTCTCAGCATTTGCTTGTCTGTAAAGGATTTTATTTCTCCTTCACTTATGAAGCTTAGTTTGGCTGGATATGAAATTCTGGGTTGAATATTCTTTTCTTTAGGAATGTTGAATATTGGCCCCACTCTCTTCTGGCTTGTAGGGTTTCTGCTGAGAGATCCACTGTTAGTCTGACTGGCTTCCCCTTGTGGGTAACCTGACCTTTCTCTCTGGCTGCTCTTAACATTTTTTCCTGCTTTTCAACCTTGGTGAATCTGACATCTATGTGTCTTGGGTTGCTCTTCTCCAGGAGTATCTTTGTGGTGTTCTCTGTATTTCTTGAATTTGAATGTTGGCCTGCTTGCTAGGTTGGGGAAGTACTCCTGGATAATATCCTGAAGAGTATCTTCCAACTTGGTTCCATTCTCACCATCACTTTCAGGTACACCAATGAGATGTAGATTTGGTTTTTTCACATAGTGCCATATTTCTTGGAGGCTTTGTTCATTTCTTTTTACTCTTTTTTCCCTAAACGTGTCTTCTTGCTTTATTTCATTTATTTGATCTTCAATCACTGATCCCCTTTCTTCCACTTGAACGAGTTGGCTATTGAAGCTTGTGCGTGCATCGTGAAGTTCTCGTGCCATGGTTTTCAGTTCCATCAGCTCATTTAAGGTCTTCTCTACACTGTTTATTCTAGTTAGCCATTCATCTAATCTTTTTTCAAGGTTTTTAGCTTTCTTGTGATGGTTTAGAACATTCTCCTTTAGCTCGGAGAAATTTGTTATTACCAACCTTCTGAAGCCTACTTCTGTCAACTCGTCAAAGTCATTCTGCATCCAGCTTTGTTCTGTTGCAGGCAAGGAGCTGTGATCCTTTGGAAAAGAGGCACTCTGGTTTTTAGGATTTTCAGCTTTTCTCCTCTGGTTTCTCCCCATCTTTGTGGTTTTATCTACCTTTGGTCTCTGATGTCCGTCACCTACAGATGGGGTTTTGGTGTAGATGTCCTTTCTGTTGATGTTGATGCTATTTGTTTCTGTCTGTTAGTTTTCCTTCTAACAGTCAAGTCCCTCAGCTGCAAGTCTGTTGGAGTTTGCTGGAGGTCCACTCCAGACCCTGTTTTCCTGGGTATCACCAGCTGAGGCTGCAGAACAGCAGATGTTGCAGAACAGCAAATATTGCTGCCTGATCCTTTCTCTGGAAGCTTCATACCAGAGGGTCACCTGCTTGTATGAGGTGTCTGTCAGCCCCTACTGGGAGGTGTCTCCCAGTTAGGCTACATGGGTTCAGGGACCCACTTGAGGAAGCCGTCTGTCCATTCTCAGAGCTCAAACGCCATGCTGGGAAAACCACTGCTCTCTTCAGAGCTGTCAGATAGGGACATTTAAGTCTGCAGAAGTTGTCTGCTGCCTTATGTTCAGCTATGCCCTGCCCTCAGAGGTGAAGTCTGTAGAGGCAGTAGCCCTTGTGGAGCTGCAGTGGGCTTCACCCAGTTTGAGCTTCCCAGTGCTTTGTTTACTTACTCAAGCCTCAGTAATGGTGGATGCCTGTCCCCCAGCCTGGCTGCAGCCTCGCAGGTTGATCTCAGACTGCTGTGCTAGTGGTAAGCAAGGCTCCGTGGGTGTGGAACCTGCTGATCCAGGCACAGGAGAGAATCTTTTTGTCTGCCAGTTGCTAAGACCATGGGGAAAGCACAGTATTTGGGTGGGAGTGTACAGTTTTTCCAGGTACAGTCTGTCATGGCTTCTCTTGGCTAGGAAAGGGAAATTCCCCTGACCCCTTGCACTACCCAGGTGAGGCGATGCCCCGTTCTGCTTCGGCCCACCCTCTGTGGGCTGCACCCACTGTCCAACCAGTCACAATGAGATGAACCAGGTATCTCACTTGGAAATGTAGAAATCACCCGTCTTCTGCATCAATCACACTGGGAGCTGCAGACCAGACCTGTTCCTGTTTGGCCATTTTGGAATCAAACTCAATACAGATTTTCTTATATTGCCTTCAGTACACAGATTTTTTTCCTAATAATTTGATCCCATGGGTAGAAACTAATAGAACACACAAAAAAAATTTACCTCCAATTATTTTTCTTCCAACTTTATTGATGATGTAAAAAGACAGTCCACTGAATGTGAGAAAATATTTGCAAATCATATACCTTATAAAGGACTTGTATCTACAATAGATAAATAACATTTATCACTCAATAATGAAAAGATATTTAATATTTAGTTCAATTTAAAAATGGACATTGGATTTGAAAATACATACTTCTATAGAAGATTTACAAATGACCATGAAGCACATGAAATGATGCTAAATATTATTAGTTATTAGGGAAATACAAATAAAAGCCATAGTGATATATCACTTCACACCTACAATGATGGCTAACATTTTAAAAAGGCAGATAATGACAACTTTTGGCAAAAGTGTAGAGGTATTGGAAATGTCATACATTGCTGGTGTCAAATGTAATGTTTGTTATATGACCCAGAAATTCTGCTCTTTGGTATATATTCAAGAGGAATGAAAACATATGTCCACACAAAAATATCGCACACAAATGTTCATAGAAGTGTTATACATAATAACCCCCAAAATGGAAATAACCCACATATCCATGAACTGATGAGTGGGTAAATGAAATGTGGTATATCACTACAATGGGATTTTGTTCTGCCATGACAAGGAATGAATTACTGATACATGCTATAACATGAGTGATCCTTGAAAACTTGATATGTGAAAGAATAGAGACACAAAAGGGACATGTTGTAGAGCATGTTGTAGCAAGGAAAGCAGCCACCATCACTTGCATTTAGCAGAGACTAAGCAGAAGAGTGGAAAGCTTTATAATGGAATAAAAAGGGGATGGCAGGTATGTACTGATGGGAGGATGTTGACATGGGAACCTATAGGTAGGCTAAGTAGAAGTAGCTCATCCTAAGTAATTGATTAGGGTGCATGTTTTGCTTTCTCTGATTGGTCCTAACGTGGAAACAGGGGCAAGAACTAGGAAAGCTGTCAGTTACTAATCAAGTCCTAGCAATTTTAGGCCTATTGTTAAGGGTTTGTTGTCTGCTTTTCTTTTCTTTTTATTATACTTTAAGTTCTAGGTTACATGTCCACAACATGCAGGTTTGTTACATAGGTATACATGTGCCGTGTTGGTTTGCTGAACCCATCAACTTGTCATTTACATTAGGTATGTCTCCTAATGCTATTCCTCCCCCAGCCCCCCACCCCCTGACAGGCCCTGGTGTGTGATGTTCCCTGCCCTGTGTCCATGTGTTCTCATTGTTCAATTCCCACCCATGAGTGAGAACATGCAGTGTTTCGTTTTCTGTCCTTGTGATAGTTTGCTGAGAATGATGGTTTCCAGTTTCATCCATGTCCCTGCAAAGGACATGAACTCATCCTTTTTTATGGCTACATAGTATTTCATGGTGTATATGTGCCACATTTTCTTAATCCGGTCTATCATTGATAGACATTTGGGTTGGTTCCACTATTGTGAATAGTGCTGCAATAAACATATGTGTGTATGTGTCTTTATAGTAGCATGATTTATAATCCTTTGGGTATATACCGAGTAATGGGATCACTGGGTCATCTGATTTTCTAGATGGATTATTGAAGGTAATAGGTTGACATCCTGGGCCAGTAACTGCGGGCTGTAGCCAGGGTTCTATTTTTAGATATATAGACTATCTATTGTTCTTCTGTGTCTTCAGTCTCTAAATTCATTATATGAAATGTCCAGAGTAGGCAAAGTCTTGCAGTCAGGAAGTGGATTAGGAGTTGCTTAGTTCTGGATGGGTGGGGTGAGGACTGATTGTTAATTTAATGGATACATGGTTTCTTTTCAGGTTGAAGAAAATATTCTAAAATCAGATTATGATGATACTTGCACAACTTTGCAAACTTAGTAAAAAAATTGAATTTTATACTTCATATGGGCGAACTTTGTGTTATTTAAATTATATATCAATAAAGTCTTTAAAATAACTTACTAATTGTTTTATTGATTTGAAACAATGTTTTGAATGTATTTGGCCAAATAAATTCGTAATTACAATTAATTTTACTGTTTTTTATTGTATTAATTTGACTGTGAAATCCCATTCACAATTGCTTCAAAGAGAATAAAATACCTAGGAATCCAACTTACAAGGGATGTGAAGGACCTCTTCAAGGAGAACTACAAACCACTGCTGAATGAAATAAAAGAGGATACAAACAAATGGAAGAACACTCCATGCTCATGGGTAGGAATAATCAATATCATGAAAATGGCCATACTGCTCAAGGTAATTTATAGATTCAAGGCCATCCCCATTGAAGAAAGTCAAACTAAAAGCCAAAATTGACAAATGGGATCTAATTAAACTAAAGAGCTTCTGCACAGCAAAATAAACTACCATCAGAGTGAACAGGCAACCTACAAAATGGGAGAAAATTTTCGCAACCTACTCATCTGACAAAGGGCTAATATCCAGAATCTACAATGAACTCAAACAAATTTATAAGAAAAAAACAACCCCATCAAAAAGTGGGCGAAGGACATGAACAGACACTTCTCAAAAGAAGACATTAATGCAGCCAAAAAAACACATGAAAAAATGCTCACCATCACTGGCCATCAGAGAAATGCAAATCAAAACCACAATGAGATACCATCTCACACCAGTTAGAATGGCAATCATTAAAAAGTCAGGAAACAACAGGTGCTGGAGAGGATGTGGAGAAATAGGAACACTTTTACACTGTTGGTGGGACTGTAAACTAGTTCAACCCTTGTGGAAGTCAGAAATTCCCAACTTTCTTATGTGTCCAACATTTTTGTTTCACATCTTTGGTCTAATTGGAAGACAACTTTGAAAAAGTGATTACACATGTAAAGAATGTTATGAAAGTAGAAGTTTAGTAGAATCGTTGGTCTTATTATTTTGCCTTTTGTAAACATAGATGAGCAAAGTGAAATTCTTAAGAGTTTGTTAGGAAGATACAGGAGCAAGAACCTCTGCCTTTTTGCTCTTCGTTTAGAGTCTCTTCCATCTCACAACTACCTCCATGGTATACAAATAACTACAGACTTCTATGAGGTGTTAACAACTTCAGAGGTTTTTGACCACATTGAGAATATGATAAAAGTTATTGATATTCTTAAGGAAAAAAACCACACTTATGAACTATGATGAAATCTGTTGTTTTGTCTGTGTAAGTTTCATCCACACTTCCAGTAACACCAAGTAAACTTTTTTGAGGAAACATCCTTCTCCCACTCAAACAGTCCTTGTGATTTGGAAGGGCAGGAAACTCACCGGTTCTAGTTTCAGTGATTGGTTTAGGAATGAAGACTTTATTTCAATTGGCCTAATTTGGAGATTTTAGGAAGAAAGAGCCCCTCTTTGCTGAACTCAAAGCACAAAGAGTCTAAGATTTCAGGGGCTATCACTTGGAAACAGCTTGCCTGAGACATGGAGAATAATAAACCCTAGATATCACTTCAGCCTCTGGACCCAGTCCTGTCAGAAGCAAATTTATCAGTTACAGAAGTCAATAAATAAATAAATAAAATATTTCTGATTAAGCTGATCCTAGATAGATTTTCTGACATTTACAACAGAAAAACAAACAACAAACAAACAACAAAAACGCTTGTTGTTTTCCAACCTAAACAAAGGTGTTTTTATAGATACTATTTGGCACAGCCACAGATTTCATCTTAAGTATCCCTGGGATATATCATTGGTAAGTTGGGAGAGTTGTTTTCTGGAGTTTGAACAGTGCATAATTAATGTGCTTACACTGCATGTTTTCTTTGTGAATCATCCTACCTGCTTGCTTGGGGAGGGTGGGATTTATACATCACAAGCCTGTATCCTCTTTTTCTTGGCAGGTGAGATGATCACCAATCATATCCAATAGAGAGTGGTATTTAATTTAGACTTTACCCAAATCACCCATTTATTTACAATGTGATGGTCCTTGGACCACATAGGACTACACAGGTCAATTTTCCTCAATGCTCTCCCTTGCCACCACCCCCAGTCCCAGCATAAACTCAGAGTCACTGTTAGAATTTAGTTTGGATATTAAATGAAATTATAGTTGCAATAAAGTATCTTCTGAATTTGATTTGCATACAGTCCTCTGTGAATAATATTGGGGAATTTTGAGGAATATTTGGGTTTGTGGCTAAGTTGGTAATCTGAGTTTTGAAGCTATGAAAATATGTGTGGATTTCTTTTCTCCTACTTCATGAGTGCTGGAAAAGACGTTTCATGGCATGAGTGCTCACCTACGAAATGGACTCTTGGGCATCTGTCTACTTTGGGGAACAGAAGGCATCTGATGGATGGGAGGAGAGCACCTGTGAATTCAAAGACCATTTGCACACAACATTCATTACAAGTGGGTTTGCACAGGACAATGCTTTACTTAGTTTCTGGAACCAAGTATATGGAACAGTCTGGCTTCAGAGATGGCTAATAGCTTCTGAAAAGTGTTATGTTAGGAGAGAAACATTCAGGACTTCACAGAACAGTTGCTGGAATTAACCACTGAAGGAAGCTGCCTGCTCCAGCTGCTGGTGTAAGGAATAGAAAGCCACAGCTATAATCTTGTGGGAGCAGCTGCTGAGAGTTATCACAGCACCATCTGTACTAATTGGGTACTATCCATCTGCAAGGGTTTAACTAGCTCCCAGAGGGTGGTTGAAGAAGGTAAGGCACAGCTCCCGCTCTAGGTGATCTTGCAATCTGGAAAAAGACTGAGCCATCTTAAGTGCTTCACCTATGCAATGGAAATAGCAGTAACTGTCTCACAAGGATTCCAGTGTAAATTAAATGCTGAAGATTTTTTACAATATGAAACACTTCTTCCTGGACCATGGTAAAAGTCTCAATAAGTATGTGGTTGATGATGATGACTCTTATCTCTTCATTGTAAATCAGAAGATATAGAATAATCTTTTTGCTTTTGATAGATCAAGAATTGGACAACCCTGATCAGGATGTCTGGTTCGGTTGCAGTGAAGGGGACAGGGACACCATCATGAGTTCATTGGGAGCGTCTTTATTTTTTGCATTATCCCAACTGGAAACTAGGGGTCATGGTTTCTTCAACCATTTCCAGATATTGTCGCCATTCAAGCTTGGGCATGTGTGTGTGTGTTTCACATTCATCCAAAATATTAGAATTGCTTACTTGGCAAGTTTTCAAAATGTGTCTGGGAAACAAATATGTGACTCATGTGATCCATTTTCCTGGGTGACAGGCATTTATTGAGCCCTCAATCTGTGCCAGGTAATGCATTAAGAATATTTCATCTCATGTGGTGTTCACATAAACTATGCAACCTGGGTGCTAATATTAACCCTATTTTATAGATAAGATGAGTGCGGCTAACTTTCTCAGTAATGCAGCTGATTGTTACTAGAATTGGGGTTTAGTGCCAGCTGTTCTTATTCCAGAGGTCACATTTTTAGCCATTATGATTTTGAGATAGCTTGATGGATGGTCGGAGGTTTTCAGAGCATTAGGATTATTGATTCTAGTCCATGTGTTCAATCTTCTTGGAATACTTTTGGTTCAGTAGACATGGAGTAATGGAAATGCTTTTCCCAGGCACGATTCTGTGGCACCCTGATTAACTGTGACTCCCATGTATTGAAACACACGGAATGTCCATCCACCCCTACCACAGTTCCTGATACCCACCCGTTATAATCTGCCGGGTTAAGCCCAGGCAACGTTAGATATTTCATTGTTAATCTACTCCATCAAAAGCATTTAGCTGACTCTCTGCATCCAGAGTCCTGAAGACCACCTAGATGTGAATCAGTTGGGGAATGAAATAATTAGTTAAAATGTAGATCTAGGTCCCAGCGCGACGGCTCATGCCTGTAATCCCAGCATTTTGGGAGGCCGAGGTGGGTGGATCACGTAATGTCGGGAGTTCAAGATCAGCCTGGACAACATGGTGAAACCCGTCTCTACTGAAAATATAAAAATTAGCCAGATGTGGTGGCAGGTGCCTGTGATCCCAGCTACTTGGGAGGCTGAGGCAGAATCACTTGAACCTGGGAGGCAGAGGTTGCAGTGAGCGGAGATGGCACTGTTGCACTCCAGCCTAGGCAACAAGAGTGAAAACCCATCTCAAAAAAAAAAAAAAAAAAAAAAAGACAAAACGTACATCTATAGGTCTCACTCCTAGAAATTCGGAGTCAGTTGGCCTTCTTCATGGCACAGGTATCTGCTTCTGTAAGAAAGTGCCCCCAGTGTTTCTGACTTATGTTTCTGTATCATAATGAAGAATACTAGTGTATATATAAATCAATTTGCCAGAAAATGTGGCCTTTATCCTTAAAATTAGAGTTGTGTTAAAAAATATATAGACAGAATGTTAATATGATCAAATATAAATGATAAAATTTAATATAATATTATATATAAATTTAAATATATTCATTCCTTTTCTGATATTGGACGCATGCTCTTTTCTAGTTACAAACATCTAACTTGCCTGCTGTGACCATTTTATCTATTTCAAAGTGTTTTCATGTCTCAATTTTATCATTTAAAGTTCAAGAGATCCAAATGAGGAGAACAGATGTCATTCCCATTTTACAGCCAAGGAGACTGGGGCTAAACAAGGTTAAATGACCTTTTAAGTTTCTAATTAAGTCTCAGTTTGTTACTACTGATCTTGGGTCTGTTTATGTGACAGGGCACTGCCTTAAATTGCAATCAGAATGGTCTCTAGTATATAGAGACCACTGCAAGGGCCAGGCATTAACTCCCAGGTTAGAGGACAACTAAAATGACCTGGATAAAGGAGGGTGTCATCTGCAGGCACCTTGGATATGAGGCTCACTCTGAGAAGGATGTCCTTTTGCAAGTAGCACATCCTTCTTTAGTTGTTCCCAGCTCTGCCTTTGATATTCATGCTTAAGTCCAAGCCGGAAGGTAAGAAAGATAACATGAAAATAACTCAGAAATTGTCTAGTCCAAACCACTCATTTATTCCCAAAGACCAAGTGGGAATGAATGATTCATCCATAGTGGCTAAAACAAGTTAGTGACAGAGCCTGTGCTAGGAGGTCTGTCTGCTGAGGCTCTGTGATAAGGTGGAATAAACTAGATGCAGAGACTTTGAAATTTCCATCTGCCCCTCATTGGCTTTGTGGCTTTGGGTAAATCACTTAACATTTCTGAGCCTCAGGCTCTTCATTTGTGACAGGAGGAAAATAACCAAGCGCCTCATGCCAGTTTATTAAATTACCTATAGCATTTCACAGCACCTGGCCTCTGACTCAGGGTAGGTCTTTGGTGAATAATGGTTTTCTTCTCACCCAGTCTCCCTTTATTTCAAAGCTCTTCTCTCAGGCCTAGTCTAACACCAAATAACTACTACAATATATATTGACTCTTAGATGCTGTCATATTTGTAAAGCAATATCTTACTACTACATATTCATGAATGCAATTCAGGCTCCAGGGCTGCAGCCTTTGACTCTGTAAATTTAGATCTGGATATTAACAAAAATTTCTGCAAGTGTCTCTGTATTATATTAGCTAGAAGCAGGAAGGTAAACAGGCAGTGAACATGTAGAGGAAACTTTCTTTGTGCTTATTTTAGGGAGCAGTAGAAGAAGCGGGAATGCCCATATGATGAACTCCTATTGAGTCTACAGCACCCCTGTATTGTAAATGCTTTGGGGCTGGGACTGTCACTATTCTATTCACTATTATTTCTGCAGCAGATAGCACAATAGCTGACATATAGTGATACACAGTGACTACTACAATGCATAGTTAATGCATTTTTTTTTTTTTTTTTTGAGACAGAGTCTCATTCTGTCACCCAGGCTGGAGTGCAGTGGCACGATCTCGGCTCACTGCAAGCTCCACCTCCTGGGTTCCGGCCATTCTCCTGCCTCAGCCTCCCGAGTAGCTGGGACTATAGGTGCCTGCAACCACGCCCGGCTAATTTTTTTAGTATTTTTTTTTTTTTTAGTAGAGATGGGATTTCACTGTGTTAGCCAGGATGGTCTCGATCTCCTGACCTCGTGATCCGCCCGCCTCGGCCTCCCAAAGTGCTGGGATTGCAGGCGTGAGCCACCGCGCCCGGCCAGTTAATGCATATTAATGAAGGGAATCCCTGACTTTAGCTCTTAATAGTTTCCCACGTTTTGTTGTTGCTCATTTATTTCATTTTGATTACTCTTGTTCCTTTAGCTATGCTTTAACCTCCTAAAAGATGGTTTCTGATAAAATTAGTCACAAAAGTAGCTTCAATTTCTAAAGTATCTATTTTTTATAACAGGTCCTGTGGGGCACAGTCCTCTCACATTTTCTATGAAGTGAATTATTATTCCCATTTGACAGATGAAGAAACAGAAGTTAAGTAACTTGCCCATGATCACACATCCTGTTGATGATAGAGCCAATGGTTGAATTCAAGGCTTGTATTCTTTGCCACCATGCTTCTGCTCTATCTGATACAGTGTTTTGCAGAGTCTGCATTTGCTAGTGTTAAATATAAACCATGATTAGCAGAGCTGGGTAAGGTAAAAATCTGACATGAAGAGTGGGGCTTTCTCTGCCTGCTTTCATTCTGCGCTGCCGTTATGCTATTCTAGAGCTGCCATGGCCTTGGGTCTCCATTACCATATGCTATTTAGGCCTGTCTATCCCAGAAAGTGCTTTCCTGCACTTTTTCTGACAAACTCTCTTCCTGAAAATTTGTTTTGTTTGGTTTTGTTAGCTGTCATTTATAAAATGCTCATGATGACCTAGAATCTTTATTATAATTGTTTTATAGAATGCATTATTTAGTTCTCATGCTAACCTATGAGACGAGTGTTATTATTTTTCCCATTCTAAGGATGTGGAAATTGAGACTCAGGAAGTTTAAGCAACTGAGTCAAGGTCATAGACATATAACTCATTCCACTGTAACTTTCTGTTTGTTCTTTGCTCCTGGGTCAAGGTTCTAAATGCAGAATGGCTGCATGGGCTACTGATATAACCATACCTTAGAGTTATCGTTTTTGAAGATTTTAAATAATCTCTCCCATTCGATCTTCACACAATCCCTAAGTGAAGGCAGAGCAACCTGGATTAAAAGGTCATAAATAACAAATAGTAGCCAGTCTGGATGAAAGGCCTTGGTCTCCTGTCTTTATCAATCACTTCTCACTGCACCATCAACGTTTCAAGTGTTATTTCTGCATTTAATCAGGGGCATTTCCCCAAACCAGTGTCTGAAGGTAGAAATTACTGATCCCATACTTGGACCATAGGGATGTATTTGTCAGAAGTGGTATCTTTTGTGTTCCTTCAGCCTCACGACCACATTAACTGTCTTATTTCACTTGAAGGCCAACCTTCTGTTTAACCAAAGGTAAAGTGACATTGAACTTAGGCTATGATGAAAAGGATTAGGGTATATAAACTTTTAGAGACAGGAGAGTTTGGGAATGGAAACTCAACTTCTGACTGGATGCGGTAGCTCATGCCTATAATCTTAGCAGTTTGGGAGGCTGAGGTGGGAGGACCACTTGAGCCCTGGAGTTTGAAACCAGCCCGGGCAATATAGTGAGATCCTATCTCAGAAAGAAAGAAAGAAAAAGAGAGAGAGAGAGAAGGAAGAATGGAGGAAGGGAGGGAGGAAGGAAGGAAGGCTCAACTTCCTTTTAATAAAGAATGGTTTATTTGAAATTCAACATTTTTTTAAAATATTCATTTATTTTGTTATGCAAAAGTGAATTTAAATTCTTTTTAAAAATATTGTACATATTATGATTTCATTGAATTAGGTTTGTATTCTATTTATATATATTTGTTTCTATTTATGTATTTATCCTTAATAAGTAGAAAGACAGTAGAAATGATGTTCAGCAAACACTAGTGCCTTTTTATCCCCTCCTCGGGATATGAACTTCACAGTGATTTCTTTTAACTCATTTTTTTTGGTATGCTTTTGCATTGCTTATTTGTTAAAAGTTCAAAAAAATATTTTATTTTCAGAAGTCATTACTAAAGAAAAAAGAATTAAACTAGTGTAGTAGTTTCCTGTACCTGCTGTAACAAAGTACCAGAAGTTTGGTGGCTTACAACAATTAAAATTTATTTTTTTACAGTTCTGGAGATCAGAATTGTCAAATCACTGTCACTGGACCAAAATCGGCAGGGTTGCACTCCTTCTGGAGAATCTGTTCCTTGCCTCCTTTAGCACTGATGGCTACCAGAATTCCTTGGTTTATGACTACATAACTCCAATATTCATGGCCAGTATCTTCAAATTATCTCTACTCCATCTACACATTGTCTTCTCTGCATGTAGTCAAGTTTCACTTGTATAAGGATACATGTTATTGAATTTAGGACCCACCTAAATAATCCAGAATAATCCATCTCAAAATCCTTAATTTAATCATATCTGCAAAATCACCTTTGTCATGTAAGGTAATATTTACATGTTCCAAGGATTAGGACCTGATATTTTTGGGGGCCATTATTCAGCCTACTGCAAATAGTTTCAAAGGGAGAATAACAAAGAAGGATTCCATACTTATTTTTTAAATGAATTTCTGCAGCATGAAACCTTAATTTCATACCCTGCATCCACTGCATTCATCTATATTTAGATAAACTGTCTCTGGCTAGTCCTAGTTTGCATCCATTGCTTATGGAATTAATATACTCTCTGTACTCTTAACCATGCCTGGGTTTCTGTGATAAAGTATATAGTCACTCTCCATATGCTGCAGCATATATCCACAAGGCCAGGTGTATTAGTCCATTCTCATGCTGCTAATAAAGATATACCCAAGACTGAGTAATTTATAAAGAAAAAGAGGTGTAATGGACTCACAGTTCCACATGGCTGGGGAGGCCTCACAATAGTGGCAAAAAGCAAAGGAGGAACAAAGTCATGTCTTACATGGCAGCAGGCAAGAGAGCATGTGCAGGGGAACTACGCTTTATGAAACCGTCAGATCTCATGAGACTTCTTCATTATCATAAGAACAGCATGGGAAAAACCCACCCCCATGATTCCATTACTTTGCCCCAGGTCTCTCCCATGACACATGGGGATGATAGAAAAAACAATTCAAGATGAGATTTGGGTGGGGACAAAGCCAACTCATATAACCAGACTCTTTCAGGCTTATGGGAATAGTGGTTTTAGAGGCGGAGAATCTCACTGAGGACAATGTGCGGTCAACACATTCCACTATAGACTGGATGCAAAACGGGGAGAGAAGCTGCCTCTCAAGGCAGATGCCAATTGACAATGAGAAGATATCTTAGCAGACCAGGGCTGGAACCCAAGTGACTCCCCTAATGGGTCTGAGGATGTGTATAGGCAGAGCGGCTGACAACAGACATTTAAGCTGCTGTAGAGTCTTTTGCTTTAACCTAGCTTTGTAATGGCATCTGCAGTTTCAGAGCAAGAAGAAAAAGGCCATTCATCTGCTGGTGTTCTTCGCTGGGCCACATGGCCATGACAAGACTCAGCATCTTTTTCATTCCCCACAAACACCATTAGTAAGTATGCTTGATGTTGGGATGGCCTCTGGAATGGTGCTCCTAGAAGGCTGCTGCTCTTTCCATGCTCATATCCTTTTGCTCATGAATTATTCAGTGAAACTTGGAGAACAAGAACAGACTGTGGTGGAAAGGTGCTCGGAAAGAATTCTTCAGTCTGTCCTATTGCAGATAATTTGTGTAAAGAGTTGACTTCAGAAAGTTTTATTTGGTTTCTCTCTCCCCTCCCCTCCCCTCCCCTCCCTTCCTCTTCCTTCCCCCTTCCCTCTCCCTTCCCTCCCCTCCCTTCCCCTCCCCCGTGAAATGGTCTTCTTCATAAGCCTAACAATAGATACTACTATTATACCCTCTTTGTAGATAAGAGATCTCAGGTTCAAAGATGTTAAATAATGTACCCAAAATTTACTCAGCTACAGGCCGAGCTGGAATTTAGCCTGGTCTGTGTAACTCTGGAGTCCACACTGTTAACCATTGTACTCTACTCCTTGTCTCCCAAAGAGTATAACAATTTTAACATGGACAACCTTACACAGGGGATCACTAGACACCCTTCCTCTCTTTCCTCTTTCCTTGACATACAGAATAAAACTTAGTTTAATTGGACTGATTGAAATATGAATGCTTTAGCAGAGACTGAGTTGGACCAGAGTTATTTCTTAGTCCTGGCAATGTGTGTGTGGTCTAACTGGAAAGCTCTGATAAATGTCTCTAGGGTAGATTCTTCTGGATTCAAGGTCAAGGCAAGGAGTTGGGGATAGTTCATTAAGCAAAGCAACATTACAAATGCAAGATTATAAAATGCTCCTTTGCCTTTAATTCTGATTCATTTCCTCTGGTCCCTAATTTGGACCTACGGTTTCCCCATTAACCATATAAGTGAGATTAATAACTTAATAATGGCAGAGAATATAAAGTACTTAAGGAATAGCCTTGTCCTGATGAAACATTATTATTGGTAGTAAATGGTGGAGTAGTTAGTATTTATATAGTCTTCCACTTGGAGTGTACGTTTGATTACTCATTCTTATACATATATTATAATCCCAATAGTTGCATTTTTGCTCTTTTATTTGCCATGTTTGTATTTGCAGCAATTTAAATCTTTTTAATATTCAGCAAAATTAATGTTGGTGAAAACCTGTGGCTTACTGTGTGATGTGGTGATTCATTTATTCATAAAACTTTTGCCTTCTTTGCTGAGGTTCTGAAACCCAAGCCTTCTCCATCATTAAAAGCCTGAGTGAGCTGTTTGCAACCATCAACCCTAGAATTGAAACAGAAGAGTTCCCTTATCCCCCTCAAAGGACATGTGACAGGGGTGTGGCTCACTCCTTCTCTTACCCCCACAGCTCAAAACCCTAGGGGAAGCATGCAAATGGGCGGGTGCAGAGACTGTGGGAGTGCTTTTGGGCTCTGCTCCCATGGCAGCATTGAGGGGTGGGTGTCTATGACTCCCAAAGCCCAAGTGGGCATGTGTTACAGTGTGCTCTTTCAGCTTTGCTGTCTACAGATGGCTTGTGTTAATCAGCTCAATAGATCCTCTGCCTTATTGCAAGGGCAGGGGGCCAGTGTGATAGCCTGAGTTCTTGCCCAGTGTACCAGAAAAATTGGATCACATGTGGGCTGGAAGGATGAATTAAAAGTTTTATTGAGTGGTGGAGGTGGCTCTCAGTGAGATGGTTGGGGAACAGAAGAGGGGGATGGAGTGGGAAGGTGATCTTCCCCTAGAGTTAGGCTGCCCAGCAACTGGACTCTTCTCTGACCACCCCAGCCAAATTTCCCTTGGTATCCAGATATCCTTCCTTTCCTCTCGTTCTTTGCATGTCGTTCCACCATCACTGGTCTGCCGGTGTCTGCTGGTGTCTGGTCCTCTGCTCCTTTCGATGTTCAGCTGCTTGTGTGTGTGCCCACTAAGGTCTTGGGTTTATATGTGCATAAGATAGGGGATGTGGCAGGCCAGAGTGGTCTTGGAAAAATGCAACATTTGGGCACAAAAACAGGAATGCCTATTCTCACTTAGGTCCGTGGGCATAGGCCTGATGGTACAGCCCTTGCCAGGCACCCCACCCTTCTCTACCCAACACTTCCCTGCTCCCCTCCCATATCAGAATCATCTGCCTTTAGTTAGTGGAGAATCTAATGACGCCTTGGTATTGTTTGGTTTATTGAGAAGCCCCTCTACTTGGAGGAGCGTCTCCATTAGGGGAATTCTCCTTTTCTGACTGCAAATTTGATTTTGATGCCATGACTTTTCAGTGCCTTTAAATAGGTGGATTTTCTTTTTTTCTGTAAGACAGCAGAGCTCTCTTACCAGTTTCTGATTGTAGCTTTACCTGGAAATTACCAAATTAAGGGTGTGTGGGTATGGTTATAGGAGAGATAATTGGTTAGGGAGTATTCTACCAAGATATAGATACAACAACCTGGTGAGGACCCTGAGAAATGGTGCAAAAGCCCATTTAGGATGATTCTTAGAAGCATGGGAGCAGCCATGACCCACTAAGTAAAGTTGAAATGCTAGAGTTGCCATGGCAGACAGTGGAGGAAGGGACTGAATGGCTCAGGGAAATGGACATGCTGCACTATATAAGGCCACAGTACCAAACAGATGGTCATGCTTCATGGGTATACCTAGAGAATACACTGATTACCAAAGCCATCAGGACTAGGGAAGGCACCCATGCTGAAACTGGCCCTTGTCTCATAGAATTTATATTTACAAATTTTAAAAATAAACATAGAAATTGACTTTCCCTGGTCTTAAAAGTTGAAACTTGCATTTGTCTTATCTGAGTTCCTTTCTCAGGAAACTCACTCTCAAGCAAGGAACTGAAACTCACTAGATCACTGCATCCAGATAATGAGATGCCAGACTCCTCATTCATCGTGATTACTTCCTTACTCCTCCCTAATTCCTGTTTTCCCACATTCCCTGCTGCCTAAACACCCCAATTTTGCCCAGTTAGGGAGATGAATTTGAGACAGATCTTTTATCTCCTTGAATGCAACATTCGAATAAAGCCTTCTTCCCTGGAAATACTCATTGTCTCAGTGATTGACTTCCTGGGCAGCAAGCAGCAGGACCAAGAGGGAACCCCAGGCATTTTGGTAACAGTGTCACTAACAATGGTCAGGGCTAACTCTACTCTGCAATCTATGACTGGAAGTAGGAGAGAACAAGTCTCACTGAGAGCAATGTGATCAGAGAACCCTAAAATTATAAGTGTCCAGTTGGTAGCCCTGAACCTCCAGTAGCATGTATGCCAAGATTTGAAGGAGAAGCTGTTACAGAAAAGTGCCAGGAGGCCAGGCATGATGGCTCACACCTATAATTTCCCCACTTTAGGAGGCCGAGGTGGAAGGATCACTGGAGGCCAACAGTTTGAGATCAACCTGGTCAATATAGTGTGACCCCCAACTCTACAAAAATAAAAAGAATTAGCCAGGCATGGGTGGCTCATGACTGTAGTCTCAGCTACTCAGGAGGCTAAGGCAGGAGGATCACTTGAGCTAAGGAGTTTAAGGTTGCAGACAACAATGATTATGCTGCTGCATTCCAGCCTGGGTGATACCCCAGAGAGAAACCCCGTCTCAAAAAAAAAAAAAAAAAAAAAAGAAAGAAAAAAAACAAAAGAAGAAGAAGAAGAAAAGAAAAAAGTGCCAGGAGACTAATATGCAACACAAAGAAAAGAGTAAAGGGAAGGCACAGTTGGGAGCTTACAAAGAGGCACTCACCTCCAGGAGCAGAAAGAAGGGCACAGAAAGTTTAGAACTAGGTACTGAGTCAGAGTGGCTAAGCTCTAAAGATTAAAAGCCCCACCAAGGAAGGTCTACCTTGCTAAAGCCTACTGGGAAAAGAACAGGACCCTTTCAAGGGAAGTTTCACTGCCCCAGCAGCCAGCAAAAAGCTTTCAACTCTTTCACTTCTGGGATTGCTTCACACAGAGACCTACATTCCCCAAAGGTATTCATGCCTTCTTGGGGTGGCCCATATTCTGTGACCAATTAAAGCAGGGCTATAAAAGCCCAGCCCTTTTGGCCCAATGTGGGACAACTCAGATAGGCCATATGTGCTCTCAAACTTCCAGTGGAGTTGGCCAAGACCTTGTAAACCTGTCTCATGGTTAGATTTCTGCCTCTCCTCCAGCACTCTCCCACAGGCGTTGTTTTTTAATAGATATCCAGCATGTCAAACTGTGTCTTATTTGCTTCTGGAAAACCAGCCTCCAACAGACCCTGAGAAACTTCAGGTCCACCTATCCTTTGGATAGAGTTAATATTCTTCCTTCCCGCATGGTAAGAAAAAACCCCTCAGTCTGAAGCATGGAGTGCCCTGTATAAGCAAGAGAGGAAGGTTCATTTACTGAAGACTATCGTGTGGCAGGCCCGTTGTGAGGCACAGTTCCACTTCCCCATCTAGAAGCCCTGTTCCTCTTTTCTTGATTAGGTTCTGGTGCCTAAACACTGCTTTCTGGAAGCAGACAGATGGAGTACCAATTGTAGAGAACTCGGTTTGCTTAAGCTTTGTCATCCTTAGAATTTGAATGAGTTAATCACACAGGCATTATGTTAGGTCAAAGAGTTCCCAAATATGATGCCTTCAGAAGGCTTCAACACTCATACCTGGGAGCTGCCACATGTGAGAACAAACATATGACCTCTTCCTGGGCTTTGGGTGGTATTCTTCAACCAGTTCTTAGTGTTGCCTCCGGACACTCACCATCCCTTTACTCTGGAGATGAGAGAATCACATGATTCTGAATTCTTTCATTCATTTACCCCTGATCATTGAAAAAGTGAAAATACAGCACAGTCTGGCTGGGCAGTGGCCACCGTACTTGGGGTTGGTATCCAAGAGGGGCAAGAATTGCAAATGCTTCCTTTGGTTTCTAATTTGGAAGATGGCAGTTCTAATAGCTTTGCTCTTCTCTGCCATAAAATGCCATATGGGGAGGTGTGTGTCATCTTCAGAGCTGCTACAACTCAAGGCTTCAGGCTTCTACCATTTATAGCACTGAGTCAGATTTAATAGGTCCCTATTTGACAGATTTAGAGTCCATGAGCTCCCGGAGAAAATTTATCCAAAGGGCCTGAGGATGAAAGAATTTGCCTGTCTGCAAAGAGCAGTGACTGAAACATTTCCACACAGAGTCTTCAGCAGGTTATATAATAAATAAATCTGTCAGAAATCCTTACCTTCCATGTGTGTGAAATTATGCTAGCTTCTTTTTTCTTTATTGTCACTTTGTTGTCATTGTTGTTTTGAGACAGAGTTTCACTTTTGTTGCCCAGGCTGAAGTGCAATGGCGCAATCTTGGCTCACTGCAACTTCTGCCTCTGGGGTTCAAGCAATTCTCCTGCCACAGCCTCCCAAGTAGCTACAATTATAGGCATGTGCCACCACACCCAGCTAATTTTTGTATTTTCAGTACAGACAGGGTTTCACCACATTGGCCAGGCTGGTCTCAAACTTCTGACCTCAGGTAATCTGTCTGCCTTGGCCTCCCAAAGTGCTGGGATTATAGGCGTGAGCCACGGTGCCCGGCCATTTATTGTCACTTTGAATTATGCACTCTGTAATATAGATAGATCAACTGTTCATAGGTGGCTACTGGAGCCATTGGAAGACAGAGATAAGTTTTATTTTCATGTCAACCTGCTCTGATTCAGTGTTTAGAGTGACATATAAGCAGGCATCAAGTTAAAAAATAATCCATGTTAAGTAAATTCAAACCACTTTCCATCATGACCAATGAGATGTAATCAGTACTATTGACAGCACTCACGGCTGCATTAATTTTCAGCCTGCTGAAAGCTGATGACACTATATTTGACACCAACTACCGAACTAGTTATAAACCATCTCCAAGGAGAAATTATATAAACTACAGTTTGTTATGTGGAGCTATGCTGCATTTCTGAAAATAAATGAATTTAGACATAAGTTATCTACAACAACAATTTAATAATTAACACTTAATGATGATTAAGAACTCTTGCTATGTACTGCTCTTCAGATTCCACACCCTACTTGCCAGTTGTTCTCCCAGAAGAAAAAGTACATTTTTCTTATCCCATTAAGGCACTATAGGCTTGTGGCAGGCCTGCTACTGTGTGTTCACATGCTGAAAGTTTAATGCACTATCACATTTAATTTGTGCAGAACTTATTCAAGGTAAATATTATTACCTCCCATTTACAGATGCAGAATATGAGCCTTACAGAGGTGATAAAGCTTATCCAAGGTCAGACAACCAGTAAATGAAAGACTTATTTCTTATTTCAAATACTGGTCACTGAAATTGCAGAATGCTGGTTTATTTTCCCTTAGCAGGATCTGCACTGCATCAGAGAGATGCATTTTTTTTTCTTTTTTAGCCATCCCATCAGCCAAACCGAAAGAAGTGCATTTTATGGAGAGAAACTATGTCATCTATTAGTCAGATTAGATACAAGGTGGCTTATCTGTAGTGTTCCCAGGTTGTTGCGGATGCTTTTGCTTATGGTTTTCTTGGATAATCCCAAAGCATCAGCTAGTGTGAAGTGAAACTTTAGAAAAAGAAAGCTTGCTCTTTTTTTCTGAAAAAAGATGAGAGAAGAAAGCTTGCTCTTTTGGCTCCTTCAAACCTTTGCTTTTAGAATTGGCATAGGGTTTCTATTCTACTTGGCAACTAAGGAAAGCAAGTGCAGATGAGAGAGGAGAGCCATGGAAAAACTACAGAGAGGCTTCGTGAGAGTCTAGGAAGAGCTGAGGGCCACACCTCTGCAGCATCAAGACCTGAACCTCCAGAATGACAGCTCCCAGGTGTCACTGTTCTCTCAGCCTCAACTCTCTTTCTCATGATCTCTCTGGGTTTCTCTGCACATTTCTTCTGTAATTTTGTCCTAATCTGAGGCCTCTGAAACTTAATTTTTTATAACAGTACTGTATATATGGGCTGATAATCTCTACTTTCATGAATCTCTCAAATCTTCCATTTGGAATTAAAATTTCACTCCTGGTAGAAGGGTCCTGGACTTGAGACATAAACTGGCCAGTCCGTAGATAGGCAACCCCTACTCAGGTACTATCCCTGGTCCAGTAAGCTGGATCTGGGTTGGGAGAGATTGGTAACAATGTGGTCATGTGATATATACTGCACCCTCTGCAGGATATAGTGGCTACAGACCTAGATAATAGGGGGGCTCAGTCCCTGCACATCAGCCCTGAATTTATTCTATACTCCAGTGCCTATTCCTCTATGTGCTTCAAGCCACTTCCTCTATCTGCTGTGCTTAGTATTAGCCCCCTGGGGCATCACTCTTCCTTCTCAATAGCCTGTTGGATTGCCAGTACAATTTCAAGTAAGCCTCTTAGACCTGGCACTCCTTGAGATGCTCTCTCCCACGCACATTCTTGAGCCTTCTCTAACTATACCTGTATTAGTCCATTTTCACACTGCTGTAAAGAACTACCTGAGACTGGGTTAATTATAAAGAAAAGAGGTTTAATTGACTCAATTCTGCATGGCTGGGGAGGCCCCTGGAAACTTAAATTACGGCAGAAGGCAAAGGGGAAGCAAGGCATGTCTTACATGACAGCAGGAGAAAGAGAGTGAGGGGAGAAGCCCCACACTTTTAAACCATCAGATCTCATGAGAACTCACTATCGTGAGAACAGCATGAAAAAAATTCACGTCTGTGATCCAATCTCCTCCCACCAGTTCCCTCCCCTGACATGTGGGGATTAAAATCCCCCATGAGATTTGGGTGAGAACACAGAGCCAAATCATATCAATAACAATTTTTTACCTTTTTTTCTAACAGATTTTGCTCATTACTAGTACTACCAGTGCTACTATTGTTGCTGCTCATACCGATAGCTGACATTTATGAGAATTCATAAAATATCAGGCACTGTTCTGTTCTTTTCCTGCATTATCCCATTTAATCTTCATGGAAATCTTATGTGGTTGCTAATAGTATTGTCCTTATTTTATATAGAATAATGTAAAGTTTTGGTGAGAATTCCTATCTTATCCAAGGCAGCACAGTGTCCAGACTGTTTCGTAGGTGTATCTGGCTCTGGAATTTATCATACTCCTAAGCCCCATGTTACAGTTGTAACTGATAAATGACTGGCCTGTTTATATCTAAAGCTGACTAAGTGCCCTGCTTATGAGGAACCACCTTTTTGTTCCTGCATGTTTAGTATACATCAAAGCCTTGTCTCTTCAACTAGACTTTGTGCTGTGGGAAGGAAACATAGAACATGTCTTTGGTGTCTTCTACAACACATCCTAGTTGGAAGGACAAATAAACTCACATATACTTATGGTCTGTCTACCTCTACATTTTTTTCAGCTTTCAGTCCCATCAAAAACCAAACTTTCACTATATTTTTTCTCTTCCACAACCCTAATGTTGAATTTCTAGAGACAAGACTTAGGATTATTCTTCCGAGATCTACATGGCCAAAGATTCTCGATGATAGTGCGCTATCATCTGCCTAATACATTTATTCTGAACTGGTAATGATAGAAACAGAAAAATGGAATTTTGTGGGCCAGGCTGTTCTGATAATTGACTTATTTATTGAAATTGAATAAGAAATAAAAATCTAAAATTAACCAAATCTAAATAAAGAAAACACACATTTGGCCCTACTGCACTAAATAGTAAAACTAGCACCTGCCTCTTGGAAACACTGCTCTATTAACGTCTGGAAAGGAAGACTCTGAAACATCTTTTCATGATTATTGACTGGTTGAATATCAAGGAAAAATGATATCTTAATTTTACCCAATTCTGCTTTTTCCCAGCAAGGTAGGCTGGAACATGCACTGACCTCTCTGTACCATGCCTGCCAAGATAATAAACATGAAAATGCAAGAATGGCTTTGTCCATAAGCTGGTGTGTCCCTAGCCTCAGCCATGGGATGTGTCTGAGAAATAGATTTTAGGACCAAGAGATGCACAGACATATGTGGATTTCTCTTATGTTAAAGCACAAGGTTTGAGGAAGATCAGGAAAAGACCCAGACATAACTATCTGTGTTCATAGCTTTCTCCATCAGCTTGCTTTCTGAGATCTTTCCTGTTATCTTAACCATGTATAGAGTTTCTATTGAAGGGACAATTAGACCAAAGGCCAGGGATTGATGCTGGCTCTTCTAATTACCAATCATATGACCTTGCTAATTAATTAGTTTTTTAGTCTCAATTTAAAAAATATGTTTTTATTATTTTTCATAAGGGGCTAATAATCTCCATTCTATTTTCCCACATGACTGTTGTGAGGAACACATAAGATAATAAATGTTAAAGACCTCTATAATCTTATAAAATCCCAGAAATTATTATCTTTTTATAATTTCCATCTACTCTTCTGGCTACTAAATTACTTAATGCAGTAATGCTTTCTTTATTCTTTTGGTCAATGATGACAAATCTTAACTTTTTTCTGAAAGAAAATTCCTGCCCCCTACCCTCCTGCACCAAGAAAACAAAAGAAATAAGCAGAAAAGTTCTCCCATCATTGTTTTGACATCTTCTTTAAGAACATGAAATTTGGACTTTCTCCCCTGTTAATCTGTTCTTCATTCTATCTTCATCTCCCCAGGCTGGACAGAATACCTGAAAATAGTCCACAGAACAGTTTTTTTTCCCTTTAGATAGACTTCACTTCCTACTTCCATTCCTCAGTACACAAAATAATTGAATTTAGAAGATGCCTTCAATGATGACTGAAAATAATCTTTGGGTCATGGTGAACATGTGGGTAAGTTTTGAACAAGTTTGTTGTCCCAAATCGTTCCAACAAATTAAGGCTCATTTTGCTTGTGCCTAACAAAGAACTTAGATCATCAGTGTTCCCAATCCCCCATTAACCTGATTTGGTTGATAGAAGTACTGGTTGGAGATAGCATGATGGGTAAGACCAGGGGTTTTAGTGTTATAAACCTGACTTTAATTCTAGTACCACTGATCATTAGCATCATAGCTTTGGGCAAATAATTTTAATGTGTGGAACCTCATTTTCCTCATCACCCTAAAAATGGTGTTCATGATAAAATCCTCATCACAAGTTGGTTGTGAGTATTGAGTGATGCATAGTAGCTCAATGTCTGATGCAGAGTATGTCCTCACAAGCTGTAGCTGTTATGTCATTACTGCGATAATTAAGTGTAGCGATTGTCATTACTACAATTGATTCACTAATGTATTTAATAATAGCAGTAATGACATAATATCTAAAACTAGTGAGGATATACTCCACACCAGACATTGAGATACTATGTCTCATTCAATACTCATAACCACCTTGTGATGAGGATTTTATCATGTTGATTCAACTTTGAATCAACATTTCAAAGTTGATCTGAAATGATGAAAATCTGTGTCTGTTCAGGACATCCAGGTAGCTCCCATCTTCGAGGCAGCTCCGTATGACCTTTGCCCTGCTCTACTTTTTCCCAGGACTCTCCATGTAAGTGGAGCCACCAAACCAGAAGGAATTTCTCCAGGGGTTCCTGAATGTTCAGTCCCTGTGGAGAGCTGTCCTCAGTAAGTCAGACTGAGCCCAGGAAATTTTGATTGCATTAGATAAGAGCCTGGATCACTGAAGTGCCTTAAATCATAAAGCCCTGCTCTGTAAGTACAGCCTGGATGATCTCTGGCAAGGAACAGGGAATTGGAAATTCTAATTTTCTCGTTCATTTATAATTGATAAGGTCCAGGACATCACCATCATCTACCACCCTAATTTAATAAAATATCTTATTAATGAAAACAGTCATGCTTGAAACATCTATTGATTCTTAAGGCTATCATCATGGACCAAGTGTGCCCCAATTAATTACATAAGCCAGATATTGACCTTCTTGAGCACAAGCAAACCAGCAAACCAAACAAACAACAACTCTCTGTGAAAAGTTGCAAGTGAAAAATGGGCAGCTTTCAAAGCCTATAGAAGCTGCTTAACCCATGTCCACCAACCCTGTGTAGATTTAATGTCTATATGTCAGCTTGGAAAAGGAGGGCTAGAGTTTAATTACTTGATGTTGATCTTTTATTTGAAAGAGTACTTGAAACCTAGGGAATAAGGGTATGGTTGTTTCAATGGACACTTGTCTAAGAAAACTGGGATGAGATTTGTGTGAATGCCAGAGTCCCAAGACCTCCAATGCTGCTTCTGCTTGGGTGGAGAGCTCTTGGAAAAAGGTCCTAGGCAGAGTTTGATGGCTGTTTCTCACAACTGCATTTTGAGGAACTATTTAAGGAAGTGTTCTTCAGCGCATTTGAGAAGTTATTAGGTACTTGCTTCAGTGAAAATGATCTTTAAACATTCTTTGTACTAACTGAGTCAAAAGAACTTCTTTCAAAAATACATATTTACTTGGGAAAATAAAAATGAAGCAGAGCAACAATTTGGTACATAATTACATAGGACTAGGAATCATAAAGAAGCATATGAAACCTGACATAGTTAACTTCATTACCTCGTTAGGCCATCACAAGAGAACCTTGGAAATAGGCAGCATGAGGAAATAGGTAGTACATTACTCCTCAAAGAGTGTCTACAGTCAAATGGCAAGAAAATCACTTGGGGTGGGGTGGTGGGTGGAGGGGGAATGAGGGATGGGCTGGGACTAGGGGCTACTTGTTAAAAAATATGTTGGGTCTGCTTGTATTTTTCTTTCAGGAGGTAACTACCTGCAGGGAGATGATGTTTTCTGCTGTTATTTCAAGGGTGGCCATTTCCTCTAAGTTAAGCTCCAGTGTGGCCTGTCCTCTCCCAGTGCCTCTGAGAGCACTTATAAGTCTTTCTCATTCTAGGATTCATTTGGCAGACCTGCTTGTTTTGTTTTTTGTTTAGATGTATTTGTTTCGATGTATTTGTTTCTATACTAAACCGTATCCCCTAGTTTTGACTTTATGGTAGTAAAGGTTACATTTTGAAGTCTATTGGCCTTACTCTTTAGTTTAGAACCCAAGATAGAGCAGACAACTGTTATGTATTGGGTCTCCTAAGAACCTAATCCATTTTGCTGGTTCTTTCCATAGTTCAGCCTGCATCCCATTCACTCATTTGTACTGAGAAATGCACTGACACCTGCGTACTTTCTTTGATCCATTAACAACTAGCCCATTCACTCTGTTGGAGACTCAACTATTTCATTTGATAGTGATATTCTTCTAGACACTGTCCACTGTGAGTGTTAAATTATCTTCTCTTGCAATTCTTTTTCCCTCTGACAACTGTACTTACACACCTTTCCTCTCTCCTCAGTACAGGGTTTATTTATGTTTATATTTATTTGTTTTTAGCAGAAACATGTTTGTTCATCAGTCATAATAGGTTTTCTTTCTTCATTGAATGGTACTTTGAAATGATGTCCCTTAATTTACATCCCAAGAGACATACATGCAAACTTCCTGGCAGGAGGAGTCTCTTCCTTTAAGGACCAGGGCAAAGAAAGGCTACTTCCCTGACCTTCCCTATTATTTGCCAACCTATCAGTTGCTCCTGCCATTCACCTTCCAGGAACTGTGTTTTTAATGTTATTGAAAGCTAATGTCTTGTATCTTATATAAGTAGTTTGTATGTTATTATATCTCTCGCTAAGTTGAAGCACCTTAGATGGGGAGAGCTGAGCTCCCAGCAGCTGTGGCATTTTTGACCAGAGCCACATCTACCAGGTAGTATGAAATAGATGACAGGTGAATATGGACAGCTTAAAAGTTTCCTTCCTATGAAATAGTTGGAAACATCTTTGGGAGGAGAATTCTGCATCAGAACTGGCAGTGTGTGCAACCTAAGGGGGCTTACCCATCTTGCGACAATCTGTTTTTGTTCATGCATGTTCATCCAAAAAAAAACTCATAAGTTGGCGTTTTCATTCATAACTACTGTAGCTGAGAAAAATATTTTTATTTGGTGCCAGCTCAGGCAAGAACCAGGCAGGAAGCTACTCATATGACATCATTATGACATCATATTAAAGCAAGGCAACTTGAATACAATTAGTGCTGAAATTATCTCTAAACTGTTATTATATATGCATTTATATTATTTATAGTACATTTTATTCCAGCCTGGTACTATATATTATATGCCTCACTGTATTGTAAAGTACAGTATATTGTAAAGTGCAAGGTTATTAACCTGCAATTTCACTTGCCATTTTATTGCATGACATTCTGTTGTCTGCTTGGTATGCAATTGTTAAGCCTTCTTAGGTTACTTGTCTATTACTAGTTAATTTCTCTGAAACTCAACAGGCTCTGATTACAACTGGTGAAGCAGGTGTGATCTGTGCTGTAAGCAACTGGCTTTCCTTAAACATCTGGAGTTGCTCCAGCATGAGTGCAGGCGTGGTTAGCTGTGCCTCCTTCCTCATGTTTGCCCTTGGTTGTTAGTCTTTCCAGAAGTGAAATACATGTTTCCCAGTTATGGGACTTTAGAGTTCTTGGAACCCTTATGGAGAGCCCTTGGAATGTGACAAAATGAATTGTGGTAGACTCTGTCAGCAAAATGCTACTTCTAATTTCGAAGCCAATATGTCACTCAGCTTTGGGAGGTCTGATTCAGTGAGCTGAGTCTGGTTAGTATGTGCAACAAGTCTAGACTTTTGGAGGGGTGGTCTCCATGTTGTTAGTGTCTACCACATAAACCTGTTTGATTAATACAGTGTACATGCAAATTTGTCAAGGCTAGCCATCACTGGGTACACATGGGCTCAACTCTGTGGATGCATCAAGACAAATTTGCTTCCACTTACTGTCAGAGTGACAGAATATTCACGTGACTAGGAAGGAAGTATTTATTGAGTTCCTTCTATCAGTGTGCCAGAAATTGCTAAGCTAGGGATTTTTCTGAGCTAGGGATTTTTCATTAGATACCTCAATGCCCAATTCTGAAAAGCTAGTATTATTAAAAAGTTCATTATACGCCCAAAGAAACTGAGGCTCAGAGAAGGTTACTTATCCAAAATTACACAGTTACCAGGCAGCTGAGCAAAGGCTCAAACCCAGTTCTGTACTCCAGGGCTCTCTGACATGTGCGCTCTGATTTTCCTTTTAGCACCATTATATAAGATTTTCCATGGGTGAGTTGTTCTGAGGACAAATTCTGTAAGTTTCCCCTTCCTCTGCTTAGTCCTGTATTCAACACATTACTTAGGCCTTTCACTCAGAAGGCAAGCAGGAGAAAGGGGAGGCAGTTCAAGGCAGTCACAGTGAAAGTCCAGCTCTTGGTCAATCCTGGGGAATTAATTCTTCTGAATAACAAAGTTTTTCAGCATGCCCATTATTATTCCCTTCATATTAAAAAATAGCTTTATTTGATTTTTGAATGAATTTTACTTCCTATCTTTTTGAGTAGAACCATTTAAATATGCATTAAAAAATCTGCCTTCACCACAAGAGTATAATCTCATAATGGCTATGACTTTGATGGTAATATTAATTATGCTTCCCCCTCCATCTACAGCAATGCAAATGACATACTAACAATGCTCAGTAACTGTTGACTTAATGAATAACTATTATAGTAATTATTTATTATACTGAAACTTAATATAGTATACCTTTAAGGATGAAAGTATAAAGAAAGCTATTTGTTACTTATTTTAAAACTGTTTCCTCAGCTTTCTTGTGTCTGTTTTGTTTTTATATTTTTCAGTCTCCTTTACTGTCAGCTGTTACCACTCTATCATTATTTATTAGTGTTGGGCATGTGTCTACCAATAGGAGGTATCTGCTGCTTCCAATAGGAAAGCTATAGTGAATTAGGCAACCAGCTGTCCCACGCTATTCAAATTGTGTGAGGGTTTGAAGCCTTTCCTAAGAGTCAGCAAATACATTTAAGTGAGAGTTCATGGCATTCTCCACAAGAAATGGAGCTTTGAGTGCTTGAGGATACCATTTTTAGCTAACTTTTTGGTCTAGATCTGTTCTGGAAAGTTGACACATAAGTGGTCTGAGAAGACACTGATGGTGCACTGACTACCTGCCCTTAGCCCTTATATTTTCACTGTATACTGGCCCAACTTCCAATGCCATTCTTGCCAGCGATGGTTAATTTTGTGTCAACCTGATCGGGCTAAGAGATGCCTAGATTGCAGGTAAACATGATTCCTGGTTGTGTCTGTGAGGCTGCTTTTGGAAGAGATCAGCATTTGAATTAGTGAATTGAGTAAAACGGATGGCCCTCCTCATTGTGGATGGGCATCATCCAATCTGTTGAGGAATGAGATAGAACTAAAAGGTGGAGGAAGAGAGAACTCACTAATGGAGTGAATGGAATGGAGACATTCATGTTCTTTTGTCCTTGGACAAACATACTCCTGTTCTCAGGCTTTCAGACTCAGACCAGGACAGGACTGACAGCATCACCTCTTTCCAAAACCCAATTCTAAGGCCTTCAGGCTCACACTAAATTACACCAGTGGCTTTTTTCATTCTCTAGCTTGCAGATGGCAGCTTGTGAGACTTCTCAGCCTCCATAATCTGTGAGCCAATTCCTACAATACATTTCTTCTTATATATGTTTATATGTTCTATTGAATTTATTTCTTTGAAGAACCATAACTAAAACACTGCCTGTCTCTGTCTCAGTCTTTCTCTAACCACAAGGACCTGGTTTGCCTGTGGACTGGATAGATCGGATGTGTTAAAGAATTGTCTCTCTTAAGGAAGGGAGGGCTCTCATCCAATGACTGACAGGACTGTTACATAAGTACTCAAGTTCCCTCCCCAACTCGAATGGGATAACTCTGAGGTATATATTCCTTAAGAAGTCCTAGACTTTCCTGGTGTGATTATACTCCAGTCATCCATAATGCCAACTTGCTTGATAACTCACCTCTCTTTGTTCCTATCCTTCACTGCCTGTCCTTCTATTTCTCTCTGCATGTTGCCTGAGATTACCTCCACCCACCTTCAAAAATACACCACCCTCACTTGGATCTTTGCCTCAAGGTCTACTGTCTACTTTCTGGAGGAATTCAGGCTAAGACACAGAATTACAAGTAAGTGAAATGTCACCGTACTTATTACAAAGGAAATTATGCAATTTGAAGAGGGAGGAGGCTAGTGGCTAAATGGCAAAAACTTGAATGTATTCAGTTTTCGTTATCCAGGCTGCATCTACTTTACTGAGAATTGAACAAGATGCACATTTTCCTGGTAGACATGGCATTCTTGCTACAGTGTGGATTCGGAGTTGATGCATATGCTTTATGTAATCTACCTGATAGGGAAATGGCACTGAGTCAGCATACAAGGTGAAGGAATGTGAGCAGCTGTTCGGACTTCAGCATCAGGTTAACACCTCAGAGGCCAGGAATGAGTTTGTTGGCACTTGCAGCCGTTAGAAATAAATGTGGCATTGCCTGAATAAATCATTGGTCAGCTTTTGTCAGTGATACAGGAGAATTTTCACTTCTTCCTTCCCTCAAGATGATCAGGGTCAGCAGTTTAAAGAGACAGTACTGCCAAAGGAAAAATTAAATTAAAGAAAGTTAGTGAAGAAAGAAAATACTTAAAAAATATCCTTTCAGCCAGGCATGGTGGCTCACGCCTGTAATCCCAGCGCTTTGGGAGGCTGAGGCGGGTGGATCATGAGTTCAGGAGTTCGAGACCAGCCTGGCCAACATGGTGAAACCCTGTCTCTACTAAAAATAAAAAATTAGCTGGGCATGGTGGTACATGCCTGTAATTCCAGCTACTTGGGAGGCTGAGGCAGAAGAATTGCTTGAACCCGGGAGGCGGAGGTTGCAGTGAACCAAGGTAGCACCACTGCACTCCAGCCTGAGTGACAGAGTGAGACTCCATCTCAAAAAATAAAAAATAAAAATAAAAATAAAAATAACTTTTCATTCACCACACACTTGTCTTTTTTCAAAGCACCACCTTCAAACATAGGAGGGGTAGAGAAATTTGCTTAGAATTCTCCCTCTGTGAAAGGAGATCATGAAACCATTTGTGAACTTCACTGCAGGAAAGATAGCCTTCAACAAATGGTGCTGAGAAAACTGGGTATGTATGTGCAAAACAATGAAGTTGGACCTCTTCTTCATACCACACACAAAACTTAATCCAAAATAAATAAGATTATTAAATGCAATAGCTAAAACTATAAAATTCTAAAAAGATAACCCAAGAGTAAATCTTTATGAACTTCGGGAAGGCAACAGTTTCTTAGGTACGAAACAAAAGCAGAAGTGACAAAATATAATTTGTACTTCATCAAAATTAAAAACTTTTCAGCATAAAAGGAAACCATCAAAAATATAAAAACACAAACCACATAACAGGAGAAAATATTTACAAATAATAGATCAGAATATGGACTTGTATTCAGAATACATAAAGAAGTCATAATTCAATAATAAAAAGACATATAACTCAACTAAAAATGGACAAAGGGTGTAACTAAACATTTCTCCAGAGAAGATATACCAATGGCCAATAATCATATTATAAAAATACCAACATGAGTAGCCACCTGGGAAATACAAATTAAACCCACAATTAGCTGCCACTTTATTTCCATTAGCATAACTAACATCACAAAGACAAATATTAACAAATGTTGGGCAAGGTATGGAGACACCGAACACTCATACATTGTTGGTGAGGGTATAAAATGGTGCAGCCAACTTAGAAAATAGTTTGGCAGTTCCTCAGAATGTTAAATACAGAGTTACCATGTGACCCAGTAAATAAACTCCTATCTATATGCCAATAAGAAATGAAAACTTATGTCCACACAGAATTTTGTATATGAAAATTCATAGCAGTGTTATTCATATTAGTCAAAAGGAAGAAAAAGCCCAAATGTCTACCAACTGATGAATTGAATAAATATGATTTACCAATTTGGTGGACTATTATTTGGCAATAAAAAAATAAGTACTGAAACGATATGGATAAACTTTGAAATGTTAGGTGAAAAAAGCTAGAAAAACCACATGTTGTATAATTCAATTTATATAAAATGGCCAAAATAGATAATTTATAAAACAGAAAGTAGATTCATGGTTGCCTAAATCTTAGGAAGGAGGGACATGGGAAGCAATTGGCAAGTAACTGCTAATATGGGTTATTTGGGATAGGTGAGAAACATTTTTAATATAGATTGTGATGATGACTGCAAAACTGTGAGCATATTAAAATATATTGAATGTGATACTTTGAGTGAATTGTATGGTATGTGAATTCAAGCTCAATAACACTGTTAAAACGTTCATCAAATGTTTAAATACAAATATTGACAAAGTATTCTGTCATTAATAACTTTTGTATAAATAAAATGTATGACAAGCAGTAGCATACAATGTTGGAGTGAAAAAATGAGAGTATGTTATTATAAGTTTCTAAACTAGGTATGCAGATACTCAATCTCAGCACTATTGTCATTTTAGGCTGGGTAGTTCTATTTTATTTTTATGGGCTGTACTGTGCATTGTTTAGCAGTATCTTGGCTTCTACACTCTACACAGCTAATACCATCAGCACCATGCCTACTCCCACTGCCACCATTTGTGCCAATAAAAAGTGTCTATAGATACTGTCAGTTGTCCCCTAGCAGACAAAAATTATCCCCAGTTAAGAATACCTGCTATATATGAAGTGGCACAATATTATTTGACTATGATATATTTGTTTCCTCTTTCTGCTATAATAAATTACTGACAGCTATGTGATTTAGGACAATACAATTTTATTCTTTTATAGTCCTGGAGCTCCTAAATGATTTTACTAGGCTAAAGTCAAGGTGTTAGCACCACTGTGTTTCTCCTGGAGGCTTTAGGGAAGAATCAATTTCCTTGCCCCTTTCAGCTAATAGAGTCTTTCTTTGTTGTGGCTCCTTCCTCTATTTTCAAGCTCAGCAGTGTAATGTCTTCAACTCTCTTTCTCTCTCTCTCTCTCTTTCTTCCTCTCTCTCATGCTTGCCCCCACTTCTCATTCTTGCCCCCGTGCTTGCCCCCACTTCACATCTCCTTGCCTCTGCCTCTCTGTCATAAGGACCCTTGTGATTACTCTGGGCTCATCTGGATAATCCAGGATCATCTCCACGCCTCACTTTTTTAACATACTCACATCTCCAAAGTCCCTTTTACTCTTTAAGGTAACATACTTATAAATTCTGAGGATTACGACATGAGCATCTTTGTGGGGCACTATTCAGTGTATCGCAGTAAAATTTGATAAGTTAAAGACATATAATGTAACTCCTAAAACAAGCATTAGAATAACAATGAGTTATATATTTAACATTGTCCCACAGGTTCCTGAGACTCTGTTTTGCTTTTTCTCTGTTCTTTAGATTAAATAATCTCTCTGCTCTATCTTCAAGTCCATGGGTTATTTTTTCTTCCAGCTCAGTTCTATTATTGGGATGCAGATACTCTAGTGAGTTGTTCACTTACTGTATTTTTAAAGAATTTCCATATAGCTTTTTTTTAAACAAACAAACAAACAAACTTCATTCCTGTGATAGTCTGTCTTGGATGTCATTATCTTAATACTTTCCTTTAATTCTCTATGTATTTTTTGCAATTTCTAATTTTACTTCTCAGTTTTTTTGTTATTATTATTTTTTATTTATGTAAAAAAATTATTTTAAAAATTATTATTTTCTTGATTAACAGGTAAAATTATATGTATTTATTGTATACAACATAATGCTTTGAGATATATATACATTGTGGAATAGTTAAATCTAGTTAAGGAACAAATTCATTACTATCTAGGAGATATCATGTCGGTCCTGTTAGAATGGCTGTTATCAACAAAACAAGATAACAAGTGTTGGAAAAGATGTGGAGAAAAGTGAACGCTTACACGCTGTTTGTGGTAATGCAAATTAGTGCAGCCATTATGGTAAAAAGTATGGAAGTTTTTTTTGTTGTTGTTATTTTTAGAGACGGTGTCTTTCTTTGTCTCCCAGGCTGGAGTGCAGTGGCATGATCATAGCTCACTCGGCTTCTGAACTCCTGGGCTCAAACAATCCTCCTGCCCCAGCCTCCTGAGTGGCTGGGATTATAGGTAGCTGGGACCACACTTGACTATTTTTTTTTTTTTTTTTTTACTGTTTTTAGAGACGTAGCTCACTTTGTTACCCAGGCTGGTCTCGAACCTCTGGCCTCAAGCAATTCTCCTGTCTTGGCCTTCCAAAGTGCTGGGAATATGGGTGTGAGCCACCGCACCTGGACTGGAGGTTTCCTAAAGTATAGAAAACACAACTATTGTATGATCCGGCAATTCCACTACTGAGTGTATATCCAAAGGAAATGAAATCAATGTGTCAGAGATATCTACGCTCCCTTGATGATATGGTTTGGCTCTGTGTCCTCACCCAAATCTCATCTTGAATGGTAATTGCCACATGTTGAAGAAGGGAAGTAATTGGATTAAGGGGATGGGTTCCCCCATGCTATTCTTGTGATAGTGAGTTCTCATGAGAGATCTGATGATTTCATAAATGGAAGATTTTCCTGCACTCACACTTCTCTTTCCTGTTGCCTTGTGAAGAAGGTGACTCTTTCCCCTTCCACCATGATTGTGAGTTTCCTGAGGCCTCCCCAGCCATGTGGAACTGTGAGTCAATTAAACCTCTTTCCTTTATAAGTCACCCAGTCTTGGGTATTTCTTTATAGCAGTGTGAAAATCAACAAATATACTTGCTATTATTTTTGAAACTTTTTCCTTAGGTTTCCTTAGATTAATATTGCCCAGGGCTGACTACCATTGCCTAGCAGTCAGCCAATGATTATACAGATGCTTGTGCTTAAAACGCCTGAGCTAGTAAGGCCTCTACCTTTTTCAGTTTGATCCATGTGTGGTTTGATGAATATTTTCAAATTTGGGGTAATTAATAACTCTTCCATACATTCAGTTAAGTATGCTTTTTGGTCTTTTGAACTTTTCCATGGTCTTATTGGAAACTTCATTCTCACTTATAAAATATTTATACCAGGGTTATGAGTGGGCTACTTATTTATCTTTAGCACAATTCAAATAAGGTTTGGTTCTCAATTTTTTTCATAAATACTTTCTGAGTATATTTCTAATGTTTAAAGTATGATTTGCTTATACTATAATTTAAATTAATTTTAGAAGAAACGTGTGCTTCCAATTCTATTTTATAATTCATACCTTATTATTTATACTTTCCAAAGCACATCATGTTTATTACCTTATGTGATCCTGATGATATTATAATGATTATTTCCTCTTTAAAAATTATAGAGACTGTGAGTCATGAAGCAGCAGAAATAAAATTAGGACTTGGGTCTATTAATTTTCCAACCAAATATTCTGTCTATTTAACCATATTCTCTCTCATGATAATGTTAATTTTTAGAATGTGTAATAATATTGGTAATGATAATAAGGAGATGTCTTTCTACTTTCTACTACATTGTGCCTTACGTATTTACAATTCTTACAAAAGAAGCCCTTAATTTATTCCTAAACATATACGAGGTCCATAAATATCTTTCAGTACTAGGATTTCTTAACTCCAAATAATGTTACAAGAATGAGTATTCAACCATGACATTTCTAATTGGCTACAAACATAATCCAATATCCTAATCTTACCATGTTGTCAGAGGAGTTAATTGGACTTGCATAGCCACCAGCAAAATATATTGGTTTATGCAAAGAGTGAATCTAATTTCCTTCATAAAGATTAATTCCTGTACAAGAGTGGTGCAGACAGAGGGGCAAAGAGGGAGAATGCTCAGTGTAACTTCAAAAGATCTTTTTTGTTCCAATTTTCTGCTCTTGATAGACATAAAAGAAAATATCTTTTATTTATAATTTTGTAATTTATTATTTTTAATTAATATTTTATAAATTATTTTTAATTTATTATATTTTTAAATTTATATAATAAATTAAATATTAATTTATTTTAACATATATTATTCCTTTTTAAAAATTTTTTTTAATTTTATTATTATTATACTTTAAGTTTTAGGGTACATGTGCACATTGTGCAGGTTAGTTACATATGTATACATGTGCCATGCTGGTGTGCTGCACCCATTAACTCGTCATTTAGCATTAGGTATATCTCCTAATGCTATCCCTCCCCCCTCCCCCTACCCAACAACAGTCCCCAGAGTGTGATGTTCCCCTTCCTGTGTCCATGTGTTCTCATTGTTCAGTTCCCACCTATGAGTGAGAATATGCGGTGTTTGGTTTTTTGTTCTTGCGATAGTTTACTGAGAATGATGATTTCCAATTTCATCCATGTCCCTACAAAGGACATGAACTCATCATTTTTTATGGCTGCGTAGTATTCCATGGTGTATATGTGCCACATTTTCTTAACCCAGTCTATCATTGTTGGACATTTGGGTTGGTTCCAAGTCTTTGCTATTGTGAATAGTGCTGAAATAAACATACGTGTGCATGTGTCTTTATAGCAGCATGATTTATCGTCCTTTGGGTATATACCCAGTAATGGGATGACTGGGTGAAATGGTATTTCAAGTTCTAGATCCCTGAGGAATTGCCACACTGACTTCCACAATGGTTGAACTAGTTTACAGTCCCACCAACAGTGTAAAAGTGTTCCTATTTCTCCACATCCTCTCCAGCACCTGTTGTTTCCTGACTTTTTAATGATTGCCATTCTAACTGGTGTGAGATGGTATCTCATTGTGGTTTTGATTTGCATTTCTCTGATGGCCAGTGATGATGAGCATTTTTTCATGTGTTTTTTGGCTGCATAAATGTCTTCTTTTGAGAAGTGTCTGTTCACGTCCTTCGCCCACTTTTTGATGGGGTTGTTTGTTTTTTTCTTGTAAATTTGTTTGAGTTCATTGTAGATTCTGGATATTAGCCCTTTGTCAGATGAGTAGGTTGCAAAAATTTTCTCCCATTTTGTAGGTTGCCTGTTCACTCTGATGGTAGTTTCTTTTGCTGTACAGAAGCTCTTTAGTTTAATTAGATCCCATTTGTCAATTTTGGCTTTTGTTGCCATTGCTTTTGGTGTTTTAGACATGAAGTCCTTGCCCATGCCTATGTCCTGAATAGTACTGCCTGGGTTTTCTTCTAGGGTTTTTATGGTTTTAGGTCTAACATTTAAGTCTTTAATCCATCTTGAATTAATTTTTGTATAAGGTGTAAGGAAGGGATCCAGTTTCAGCTTTCTACATATGGCTAGCCAGTTTTCCCAGCACCATTTATTAAATAGGGAATCTTTTCCCCATTGCTTGTTTTTGTCAGGTTTGTCAAAGATCAGATAGTTGTAGATATGCAGCATTATTTCTGAGGGCTCTGTTCTGTTCCATTGATCTATATGTCTGTTTTGGCACCAGTACCATGCAGTTTTGGTTACTGTAGCCTTGTAGTATAGTTTGAAGTCAGGTAGCGTGATGCCTCCAGCTTTGTTCTTTTGGCTTAGGATGGACTTGCAATGCAGGCTCTTTTTTGGTTCCATATGAACTTTAAAGTAGTTTTTTCCAATTCTCTGAAGAAAGTCATTGGTAGCTTGATGGGGATGGCATTGAATCTATAAATTACCTTGGGCAGTATGGCCAATTTCACGATATTGATTCTTCCTACCCATGAGCATGGAATGTTCTTCCATTTGTTCGTATCCTCTTTTATTTCATTGAGCAGTGGTTTATAGTTCTCCTTGAAGAGGTCCTTCACGTCCCTTGTAAGTTGGATTCCTAGGTATTTTATTCTCTTTGAAGCAATTGTGAATGGGAGTTCACTCATGATTTGGCTCTCTATTTGTCTGTTATTGGTGTATAAGAATGCTTGTGATTTTGGCACACTGATTTTGTATCCTGAGACTTTGCTGAAGTTGCCTATCAGCTTAAGGAGGTTTTGGGCTGAGACGATGGGGTTTTCTAGATATACA
Organism: Gorilla gorilla gorilla; assembly: GCF_029281585.2. Classification (NCBI taxonomy): domain Eukaryota; kingdom Metazoa; phylum Chordata; class Mammalia; order Primates; family Hominidae; genus Gorilla; species Gorilla gorilla. The sequence goes on along the minus strand of NC_073232.2, from coordinate 121,367,832 downwards.
ATCATGTCATATGCAAACAGGGACAATTTGACTTCCTCTTTTCCTAATTGAATACCTTTATTTCCTTCCCCTGCCTAATTGCCCTGGCCAGAACTTCCCACACTGTGCTGAATAGGAGTGGTGAGAGAGGGCATCCCTGTCTTGTGGCAGTTTTCAAAGGGAATGCTTCCAGTTTTTCCCCATTCAGTATGATATTGGCTGTGGGTTTGTCATAGATAGCTCTTATTATTTTCAGATATGTCCCATCAATACCTAATTTATTGAGAGTTTTTAGCATGAAGGGTTGTTGAATACCTGCAGCTGAGGGTCCTGTCTGTTAGAAGGAAAACTAACAAACAGAAAGGACATCCACACCAAAAACCCATCTGTACATCACCATCATCAAAGACGAAAAGTAGATAAAACCACAAAGATGGGGAAGAAACAGAGCAGAAAAACTGGAAACTCTAAAAAGCAGAGCACCTGTCCTCCTCCAAAGGAACGCAGTTCCTCACCAGCAACGGAACAAAGCTGGATGGAGAATGACTTTGACGAGTTGAGAGAAGAAGGCTTCAGAGGATCAAACTACTCCGAGCTACAGGAGGAAATTCAAACCAAAGGCAAAGAAGTTAAAAACTTTGAAAAAAATTTAGACGAACGTGTAACTAGAATAACCAATACAGAGAAGTGCTTAAAGGAGCTGATGGAGCTGAAAGCCAAGGCTCAAGAACTACGTGAAGAATGTAGAAGCCTCAGGAGTCGATGCGATCAACTGGAAGAAAGGGTATCAGTGATGGAAGATGAAATGAATGAAATGAAGCGAGAAGGGAAGTTTAGAGAAAAAAGAATAAAAAGAAACAAACAAAGCCTCCAAGAAATATTGGACTATGTGAAAAGACCAAATCTATGTCTGATTGGTGTACCTGAAAGTGACGGGGAGAATGGAACCAAGCTGGGAAACACTCTGCAGGATATTATCTGGGAGAACTTCCCCAATCTAGCAAGGCAGGCCAACATTCAGATTCAGGAAATACAGAGAACACCACAAAGATACTCCTCGAGAAGAGCAACTCCAAGACACATAATTGTCAGATTCACCAAAGTTGAAATGAAGGAAAAAATGTTAAGGGCAGCCAGAGAGAAAGGTCGGGTTACCCACAAAGGGAAGCCCATCAGACTAACAGCGGATCTCTCGGCAGAAACTCTACAAGCCAGAAGAGAGTGGGGGCCAATATTCAACATTCTTAAAGAAAAGAATTTTCAACCCATAATTTCATATCCAGCCAAACTAAGCTTCATAAGTGAAGGAGAAATAAAATACTTCACAGACAAGCAAATGCTGAGAGATTTTGTCACCACCAGGCCTGCCATAAAAGAAATCCTGAAGGAAGCACTAAACATGGAAAGGAACAACCGGTACCAGCCGCTGCAAAATCATGCCAAATTGTAAAGAACATCGAGGCTAGGAAGAAACTGCATCAACTAACGAGAAAAATAGCCAGCTAACATCATAATGACAGGATCAAATTCACACATAACAATATTAACTTTAAATGTAAATGGACTAAATGCTCCAATTAAAAGACACAGACTGGCAAATTGGATAAAGAGTCAAGACCCATCAGTGTGCTGTATTCAGGAAACCCATCTCACATGCAGAGACACACATAGGCTCAAAATAAAAGGATGGAGGAAGATCTACCAAGCAAATGGAAAACAAAAAAAGGCAGGGATTGCAATCCTAGTCTCTGATGAAACAGACTTTAAACCAACAAAGATCAAAAGAGACAAAGAATGCCATTACATAATGGTAAAGGGATCAATTTAACAAGAAGAACTAACTATCCTAAATATATATGCACCCAATACAGGAGCACCCAGATTCCTAAAGCAAGTCCTGAGTGACCTACAAAGAGACTTAGACTCCCACACAATAATAATGGGAGACTTTAACACCCCACTGTCAACATTAGACAGATCAACGAGACAGAAAGTTAACAAAGATACCCAGGAATTGAACTCAGCTCTGCACCAAGCGGACCTAATAGACATCTACAGAACTCTCCACCCCAAATCAACAGAATATACATTTTTTTCAGCACCACACCACACCTATTCCAAAATTGACCACATAGTTGGAGGTAAAGCTCTCCTCAGCAAATGTAAAAGAACAGAAATTATAACAAACTATCTCTCAGACCACAGTGCCATCAAACTAGAACTCAGGACTAAGAAACTCACTCAAAACCGCTCAACTACATGGAAACTGAACAACCTGCTGCTGAATGACTACTGAGTACATAACGAAATGAAGGCAGAAATAAAGATGTTCTTTGAAACCAACAAGAACAAAGACACAACATACCAGAATCTCTGGGACTCATTCAAAGCAGTGTGTAGAGGGAAATTTATAGCACTAAATGCCCACAAGAGAAAGCAGGAAAGATCCAAAATTGACACCCTGACATCACAATTAAAAGAACTAGAAAAGCAAGAGCAAACACATTCGAAAGCTAGCAGAAGGCAAGAAATAACTAAAATCAGAGCAGAACTGAAGGAAATAGAGACACAAAAAACCGTCCAAAAAATTAATGAATCCAGGACCTGGTTTTTTGAAAGGATCAACAAAACTGATAGACCACTAGCAAGACTAACAAGGAAGAAAAGAGAGAAGAATCAAATAGATGCAATAAAAAATGGTAAAGGGGATATCACCGCCAATCCCACAGAAATACAAACTACCATCAGAGAATACTATAAACACCTCTATGCAAATAAACTAGAAAATCTAGAAGAAATGGATAAATTCCTCGAAACATACACCCTCCCAAGACTAAACCAGGAAGAAGTGGAATCTCTGAATAGACCAATAACAGGCTCTGAAATTGTGGCAATAGTCAATAGCTTACCAACCAAAAAGAGTCCAGGACCAGAAGGATTCACAGCCGAATTCTACCAGAGGTACAAGGAGGAACTGGTACCATTCCTTCTGAAACTATTCCAATCAATAGAAAAAGAGGGAATCCTCCCTAACTGATTTTATGAGGCCAGCATCATCCTGATACCAAAGCCTGGCAGAGACACAACCAAAAAAGAGAATTTTAGGCCAATATCCTTGATGAACACTGATGCAAAAATCCTCAATAAAATACTGGCAAACCGAATCCAGCAGCACATCAAAAAGCTTACCCACCATGATCAAGTGGGCTTCATCCCTGGAATGCAAGGCTGGTTCAATATATGCAAATCAATAAATGTAATCCAGCATATAAACAGAACCAAAGACAAAAACCACATGATTATCTCAATAGATGCACAAAAGACCTTTAACATATATTATTCTTTTTAAGTTAGAATAGGCAACAAATAAAGAAATGATAAATTTTATAATGCAGTCCAGGCCAGTCAAAATGAAAGGAGATAGACTCCTTTATCTTACTTCCTAGCATTTCATATTGCAAGTCCCTAAGAACTTTAAGAATTAACACAGAGAGAAGATTTTTGTCTTTGTAATCTATCTATATATCTTTTACAATAGCCTTATTTATTCAGACTTCATTGACTTAGGCTTCATAAATTTTTGTCAAAGCTTAGCTTAATTATGAGAAAGAACTTGATTTTATCAATTTCTAGCCCCACTCCTTGCATACCCCTGTCCTTGGGTAATCACAAAATACCTTTAACCTTTTACCATTTGGTCTATTAAAGTAAGTAGTTTTACTTACCTCATGAAGGCATGCAACGATTAAATGAGAATGTCACCTTAAACTTTATTGCATATGTTCAAGAAAATGTGATAATGGTCAATAAACAATACTGTGTATATTCCTATAAAAGGGAAAATTTAACTTATTTCAAAGAACAAGCTATTTTTATCCATGCAGCGATCATTGTTTACATACTAACAACAAATAGGCTAATGCCAAATCGTCACTATTAGTTTGCTAAGGAATGTTTGCTTTTTAGAGCATTAATCAGATTCAAGTTATTTCACCTTTTAAAAATACTATTCATAATTCTGAGTTTTTACACATTCAAGCTGGTTATTACTTTGGTCAAAATTAGTGAGCTTGTATGTTAGTAGTTTGTTTGTTTGTTTGTTTGAGATGGAGTCTCACTCTGTCATCCAGGCTGGAGTGCAATGGTGCAAATTTTGGCTTACTGCAACCTCTGCCTCTGGTGTTCAAGCAATTCTGCCTCAGCCTCCCAAGTAGCTGGGACTACAGGTGTGCACCACCATGCCAAGCTAATTTGTGTATTTTTAGTAGAGAAGGGGTGTCATCATGCTGGCCAGGATGGTCTCAAACTTCTTACCTTGTGATCTGCCTGCCTTGGACTCCCAAAGTGCTGGGATTACAGACGTGAGCCACTGTGCCTGGCTGCTAGTTGTTTTTAATGCATGACTTGACAAGCCTCAGCGTTAAAAATCTGTGTTGAAAACAAACTTCATTTTGTTTCCTGGAAAATAAGGAATGCTTCTTTTAACTTTCTCTTTTGAGAAGAGCCCTATATAGATAATAGAAGAAATGGGGTATAGATCTCCATACTCCATGCTCATAATTAGTACTATACTTTGGGGTGGACAAAACGCCATCTTGTATATGACAAACGTTGAATTTGATCGCTTAGCTTGAGATGATTCCTAAGGGTATTATTCAGAGATTAGGAGCTCTTTTATATCTTGGCAAAGAGTCCATTACTGTGGAACTTAACTATCCTGCTTGCTGTGGGGCTATTTAGTGTGCTTCATATGGGCAATACTTATAATACATATAAGCAATACTTATAATACATATAAACAACATCTTCTTTCTAAAATATGTTCCCAAATATAGGATTGCCCAGAGTTTCACAAGGTTCATGATACAAGTGGTTGAATATATGGGAAGGATATTTGTTTCTTAACTATGATAATAGGTAATAATTCTTACTAGATTTTTAGGGAGTTTATAATCTATAATAGATGAGTTATATGACAAAAAAGTAATGGACAATAAATGCATCCCATCATCAAGGAATGCAATGTGCAAATCATTATTGTGCATTCTTGGGGAAGAGATTGACAGCGCTGTATATAGTATTTGGTGAAAGCTTCTGGGAACAGGGGAGAAATTCATCGAGTATGGCAGTGTGAGGAGAATTGAAATAGAATAAAATGCAGGAGAAAGGCTATTCATATTGGAGCTGAGAATGAGACTGTAGGATCAAAGTTATTTTTTCTTCTTGTGGTTTTATATGAAGGTACACTCCTTTTATTTGATGCAAGGCTTTTCTTCATATATATGGTTATAATGGCCATTTAATTATTTTGCCTGACTTTTAATACTTGATTTCATGGCGAAAACAATGAAGTATTTTCTAAAATGATACCCTCCGATACCATCTGGTTTATAAAATACAATTTCTAAGTACATGGCATTTATGTATAACCCATTCTCCTGGTGAAGTTTCTTTTGTTTAAGGATGGGGTGACTGACACAAGTTGCATGAGTGAATCTCTTCTCTATGCTTTAGGGACTGAGAAACATGAAGAGTGTTAGGCCAGTCTCCAGGGAACAAAGAAATGATATGAATACGTTGATATTATAGTGGTAATACTCAGGAAGTTGTCCTGGTTTTGGCCGTGTAGAAAAAGCTGGCTAATAGGTAGAGAGAGGGTGGCTGAGAACACGTGGAGAAGAGGACAAGAGGGACAGAGAGAAGAGATGGTTTTATTGTAGCCTGAGGACCATCACAAACTACTTTCCCAAATCTGTGACATATCCCAAAGATCTTTGTTTAAAACTTGTAATCTGAAATTTTGGGATGGCTGTAGTCAATGGTGGTAGTTTAGAAAACATCCTTTCCAAACTTCCTCTTCAAACTATACAGAACATCATTTATACCTGGGAAACTTCCAGGAAAACCCACAGTAACAGTACTGCTTGAAGATGGAGAAAGTGAAAACCACAAAATAACTAAGTATGAAGGGGAAATTCACCAAATCCCTGAGCCAGGGTCCTATGCCCTCTCTCCCTGCTGCCACCATAGGCAAGATTCTGCAGAATGCAAAGGCAGTCTTAGGCAAGCCGGAGGGAAGACAAAGGAATGAGCTAGTAAAGGGGCTGGAGGGTGAGTTGAAGCAACCACCAGGAAAAATTTTATCCTCCTTAACTCTAAACGTACCAAGAAAGTAACATGGCAGATCAGAACACTACTACACAGAAAGGATTTAAAAGTATTTGTGATTCAAAGTAAACATCAAATAAAGGGCCTGAGGTGCTATATTTAAACAGGCAGACTCCATGGAAAGAGCCAAGTGAGATTTTTAGGAGACCCACTCTACTTAAAAAGGTACATCTGATTTAAAAGGACAGGGACAATTTAAGAGGCAGTCTTGTAAACCTATAGCTTCTGGGGGAGAAAAATAAGCCAAAAAAAAAAAAAAAAGTAACTTTGGCAATTGGGTGGTAAAGGGCACAGCACAAAAAAAGAATAAAAACAGGATCGTTAGGACAGAAGAGAGCCATAAAATCAAAGACTCACAACTAACTCAGTTTTCAGTCACCAAAACAAAACACACAAACAAAGTATCTGGGCATTTGCTAGACTGACTGAAAAGCATATCATTAAACTTGCAAACTTGCAGAAAACTTGATTATTCTGAAATGAATCAAAGGAAACTAAATATCATAGGGAACTCTTGCAGAAAATCTGGAAGCAAAATTTTATACAAATCAGCTAAATAAAATCCTTCTAACCCCAGGGCAACCATTATGAAAGTGACCAAAACATATAGTAAAGTAAACAACAAGCAATTAAAACGTTAGACTAGAAAATAGCTATTGAACACAAAAGAGGGCAGCAATAGCTGAAAAACACACAAAAAAACACAACCAAACAAGAATCGTACAGCATAAAGAAAACAAGTAGAAGATGTGAAATAGAAATTCTTCATTTAATATAAATAGACTAAATACCCATAAAGACGGAGTGAAAGAATGAAAAAAAAGTGTGATTCAACCATACTAGGGTATAAGACACCCATTTTAGATTTAAAGACACAACTAGATTAAAATTAAATGGGTGGAAAAACTTATGCCATGCAAAAATTTTTTAAAAAGTATGGAGTAGCTATACTAACATAAGACAAAATTGACTTTAAGACAAATGCTGTTATTAATGTTACAAAGGTGACAAAATAAAATTTTACAATGGTACATTAATTCCTTCAGGAAAATATAGCAATCATATATATATGCCTGACAGCTGGGCACCAGAATACATGAAGGTATACTGACAGAATCGAAAGAAGAAATCAGTGATATAGCAACAATAGTTGGAGAGTTCAGCTTCAATACCTAACTTCTTTTAATAAATGAGGTTAAATTTTATAGAAGGTAAAATCAACCATTGTAAAGTGTAAAACTCAGGATCATTTATTACATTCAGAATGCTGTGCAACCACCTCTTTTAAATCCCAAAATATTTTGCTCATCTTAAATGAAACCCAGTACTCATTAAGCAGTTATCTTTATTCCCCCATCTTCCCAGCCCATGGCAACCACAATTCTGCTCTCTATTAATATGAGTTCTGTTATTCTGAATATTTCATATGAATGTAAACACAGAATATTTGATCTTTGTACGCGGCTTCTTTCACATAGCATAATGTTTTTGAGGATGCAGTAGGACATATCAATGTTTCATTTTTTATGGGTGAATAATATTCAATTGAATGATTACTCCACCTCTTCATGACCTTATGTTTGCCAATGAATTCTTAGATATGACATCAAAATTATAAACAACAGAAGCAAACTAAATTGAACTTCATAAAAATTTAAAACTTTTGTGCATCAAAAGACATCATCAAAAAATGAATAGACAACTTAAGAATATTAAGTTTTCCAATTCATGAGTATGGGATACATTTTCATTTATTTAGTTTGGTTTCCTTTAATTTCTTTCAGCAATATTTTGTAGTTTTCAGTGTACAAGTCTTTTAGTCCCTTTATTAACTTTATTCTTAGAGGGTATTTTATTCTTCAGATGCTATTGCAAGTGGAATTTTTAACATTTCCTTTTTGGATTGTTTATTGTTCATCTATGGAAACACAGCTGATTTCTGTGTGCTGATCTTGCACCCTGGAACTTTGCTGAACTTGTTTATTAACTCTGGTAGGGTTTGTTTGTTCATTTTTTGCAGGTTCTTTTTTGACAAGTTTAAAACATATATTTAAAATACAATTTATAAAATGCTTAATCTGCTGACTCAGGAGCCCAAGGTGCAGTGTGGGGTGGGGGTGGGCAACTGCCCACTAAACCAGCAAAGCAAGACAGCAGAGGTGCGACTCTCCCTTCCATGCTTTTCTGTTCAGGCACCCAGGTGGCCCATGTGTACCCCTGGGATCACATGACCAGAAAGTAGGACCCCAGAGGTTTCTTGAGTTTCTGCTTATGAGAGAGGCTTGGTGCAGCCCTGCCAGCCCAACCCTGAGTAGGGTACCCCAAGATGGGCAGAGCAGGGAATGGCAGGGCAAGGCTGGTTGGGACAGGTGGGCTCTGGAAGGGGCTGTTGGTAGCAGATAGGGCATTGCCTCCTGCCTGCTGGTGGGGAGCACCTTCATTGAGTGGGCGGAGAAGAGTTGGTCACCAGGCCTGGACACCCAGCTCCTTTGGTTACAGGTTGGCATCATAGCAGTGGCTTATGGGAAGCAGTTAGCTGGAAGGCCTGAGGCCCAACCTATGTGGTCAGGGAGAAATTGAGGGAAGGGGACACTACCGTTAAGGCAGATAAAGGGACAGCAGCCTCAGGTTTTTGCCCCCAACTCCCTGGGTTTTTCCTAGCCAAAGCCTGCAACTTACTTAGAAAAAAAAAAAAGAAAAGACAAGACAGGATAGGGAAATAAAAGCACTTAAGGAAACTTACAGACAACTATCCCCCAAAAATAACAACACACAAAATCCAAACCATTTTCTTATCTCTCCTTTCACCTCCCCCCAAAAACAATACACCTTCATGTTTTCTTTTGTTTTAAAATTTTGGCCACCACTTCTCCATCTGGGAAGGCTAGGACATAGCTGCTGGTGGATGGTGACAGGCACACATCGGGCAGAGCCTGGTTTTGACCAGAGGTGGGTGGAAGGACCAGTTCCTGCCACATCCTCAATCCACAGACCTTTCCTTTGGTCCCCTGTAGAAGGTAGTGGGGCAAAAGCAGGTGTTCCCAATGGTTGAGCAACAGGCACTTCTGGCCTTCCCACATGGACTATCTCTATACCCTTTTCTAATTGAAGGGGTAGTCTCTCTTTGGGCCGGAAACCTCTATTACATGAGGGATGGACACTATACATTTAGACTGTGGACACTTGGTTAGGGCAGTGGAACTGTAAAGACAGCAGCCAGTCTTCTTCCTTGACTACTCCTGAAGGTAATTCTTCCTCTTACTAACTGAAGCTCTGGTTCCAGCTCTGCTTACAGGCAATTCCTGGCTTCACACACTTACAAGGCTGTGCTATGGACTAGTTGCTGACTTAACTGGCAGCTGGCCTTTCCTCCCGAGGGGAGGACATAGTGGGACATGGCTTGCCGGGCCTGGCTAGCCATTCCCGTAGGGAACAAAAGGTGGAGTCAGCCTGTGAAACCTGACTTGCTGCCTTGGTCACCATGAGCTGCCCTAATTGCAAAACCATGCCAACCACTCAAAACTTATCTGATGGTCAGGAGTGGGGAGGCCATTTGGTTGGCTGAGAGATAAGACACGGTACAATGAAAGGGATCAGGAAGCCTGAGAAGAGCCAGGATGAACACACAGAGCTGCTGTGGCAGCTGCCCACTTAGCCTCTTCCACCTCAAGGAGCCAAAGCAAATCTCCAGGCTTCAGTGACGTGGAAAAAACTGCCTTCATTCTAGGCCCTGTCTCTGGAAAAAAAGGGGTGAAGGATAGCCTAGGTCTGTGGGGGACCAGTCTGTCATCAGTCTTTGCAAAGCAAAGCTTTTCTTTTTCCAACTTTACTCAGAATGCTCTGCTTACAAGAACTGATTTCACACAGGAAACGTACCAGGCAGTTACTGAGCTGGGGCCATCAATGGAGATGGAGCACCGCAGACCCTTAAGAGTTCAATCCTTGTTGAAGTGGAAAGATCTGTCTACTCTCTGACCATACTAGACAGAAGGCTCAGAGTTCTAGAGACAAACTCTCTCCTGATCTTGAATTCAACCCAGTTTAGAATAGCTGCAAAACAAACAAACAAAAATATTTAGGAATATACTTAACCAAGGAGGTAAAAGACCTCTATAAGGAAAACTGCAAAGCATTGCTGAAAGAAATTACAGATGACACAAACAAATGGAAACATCCCATGCTCATGGATGGGTAGAGTGAATATTGTGAAAATGACCATACTGCCAAAAGCAATCTACAAATTCAATGCAATTCTTATCAAAATACCACCATCATTCTTTGCAGAACTGGGAAAAACAATCCTAAATTTATATGGAAACAAGAAAGCCCACATAGCCAAGACAAAACTAAGCAAAAAGAACAAATCTGGAGGCATTACATTACCCGACTTCAAACTATGCTATAAGGCCATAGTCACCAAAACAGCATGGCACTCATATAAAAACAGGCATATAGACCAATGGAACAGAATAGAGAACCCAGAAATAAGCCAAATACTTACAGTCAAATGATGTTCAACAAAGCAAACAAAAACACAAAGTAAAATAAGGACACCCTATTCATGAAATGTTGCTGGGATAATTGGTAAGCCACACATGGAAGAATGAAACTGGATCCTCATCTCTCACCTTAGACAAAAATCAACTCAAGATGGATCAAAGACTTAACTCTAAGACTGAAATCATAAAAATTCTAGAAGATAATATTTGAAAAACGCTTCTAATCATCTGAAGACTTCTTTGGTATCCAGTGTGAATCTTTGTAGACAACATACAGCAGAATCATGTTTTGTTCATTTTTTTTTCAAGTTCTTTAGGAAATCTCTGTCTTTGATTTGAAAGTTTGATGCATTTACATTTGAAATACTGATAAGGAAGAGTGATTTTGCTATTTCTTTTCTATATGTCATATACCTTTTTTTGTTCTTCATTTCCTCCATTACTGCCCTCTTTTCCTTCTTTTGTATTAAATTGAATTTTTATTGTGTACTTTTTTGATTTCCTTTTAATTTCCCTTTGTGTATGTTTTTAGATATTTTTTAGTGGTTACCATGTGAATTACAATTTAACATCTAAAATTTATAACAATCTATTTTGAATTTGTACCAAAAAAAACCTAGAAAACTTTGTTCCTATATACCTAGTTTCCCCTCTTACATTGTTATTCTCAAAAATTATACATTTACAAATTTTCCATTAATTTATATTTTTAATTCTTTTATGTTTTTGTCTTTTAAGTCATACAGGAAATAAGAGGAGTTACCAACAAAATTACAGTAATAGTGGCTTTTATTTTAATCTACTTAGTTACCTTTACTGAAGTTCTTTATATGTGCCTTTGAGTTACTTTTAGTGTCCTTTATTTCATCCTGAGGGACTAATTTTAGCATGTCTTGTAGGGCAGATTTGTTAGCATCTAGTCTCTCAGCTTCTCTCTATCTGGTAATGTCTTCATTTCTTCTTTATTACTGAAGAGTAGTTTTGATGGATATGTATTTCTTGGTTGATAGCTGTTTTTTTTTTAAATTTTCTTTCATCACTCTTTTTTGGCCTCCATGGTTTTCTGAGAATTTGCTATTACTTTCATTGAGAACTCATTGTACTTGATGAGTCTGTACTTCCAATATTCTTTTTATCTTTCAATACATTGACTGTAATATGTCTGGGTACATACCTCTTTGTGTTTATCCTTCTTTGGGGTTTATTCATCATGAATGTATAGATTTAAGTCTCATCAAATTAAAAAAGTTTTAGGTCACATTTCTTGAAATATTACTTCTGCCCCTTTCTCTCTTTTCTGTTTTAGAATTCTCATTATATAGATGTTGCTACACTTGACACTCTCTTACAGATCTCTTAGGCTGTATTAATTTTTCTCATTTTTCTTCTTTCTTTCCTCAAATTGGAGAATTTTAATTGATCTAGCTTCTAATCAGCTATTTTGAAATATACTGATTCTTTCTTCTACCTGCTCAAATCTGCTATTATAATCCTCTAATGAGTTTATCATGGCAATTATTGCATTTTCAACTCCAGAATTTTTGTTTGGTTCCTTTTTTATAGTTTTAGTCTCTATTGATATTCTCTATTTATTAACACATTATTCTCCTGGATTTCTTTTACTCTTTTTTTCATGGTCTCCTCAGCTCTTTGAGAATATTTAGGACACTTAAAGTCTTTATTAGTAAGTACAATACCTGTGCTTCCCCACGGACAACTTCTATTAATTTATTCTGTGGATGGATTATATTTTCTTGCTTCTTTTTATAGTTTTTTTTTGTTTGAACTGAATATTTTGAATATTATGATATAGTAACTTTGGATATCAGATTCTGTTCTTTCCCTTCCTCGGGGTTTATTTTTGTTGTTTGCTGCAGGCTGTAGCTGCTTGTTTGTTCAGTGACTTTTCTAAGATAGTTTTGTAAAGTCTGTATTTCTTGTAGTGGTAATCTCTGAAATCTGTTCTTTAAGCTTCTGTTCAGCTGGTTTGTTGACAAAGATTTCCTTGAATGTCAGGAGCACCCCAGCCACATCCCCCACCAAAAAAAAAAAATGAAAAAATGAAAAAGAAGAGGGATAGAAAGAAGAAAATAAAAGAAGGAAGAAAACCACCTCTCTCAGTCTTTACAGATTGACTCTGCTCTGGGGTACTCTGTCAGTATCTGTGATGTTTACAACTCTTCCTTACCTTTCACTTTCTGCTTGCATTGTGATTACAGATTAGCCAGAGGTGAAAGTTTAGGGTCTTATCAGGCCTTGAGCATGGGCCCTGTCTGGGGCATGTGTGTGATTTTCTAAATTTCACAGTATATACAATGTTTTAGCTTTATTTTATTTTTAATTGGCACATATTGTTTATGCCTATAGTGTGATGTTTCAAATACATGTACATATTGTGTAATGAGCAAATCAGGATATTTAGCATATGTGTCACCTCAAACATTTATCATTTCTTTATGGTGAGAACATTCCAAATCCTCTTTTCAGAAATATACAGTAGTGTTAACTGAAGTCATCCTACTGTGCAAAAATGTGGTATATTTTTGTCACATTATGGAATAAAATATTACTCAGCCATTAAAAAAAATTCTGTCATTTGCTACACAAAGTGGATGGACCTGGAGGATAATATGTTAAGTGAAATAAGCGAGGCACAGATACTTTTTAACACCCTAATTTTCAAAAGAAAGTCTCAATATTTCATCCTGGGCTTAGGCACCCTGTTGTTTACCTGTATTGTAAACCTTATCTTCTAGTGACTGTATGTTGTATATTTGCCTTAGAAAAGTTTTTGAAAAAAGCCTGCAGCTTTTCCATTCAGAGTGAGTTCCAAGCTAGCTGAAAGAAAGTCATGTCCTTCAGATAATCATCGGACAGGGTAAGACAAACAGACATGATTATTTGAGAATAATTTCTGCTCTGCTTCCTCCAGAATTAGGTTCAGGGTCCCATACTGAGCAGGTGGATTGTAGTATTTAAGGCTATGCCAAGCCTGAGAAGGGGTGGGGCAAGCACAATTATGTTAGGGAATAAAATAACCTTCAATAAATTTAAAATGATTAAAATCATACAAGATATGTTTTCTAACAGCAATAGAATTCAATTAAAAATGAATAACAGGCTGAGCGTGGTGGCTTATGCCTGTAATCCCAGCACTTTGCGCTTTGAGAGGCCGAGGTGGGCAGATCACCTGAGGTCAGGAGTTTGAGACCAGCCTGGCCAACATGGTGAAACCACGTCTCTACTAAAAATACAAAAATTAGCCGGGCATGGTGGTGGGTGTCTGTAATCCCAGCTACTCCAGAGGCTGAGGCAGGAGAATTGCTTGATCCCAGGAGGTGGAGGTTGTGGTGAGCTGTGATCATGCCACTGCACTCCAGTTTGGGTGACACAGTGAGATTCTGTCTCCAAAAAAAAAAAAAATAATAACAATAATAGAAATTATTTTATCAATAATAGAGATAAAAAATAACAGAAAGTCATAAATATGTAGACATTAAACAACAGAGTAATAAATAACTAATGGGTTAAATTAAAAAATTACCAGAGAAATAGAAAACAATTTGAGATGAAAGACAATGAAAACAAAAAATAAAAAATTGTATGGAACATAATTACATTAGTGTTTAAAGAAAACTTAATAGCTGTAAATGTCTTTAGTTCAAAAAAAAAAAAAGAAATTACTGAAATCAAGAGCCTAATCTTCTGCTTTAGTGAACCAGAATAATAAGAATGAAATAAACCCCAAAGAAGTAGAAAGAATAAAACAATATTGATTACAGCATAGATTAATAAAATGCAGAATAGTAAATCAATAAAGTCACTGAAACCAAATTTGGTTCTATGAAATGATTAACACCATTGACAAACGTTTAGCTGAAATGAATAAGAAAAGAAAAAAAGAGAGAAAGCTCAAAATACTAAAGTCAGGAATGGTTTGTGAATACACTTTCAAAAAAAACCCTAACAGATTAATATTGTTTACAAATATAGACACAAATGTCCTCAACAGTTCCAAGAAACTAAATCCAGCACATCAAAAAAAAGAGACATAAAACATCAAGTGGGATTTATTTCAGAAATGCAAGTTTAACATCCAAAAATCAAAGTAATACACCATACTAACAGAAAAAACCCACATGATCATCTGAATAGATGCAAGAAAATAATTTGACAAAACAAAACACTATTTTAGAAAAAAAAAGCACTCATCAAATTAGAAATAGAAGTGATCTTTCTCAACCAGCTATAGGACATCTATGTAAACAAACAGATAACATAATATGTAATAGTGAATGACTAAATGTTTTCCTCCTAAGATCAATATAAGAGAAGAGAAAAACATCCACTACATCTATTCAACATTGTACTGCGGGAGTTTTCTTGTGCATTTACACAAGAAAAAGAAATAAAAGACATCCACATTAGAAAGGAGATAGAAAGTGTTTTCTATTTACAAACCCTATGATCTTGTATATAGAGAATTCTAAAGTTTACTGTATACATACACACTATTAGAAGTAGTAAAAGAGTTCAGTAAGGTTGCAGGATGCAAGATAGATTTCCAAAAATCAATTCTGTTTCCATACGCTGTCAATGGGCAATCTGATAATGAAATTAAGAAAATAATTCCATTTATAATAATATCAAACTTATTTCTCAGTAATAAGTTTAAGAAGTACATTAAAACTTTCAAAATAATGTTGAAAGAAATTACAGATGATCTAAGTAAATGGAAGAATATTTTACTTTCTTTAAATGGAAATACTTCCCCAATTGATCTACAGATTCAACACACTGTCTATCAAATTCCCAGATTCCTTTTTTTAAGAAATTGATGAGCTGATCCTAAAAGTCATACAAAAATGCAAGGGTCCTAGAAAAAACAAAACAACCTTTAAACAGAAGAAAAAAGTTGAAGAACTCATGCTTCCTAACTTGAAACTTATTACCCATCTATGGTAATAAAGACGGTGTGCTGCTGATAGAAGGTAGGCATGCAAATTAAAGGAATAGATTTGAAAGTCCAGAAATAAACCCTTATGGATGGGTGCAGTGGCTCATGCCTGTAGTCCTAGCAGTTTTGGAGGCTGAGGCAAGAGGATCACTGGAGCTCAGGAATTTGAAGCTAGCCTGGGCAACATAGCGAGACCTCATCCCTACTAAAAATTTAAAAAGAAGCTGGATATAGTGGGGTGTGCTAGCTCCAGTTACTACTCCAGAGTCTGATGTGAGAGGATCTCTTGAGCTAGAAGGTCAAGGCTGCAGTGAGCTGTGATTGTGCCACTGCACACCAGCCTGGGCAACAGAGCAATACCATGTCTCAAGAGTGAAAAAAAAAAGCAGAAATAAATCTTTATATACCTGGTCAGTTGATATTTCACCTGGGTACCAAGGCAAATAGGGAAAGAACGTTTTTTTCAATAGATTTTGCTGCAACAACATGCTATTCACAAGCTAAACAATGAATTCGTATCCTACCTCAAACCATATATAAAATTTATCTCAACATAGATCAAATATGTAAATGTAACTGTAAAAACTATATAGCGCTTAGAAGACAGCATAGGGATAAATCTTTTATACTTTGGGTTATACAAAGTTTTCTAAGATAAGACACAAAAAGCACAGATGACAAAAAGTAGATCAATTGGACTTCATCAAAATTAACCACTTGTGAACTCAATACCATCAAGAAAGTGAAAAGGTAACACACAAAATGGGAGAAAATATTTACAAACCATGCATCTGTTAAAGTGCTTATATCCAGAAAATATATGTAACTTTCACTACTCAGTTACAGAAAGACAAATAGCTCAATTTTAAATTAGCAAAGGATTTGAATAGACATTTTTCCAAAGAGGATATAAAAATCTTCACATTATTTAAATTGCCCCACAAATTGTTTTTAATTGATCCTGTAATTATCTTTTGAATAATCATATTTTTGGTTTGAATTAAAACATTAATTTAAAAATGTAAATATTAAAAATATGCCACAGTTTGTAACCCAATTTTGCAATTATTTATATGTGTTTGTTTCCTCTTTTATTAGGTGCTAGTATCAAAAAAGGTGGAGCTAGGCCAGAGATCACTCAATCTCTTAAGCACTGGTTCTGTTTTCCGTTAAATCAGGTATAGAGCACACACTGGGGTGTTGGAAGGTTTTGTAAATGGCTATCAGAAGCCATTCTGAATTGATGAATTAGCTAGATGTTATTTAGCCACCCTGAAAATAGTGCTGCTATGGCTATCCCTGGTCTGTAATTTACCTGTCCACTAGGGTGCTGTTTGCACCACTATGTCCAGAGGATGTGGGCTCAGCTCATGCCTTATGGACTAAATAACAACATGAAAGGAAGAGATAGGAGCATAAAGATGCACTGAAAAAGCTCTAGTGTATATCTGAGGTCTATATTTATCTCCTCTAATAGCCTGGTTTGATAATGTCCCCTCTGTGCAATATGAAGATTACCTATTTTTAAAAAGAGCTACAGCAAACATTCATCTCCTTTGTCCTTCGTACTGTTATGTTGCTCAAATTTCATTTTATGTGGAGTCTCAGAGGATGGAGGCACTATATGAAGTCATAAATGACTAATTTTATGCAGAGGCTATCACCATCTGCAATCCACAGAAATATGCCACATAAATGCAGTAGGTATTTCTCTCAGTGGTTTACCTCTAATGACCTTCCAAAATATTTAACTAATGTTATAATTAACAGGTGACAGATCCAATTATTTTCTAGTAGAAAAATAAAGTCACTATATATCATTATCAGTAATCTGATTAATTATCCATGGCAATGGAAGAAGTAAGCTCCTTAATTAAAAATCAAGATTGCAGGACCCTACCAAAGAAGGAATTCTCCAAGCTGTCTGGATATGTTAATATTTTTTGACATTTCGTGACATCATCCATCGTGATCATCTTTGTTATCACCATAATAGTCATAGAAAAAACATGAGGGCTTCCAAATATATTAAAGCACCTTCTTTGCATGAGCTTTTTCATTTAATTTACACAAAAGTCCTACAAAGTAAGAAGCAATCCTAATATTCCCATTTTACAGATGAGCCTTAAAGAGGTTAATTAACTTGCTCAAGATTTCACATCTAGCGAACACCAGAGCCTACTGTTTATCTTTATGGAGTGAACGTCTGATGTCCTAACAATTCTGCACTTCTCCTCTCATCTAAAAGCATCTTTAATGCAAAGGTTCCAGTACCTGCCACAGTCATAAATAAATTTCTTATTCTGTTTTTCAGAGATAGTAGCACAACCCAAAATAGAACTAACCAATCAATGGGCAGAGAAATTTTCTTGATCAAGAGTAACAAATCAATGTCAAAGTTAGAAGAGAAATCCAGGGTACTCATAGCCAATAGGTCTGCCATAATCTGAATTTATTGCTACTTTCAACAACTACTTTTTTTATTGGTTTCTCTTCAGCAACATTGTTTTATTATAGGAAATTTCAAAATATTTTATACCTATTCTGGGTGATTTTAATAGATTTTTTCTCATGCAATCCTGAAAGGTAGGTCTATTGTCATGTTTTTAGAGGGTGTATAACAAACTTGCAACTTTTTCAAGGTCACCCTTATAGCAGAGTTAGGACTCCCACCACATTTTTGGACTCTAAAGACTATGTGCTTACCTTCTAAACAATATGGCCTTTCTGATGCACTGAGTATTGTTCATCAAAACCTTGATATGAAGATTAAGAACAAGAGAGAAAGTGGCACTGACAAAGAATGGAAAAAATATCTGGAAGAAGTTTGGGTTAAGTGTGAGAGTGGAATGGAGATTGAGGGAGAGTATTATAAGACAGTGTTTCCCTGTTTGTGTCTTTTTTTTGTTTGTTTGAGACAGAGTCTGGCTCTGTTGCCCAGGCTAGAGTGCAGTGGTGTGATCTTGGCTCACTGCAACCTCTGCCTCCTGAATTCAAATGATTCTCCTGCCCCTCAGCCTCCTGACTACCTGGGACTACAGGTGCCCACCACCAAGCGCAGCTAATTTTTGTGTTTTTAGTGGAGATGGGGTTGACCATGTTGGCCAGGCTGGTCTCGAACTCCTGACCTCAGGTGATCTGCCCACCTCTGCCTCCCAAAGTGGCAGGATTACAGGAGTGAGCTACCGCACCCAGCCCCTGTTTGTTTCTAACACTGAATGCAAGTATGACTCCAGAGAAGGAAAGTGATAACATAACGCCAGGTGCTTGTGTGAGACACTCCTCTCTCTGTTCTTGCTCTCACCATTCAGTGGCTGAAGTTATAATTTATCTTAATTGGAGTTAGTGTTACTCAGCAGAGCGGAGTTCTTGAGCTGAGGATTGTATTGAAGATCTATAAATAGAGATTACACTTTAAATAAAGATGTGAATAAACAAGTAAAAAATTAAAGGTGCTTGTTTCTGGGTGCTGAATTTGGGGAAGAGCAGATGTTGGTGCAAGACACGGTAAACAATCTGTTTTCTTAATAAATTAATTGGTACAATATCTTTTTACTATGATATTCAGTACACACATGATACACTATTATGAAATTTGTAAAAAAGAGTCTCACAAGCAGTGAAACATAGATAAGGAACATAGTCAAAAGGAAGATATAAAGTATCTATTCCTGCCTTTCTGAGACAAGCTTGGAGAGTGACTTAGAAATGGTGTATTGTGACCTATCATGAGTGAAGCCCCAGCACATGCTGGCTACACTGAGATTCACCACCAGGGAAGGTTTAGTGTTTGGCACAAAGTAGATACGCAATACGTGACTGCTGAACTGATCCTAACAAAATGTAAGCACCAGGCTAACTCCCTCAGCCACCAAGCATCTTTTTATGTCCCACTTACCCCATTTGAATAAAATGGGGTGCTCTCAGTGTTAGAAATTGTTTCATATTAGAGGGACTAAAACTTAGTTAAGGAGGGAAATATGCTATAAATAAAAAGTCTCGGACACACTGAGATGATATTATGGGGTTATCTGTATCCTTGCTTATTTGCCAATTTCCATCATGTAATCATGGGGCTGAAGCGTTTGTCCTGTAGGATTTAGAGCCAGCTGGTCAGAGTCCCATCTATCTCAGAGAAGAAAGCAGTGATTGTATTTTAAAACTTAGGTACTGATATAAAAATTCCACATTAAAGTGGTTTAACTGAACTTTGTCTTTTTCATAAAGAAATACATTTTTTTTCCTTTTAAGACAAAGTAAAATACAGAAACAAAGCAAAAAAACAAAGCAAAACCCAAACCAAACAAAAAACAAACCAACAAACAAAAAACAGGATCAATCAGATGGTCACTTTGGGACTAAGTAAAATATAAGTCGTTATGAAATTGTAGAATCTTAATTCAGGGAAGTGGAGAACAGATGTGGTGTTAGCAAGAAATGGATAACTTTTTCGTGACATTCGTACGGTGAAAGCAGCAGTCCCTGTGGATACAGCATCTGCACGTTATTATGACTCATAACATGTACCTGCCATGATACAGGGGCACTCATTTTTTCAAAACATTCTCTGATTGAGAGCATGATATTGTCATGCAGTTAACAAACTCCAAAAATATTGTTGAGAAGCCAGAGAGGGAAATAAATGAAGTGTAAATTCTGGAAATAGAGACAAATCGTGTGGGAGAAGAACCCTGGACACCCCTGACTAGGAACTGAAGAGTACAGCATCTTCACCCTCATCGTTAGAATGGATTCCTGGATAGTTACATTTTGATTATGTGCACGAAGATTTCTACTTTTTATTTCTTCAAATAATGTGAGGCTGGGCATGGTGGCTCACACCTGTAATCCCAGCACATTGGGAGGATGAGGCAGGTGGACCCCTTGAGCTCAGGAGTTCCAGAACAGCCTGGGCAACATGGTGAGACCCTGTCCCTACAAAAAATACAAAAACTATCCAGGGGTGATGATGCGTGCCTATAATCCCAGACACTCAGGAGGCTGAGGTACGAGGATAGCTTGGGCCCAGGAGGTGGAGGTTGTTGTGAGTTGAGATCACACCACTACACTTCAGCCTGGGCCTGGGCAACAGAGAGAGAGCCTGTCTCAAAAAAAAAATTGAAAAGAAATAATGAGGAGGAGGAAGTTGTGGAGGCTGCAATTTTAGTGAAAGATCTCTACTCCAGGAACTTTATACTAATTTCCCCAGTTATCCTTTGAAATAGCTATCATGATAAACTTTCTATAAATGCTAGGGGGGGTTCACGTAAATTAAATAATGGATGCACAGCTAATATTTGACAGAGCAGGAATGCAAACACATATATCTCCTTTACTAAAGATTTTACATCCTTCCTTGCACAAAGCTGGAAATACAAGTGGAAAAGGTGGACACCTGTCTGTATTTGCATACGTATATGTTTATGTCCAGTCTCATGTCTAATTCCTCATTCTGTTTCTATATTTATCACCATATCCCAGTTTGAAAATCTGTTCACTTACTCACTTTTCGACCAATGCAAAGATTGTCCTAGGGCGATGAAGAGACTAGATCGAGCCATTCAAAATGATTACTACAATGAATGTTGTCTTAAATAAAAACACCTGTTCTTGAGGAAGCACTTTTAAAATGTTTTCTAAAGAAATCAAAAAATAGTTGCACATTATTTTATACTACCCAGCAATATAGAAGCCTGAAATATGAATGGCACCCAAGGGCATCCAAGAGGATCATGTGGCTTCTGGAAAAGTATGAATTTTGCTGTCTGGAAGCACAGAGGAGTTGCCTTTCACTCTGGCATTACGTTTTAAAAGTGGCACATGAGGCAAGGTTATATCACTTCTGAAAACCCCTTAAGAGGGGCCACATTGGAAACAAATGTGCCATCTCTCAGTGAGTCTAAGTGCAATTCTTCTCTTGGGGTAGGGACAATGGATCTTCCTGTGACTGAGCATCTGATGAAGTAGTTGGTGCATCTATAGGGCCATGTTGTGTGAGAAAGTCTTGTGCTTCATATGCTGAAAAGACCCCTAAGCCACTCACAAGATCCCACTGTGAGAATTGCTGAGAGCTGAGACTGAGGAAGCAAATGGCAGTCAGGTCTCCTGTGTCCTGTTCTTCCGGGGAGCACACACATGGCACAGAATGGGAGGAGGCAGTGATACTCACTGGTTGGCTAGTCAGAGCATTCTCTTTCTCTTTCTCTCTGTCTCTGTCTCCCCACCCCCATCTTTGTCTCTCTCTCTCTCTTTCACACACACACACACACACTCTCTCTCTCTCACACACAATTTTCTTCCCTCCTTAAGTAGATGCAGTTGCAAATTCCTATAAGATATAAAGCAACTACTGTATGCAAAATGGTGAAGCCTCTTGCTGCCTGCATTTGAATTCAGGCTTCAGGGCTTAGTTTTCACCTTAGGCATGCAATTTCAGCTTCATAAACCTTAATCTACTCATCTGTAAAATGGGGATAATAACAGTACTGATATCACTGAGTTGTTGTTTGAGATAACCGATGTGAAGGGCTTAGCGCAGTGCCTACCTCTTGGTAATTTCTCAATAGCAGCTCACTGCTAGTGTTGTCTTGCTCTATTCAACCATTTGTGAATACTCTGATACCGGCAGAGGTCACCTCTCCAGGAGACACTTCCTCTCTCTCTTACATCTCCTTGGAACCACGTGTTCCCGTGATTTCCCATCTGCCAAGGCCCAGAATTTAACAGATTATATGAAGAATAATTTTCTTTCATTATGTTTGAACCTTGTTGCTCCTGTAACATTTCACTGTTGTCTACTTGGCTATTTAAATAATTAAATTTTAGGTAAATATTTTGTAATCTGTGCTGGGTTTTATATTTTAGGTGCCCTTTTCTTCACTGAACTAGCCAGATGAGGTAAAAATGAAGCAACAGCTTGGAAAAACGAGTTGACTAAAGGTGGCTAGGATGATTTTCACTTTTCCTGTTGATACTCTCTCGTTTTATATATTTTCTTTCATGCAGATACATCTACCATTTGTTCCTCTTGTCTGTGGCCTTTCTTAGATAGGCAGGGTGTGTCTTATGATGGGGAGGAAACCTGAGAAAACTTTGTTGAGTGGCTGCAGAATTTGGGATGCCACACTGTACACTAAATAAATAAAATCATATGGATAAATACTGAACTATTGTTGTTGTTTGAAAATCAGATATTGTAAGATAGATATCTAAAAAATAAGTATGCAAAAAATATGAGCAGTGAAATTAATCTTAGGTATAATAGAAAGTCAGAGGAGAAAACATATGTCATTGGCTGGGAAGCCTACGTTGGTATCTATCAAGGAAGAGTGCTATGCATCTTAGTATATTGAGCAAAAGTTCAAATCCTGAAAAATTCATGGGGGGAAATAAAAGCAAAAAAGCAGAGCTACAACACAGAGCTCTAGTTTGATGTATACTATGCTGACAGGATAACAAGAGAAGAAAAGCATAGAACCGAGGGCAAATCTTCAAGTTCAGTTATTTTTCTTTTCTCTCTGACCATGCTTATATAATTTTTGCTTATGCAGTGGGAGTACCAGAAAAATTAAACATATATTTTCCAGAAGGGCTATCTTATGGATCTCTCTAGAATGTCTGCCTTGCTGAAACATTTAGATATAATATTTATTTGCAAAGCAATGGGCGTCCTGTTGGTGGCAGACTGATGAAAGACAGTGCAGAGTGGCCTCCAGGCTGATAGTTGATTTTAACCGGCAGCACAGCCTCCCTATTTGATGATTCTTTGTGCTTGTATGCAACTCAGAATCCAATTAGTCTGAAATACGTTTACACAAAATTGTCACAATGATAATGAAAGAAGGTCGAAAATTTCACTCTCAGAAGATATGCAAATACTGCCATGTGGGTGGGATCCGGGGGAAAAACACTGTAAATGGTATGGGGATTGAGCGTCTTTGCTTAACAAGATTTCAGTGACCCTCTGAACCTCTGAACTTTGCCTACTGCTCTGATTAAACTGAAGATATTTACTTTCCTTTATACATGCATGCACACACACACACACACACATACACACACACACAAGTTGGAGGAGGGAGAGAAAAGAGCGAACCGAGGTGACAAAGACTAGATAGAAGATAATGAATTTATCCAAAATAAATCAGCCAGCCAACAGTTATTTTTGGATGCTTTGCTTCTGAAGATATATGAAGAAAGGCAGTAAATTGTTTCGTTATATAAGTTGCCTAGAATGCCAGAATGTTTCCTGAACACTGAACAAAGTTATAGAAGAAATGAAAGCTCTTCTATATACAGTGTATTCTGTTTTACATTCTAGGACTAGAAAATCTTATTCACTCACAAAATACTTTGACTGAATGACAGATGACTGTTCATTATTAAGCCGGGACTCGTAAAACATCATTGATAAATATGTGGCTAAGATTTATATGCAGAGAAAATCATCAGTAGTTTTATGATTTAAGAGGGTGAGGACCATTCTGAAAATTAATGAATTGGAAATCTGTTTAGATTCTGTTCTGAAGAAAATTTACTTTTAACAAAATGTTTGGGGTTAAATATAGAACCATAACATAGGATTCCTGATGAGAAATGGAACAAAATATGTGAAATAAAAACAGATGTCTCAAAATACAAACACATTTTAATTTACTAATGGACACTAATGGCTTTGCATAGGGCTGGTGATGCCACTGATAATAAATGACTGACTTCAAGCAATAGAAGTGTGACTAATGTATTTGGTCATTTTTATTCTCTGCTCTAGACATGAATTAATTATTGGATACTGGCTGTGACATACACATTTTATGCATTTGTCACTGTCCTCTGTTGTTTGAGGATGATGTTATTGAGGTTGATAAACATATATATGCACAAATGTAGCTACAAAGTCTGGTAGATCTTCAACTTCTCTTTCCATGTTATTATTGAGTGACTGCCTTTTGCAATTAACTTTGACACTTGGATTTCTAGTTGGCCCAATTCAACTATCGTACGCCTTTTAAATTACACTATTCTTCAGCTATGCCTTGAAATTGGCATATAGGTATCAGAATACATTTAAGCTCTTCTCTATTTCTCATCTGTCCACACCAAGTGTTGCATCTGCATACAATGAGTATTACAGCTATAGTACATGTACTACTGTATATTATGTAATTCACTAGTTTTCCTCTTTACACTGACTGTAAGGAAACAAAGAAACAAACTCAAAGTTCATTTCTCACAAATACCACTTCATGACAGTACTTTCCGGAATAAGATAGGGTATTACCAATTCATTAAGTTTTGTTGTGCCATGAGCTATGTCTTTGTGTCCTTCATATTTTGTGGTCATTGCTAAATTCTTGAATAATATTGCTTCTCCTATGCCAATCAACCAATGAGGCCAATGTGGGTGAATGCCGATGCTGTGATTTGTCTATTTTGGAAATATACTTTAAGGTTGCAGTTTGATCTCAGTCGATTTTGGTGGTTGCATTCCAACCTAGGTGCTATTTCACTCTGCTAGGCTCTGTGGGGAAATTGCAAGATGATTGATGGCTTTTATTTGTAGTTGACAGTCCAGTGATCTATCTACCATTTTCTTTTCTCTCCACCATTTCAAATAATGGCAACTTGCTTCCATCATTTTCCTTGACCATATGAACAGCTGGCTTCCTATGAGAACAAATTTGTTCTCCTGAAAAAATTTTGTGTTCTGGCATTCTATGTGGATTTGCTCTCAACAAGTCAATCAGGTAAAGATTCATGGCAGGAGGGAGTTCTCAATGGTGCCATGTGCTAAAGTAGCTGAATTTCATTATTGAGCTACAATGTTGGCCATAAATATACATCAGACTTGGAGGCACATCCTGTGTCTGACAGTCATGTCCATAGTTGGTAGTGCTGTGGTTCATAAAGAGAAACTATGAGCAACTTGACACCTCATTCTGGAGGTAGCCAAAAGCTTACTCTTGGGCCTGTCAGTGCAAGATATCTATGGTAGAACTCGGGATTATTGCTATAGTCTGAATGTTTGTGTCCCCTCCAAATTCATATGTTGAAATCCTAATCTCCAAGGTGATGGTATGACAGGGCCTTTGGCAGGCAATTAGGTCATGAGGGCAAAGCCCTCATAAGTGGTCTTATAAAAGAGGCTGGAAAGAGTGTTTTCCCTTCTACCATGTAAAGACACAACTAGAAGGTATCATCTACAAAGCAGAAAGCAGGCCCTTGCCAGACATGGA
Organism: Gorilla gorilla gorilla; assembly: GCF_029281585.2. Classification (NCBI taxonomy): domain Eukaryota; kingdom Metazoa; phylum Chordata; class Mammalia; order Primates; family Hominidae; genus Gorilla; species Gorilla gorilla. The sequence continues at coordinate 121,341,994 of NC_073232.2, read as the reverse complement.
ATCTGTCAGTGCTTTAATCTTGGACTTTCCAGCCTCCAGAACTATAATAAATACATTTCTATTTTTTATAAGCTATCCAGTTTAAGATATTTTGTTATAGCAGTTTTCAAAGGTGGACCTGAGGGCTATGAAGAATGTCACCTTAAACTCATTATATTTACTGGAAAATCTGAAATCCAGTGGTTCAGAGAATAGTAGTTTTTAATCAGAGCAGATCAAATGCATACACTGCTGCAGGAGAATGAGACTATGTCCAAGACTAGTTTTTATTTTCTTAAGTTTTTCTTAAATTGAAATTTACCAAAGGACTGCTTGGAATAGCTTCCCTGATCTGACAGCTTCAGGAAAAATTCATGGAAAGTTAAATGTCTTCATATGTTGGTAATTTCTCCTCACCTCTCCTATCACTGTTTTTATTCATTTACAAATTTGCTTTTCTAGGATCCACCTCCTTCTCACTTAAAATGCATCTGCCTCTCTCTTTCTCATTCCTTCTTTGAATTGTACAAATTCAAATATGTTGCTTCTTTGGCTTAAATTACATTTCTAAAAGACACCTCTTTTTTGGTATTTTTGATGACTATTACTGACCTGCAGTTAATTTTCCTGCAGGTTAATACCACTCAGTTTGTTCCACTTGAGCACCACTTTTCTCCCTCAGATAATAAAGGCGTCTTGGGGTTTATGGCCATCCAATCCAGAGGCCTCTATTCCTATGTTTCCTTCTCTCCCAACCACCATTTCTAACTGATCACCAATGTACTTTCAGTTTTTTTCCCACAATCTGTTGACTCCCTAGTTCGTGAGGGGAGTCTCTACCCTCTTTTCTCTTTGCCTGGATTACGAAAGTAACCTCCTAGCTTGGCTAAGGCCTCCAGGCCTTAACTTTTTTTCAATTCTTTCCTCATTCTATCTCCTGTGTGATTATTGCTAAATGAGTGTGATTTTTAATCATGTATCCTCTTACTTTAAACTCCTTCACTGTCTAACTGAATTTCAGGATAAAGTTCAACTTCTTACCATGCTATATACACTATTCTCCACAATTTGGCTCTTGTCTGCTTTGAGGCCTCGTAGTTTACCTGTACCAGCACAAATATTTTGCTTTAGCTTGTTGAGCCTCTTGTATTCTCCTTAAAGCATCTGGCTTCACTCTGGGCCTTTGCACACACTGTTTCCTCTACTTTGGATGCCTTTCTCTCACTTTACCTTGTTCCTAAATCTAGACTCAAATATTACCTTTCATAGAAAGTACTTCCTCTAGTCACTCACCTGCCCTTCCTTTACTCACTTCGCTTCTAGATATGCTAACTACCTTTCTATTGTGCTTTAACTTTACATTTTAGATTCTACTGTTTCGTGATCATATGTGCTGTTGGTGCAATACTGTGAACTCACTGAAGACAGGAATTATATATCGGTTTCTAACTCTTCTTGTGTGTTAGCTCAGTGCCTGGTATTTATTTCATTTTCAATATGTTAGTTAAATGGGTAAATTAGATAATAAGTGAATTAATGATTCCACTTTGAATGAGTTTTAACAACTTTACAAAATATCTTTTTGTTTTTATTGCCTGTTACTTTATTTTATAAAGTAACTTTCTACAAGAAACTTGAGACACTTTGACATGGAAATGTTCAAAGTTTATATTTCTCTTCTAGGGCACAATAGACATTAAGAGAAACAAGTACCTATATCTAACCTAAAGAAATATTAGGAATCCTACAGAAACTCAGGTGTTCAAAAACTGGACTTTCAAAGAGCAAATAGAATAAGTTTGGTGATTTAGCCACCAAATATCTTATTTAATTGATGAAATAGGCATGTATTCTCAATAGTTATTGTCAGAGAGACATCAGGGTGTGATAAGTCTGTATAAAGTACAAGTGAATTCTGAGAACAAATACTTGGACTAGAATGATTGATAGTTTTTTTTTCCTAGATGAGTCACTATGAAAGACATGTCTTCTGGTTCAATCATTTACTTAACATTTCTATCAGCTAATCATGTGCCAGTTGGAGGTAGCATGATAAATAAGGTGAGCAGGGCCTCTGTCCTTGAATGGCTTACCTCAAATTAGAAGTGGCATTAAGGTGGATGACATGTAGACTATAAAAAGTTAAAATATAGATAAATAAAGTAAATCCAGAGTATGAAATACTCTCTGAAGTACAAACAAAGTAAGGAGATCTTTCAGAGTGTTATGACTACTATCTTAGACTGGGTGTACCAGGAAGGAATTGCTGAGGGTATGACAGGATGGATACCTGTGCTTTGTCTACTGGATGATCTTTGATCTGTCCTTTATCTCCAAACTCCACCACAGGGCTGAGAGTTATCAATGTGTGGGTGGGAGGAGACTCAGTGATGGAGTAAGAATGTACTTAACATTCATTAAGTGATAATTTAAGAAGCTGAAACTTGAGTTATTCAGTATTAGCCATATTAATATATTATCATGAACTAAGGATCATCTCAAAGTAATCCATTAAAGAAATATGGCAGAGCTTGTAATGCTTAACCAATACATGGATAGACAGACCCTTGGGACACTTAATGGTGCAAGTCAGAGACTCAGGTCAAGAAAGCAGAAGAGAAAGGAAAGATGACAACCACTGTCAAAATACTTCCCACCCCTCTGGAAATATTGGAGGCAGCTTATGTAGTGTGTGGTGCTTTGATGGAAAAAAGACAGGCAACAATTATGTTGTGTTCTTTGACTTTCCAAAAGGCAGGAGTTAGAGATTGAAGACAGAATAAGCTGAAATACAGTGAACAGGTAGAGGAAAGGGAGAAGATTGAGTTGGAGAACTTGCTGAGAGGATTTCCCTGGCAAATTTCAAGCTTTAGTGTTTCAGTAAGGCCTCAAAATGTTGAATGGCCCCATACAGAATAAACTGCAGCCCAGGGTCTTAAAAAAGATCCTAGAAAAAAGCAATAAAACGTCAATTACCTTGGGTTAGATCAATGAGCTTTTTGGATTTGGAAGTCTTCAAAGACTGCACATAGCCACTATACTCAGAGCTCAATATTCATTTTACATTGTTTCTGATAAACGCAAAACCTCATCGTGTTATCTTTCCCACATATTTAGTTACCCTTGATAGTGTTGGAAAAGGAAAATCTACATGCCTAGTTTAGAAAATTCATGATAAATGACATGAGTGGAGTAGCTACACTTGGCTCTAAACCAGCCCATATGCTTTTTGATGGCAGGGACTGTGTCGCTTAGTTCTGTACATGAATAAATCTCTGCTCAGCATTCATTGTTAGTATTTAAAGTGGCACATGAAAAAAGATATTTGGATCTAATCTACAAAATTTTTATCTACAAAAATTTGTAGATGCAAGGATAGGTATCTACTTCTTGAAGGCAGAGGCTGTGTTAGTATTTAACCTGCTGTGTCTCCGTAACATGACACATAGTAGGTGCTCAAAAAAAGTACTGAATAAATCGATTGGGGTTTTTAACTGGCAAGGAGTAATAGTTGTCTTCAAATGCTTTATCGATTTGTCTATGGGATATAAATTGGATATATATATATATGTATTGCTAGGGGCTTAAACCAAAAAAACGAGTGGGATTTATACACAGGGAAGTTTGGTTAAAACTAAGAAGTGCTCTAAGGTTATTTCTGTTTTAGTTGTATCTTCTACTAGATTTCAAGCTGCCTGTGGCAGATATCTCCTATCTCCTATTGCATTCTATTTGGATTGCCTTCAAGATATTAGAAATTTAATGAATTTGGGGGTTAATGCATAGATGAATGATGATTACAGATTTTCACATTTGAAGTATTGAGCTCTGTTTTTAGAGGCTTTCTAGCATTGCCTAAGTAATTACACATCGTGAGCTTTATAGCAGGGTTTGAAAAATGATGTAGAGATAATACACAATACTCATTCTAATTATGAAAACCTCAAAGTAATCTTTCTAGAATTCATTTTAATTCTTTTAATTTGAAGCATGCATTTTATCTGTATGTAACAGTCCCTCCACATAATTTTTAGAGAAATAGTTTTTCACTAACTATACAGAATTCTACAGGGAGAAAACCAACAATTTCTTGGTACATAGTGAGGAAAGAGAGCCAGGTGCTTTTTCTGGGACTGTGGGGAAAAATTGCTTTATGTTTTGAAGGAATCAAGTGGCTGTCTCTTTATTCCCTTCACCAGACCTTAAAATAGCTCTCCCTATGATCTGGGTTTCAGAAACTCTGTATTTCCCAGTCAAGTATTAGAAGCACCCACTTGCCCCCAGAACAGTAACACAATAAAACTTCGCTCCTAAATGTTGGCCAATTACGGATCTCCTACAGGAAATTCAGACCACATCATAATTATAAGAAATCACATGATGAGATGTTCCTTAAGTGTTGTTTCTGAGAGTCTGAAAGCTACCTATCCCTTTGACGCATTTATGTATGTATTTGTGAGTGTGCGCATGTGTGTGTTGCATGTGTATGTGCTGCTTCTCGTGGACAGAGCAGCAAAGCCATGACAGCAATCATGGCAGTGTCTCTGGCAGCTGCTGGAGCCATCTTTTGGGTCTAAAGCGCGTTAGCTGAAATTCTTTTTCTGGCAGAAATATTCTGTTATTTAAGCTTAGTTCTAGAGCTGCTACATAGCATTGCCTGTTTCTTTAGAAAAGCTGCTCTGGGCCAGGCATGGTGGCTCACGCCTGTAATCCTAGCACTTTGGGAGGCTGAGGCAGGCAGATCACGAGGTCAGGAGATTGAGACCATCCTGGCTAACACGGTGAAACCCCGTCTCTACTAAAAAATAGAAAAACTTAGCCGGGCATGGTGGTGGCCACCTGTAGTCCCAGCTACTTGGGAGGCTAAGGCAGGAGAATGGCATGAACCTGGGAGGCAGAGCTTGCAGTGAGCCGAGATCACGCCACTGCACTCCAGCCTGGGTGACAGAGCGAGACTCCATCTTAAAAACAAAAACAAAAACAAAACCCTGCTCTGTTATTAAAATAGCCCTGCTCAGGTTTTTAAGTCCTCCTGGAATGATGGTGTGTCATTCTGATGTTTACTTGTTCAGTTTATCTTCCATGTATAAGATGATGGGGGCAGAAATGCATATTCACTGTTTTCATTTACTCTTAATTTAATTTTTTTGTCTATTGGTACAAATTGGAAAAATAATTTGCAAACAATGGCAAATACAGAATACTAAAATATCTTCATAAAAGAAATCTAAATAGAGCATTGCATAAGTCAGATTTTGGAACTTGCCCAAAGGAAACTTCATGACTAAATTTCACAAGATACCTCAGAAGGGAAAGGGGAAGGGTAAAGAAATAATCATAGTTAATGTATATGTAGCCCTTTATATCATTCAATATTCACACTTCGAAGGTTTGCCAGAAAATAATTACATCATTATGATTTGACAGGAGGGGAAAGTGCGGTATGGTATGGCCAAGTAATTTGTGTAAGGTCACATGGTAAATTAGTCTCCAGACCTAGAACAGTGGCTGTTACTCTCTTTTGCTTATGGAAACTTTTTAGGATTCCTGAGGAAGTTGTGGATCTTCTCCCCAGAGCAACATATTTGTGCATTTGTGTAGGGGTGTGTGTGTGTGTGTGTGTGTGAGAGAGAGAGAGAGAAAGAGAGACAGAGAGAGAGAGAGAAAGAGAGAGGAGGGCTTACTTGCATTTGATAAATCTTTTCCATATGACTTTAGGCAATTCCTAGGTTCCTTAAGTCCTGCCATGGACTCTATGACAAGGACTCTTCATTGCCTAAGTGTTATTTCCAAGTCTCCTGAAGATTCAGGCTAAAGGGTTTGGAACTTTCCTAGACCTACAAACATGTTATTAAAAGGGATAGCTGGAGAAGGTATTAAAAATCAGGTGGTATCGGCTGGATGATTGCTTGAGGACAAGAGTTCAAGACCTGTCTGGGAAACATAGGGGACCACTGTCTCTAAAAAAGAAAAAAAAAAAAAAAGCCAGACATGGTGGTGCATACCTGTAGTCCTGGCTACTCAGGAAGGAGACTGAGGTAGTAGGATTAATTGAGCCTAGAAGATCAAGGCTGCGGTGAGCTGTGTTCACACCACTGCACTCCAGCCTGAGCAACAGAGTGAGACCCTGTCTCAGGCAGTTCCTTGTCTCTCTCCCTTTTCGTACACACACACACACATACACACACACTCACACAATATGGGTATAAACATTTTTTTAAATGTAGAAACTCAGTGTTCAGCACATTTTGCCTCAACAGTAAATTACCTACAGACAATTAAATAATTGGCTTTGTTATGTTGGGATGCTTTCACCCATAAGGTTAACAGTTGCTTATCTTATTTAAGGGAAGGAAGTGCTTTACCTAGGATAAAATTATTTTGATAGTGTTAAAAGACAAACTTTAGAAAATTTAGCAGAATTTATCTGAGCAAAGAATATCTCATGAATCAGGCAGCACTGAGAACCAGGAGAGGTTCAGAAAGCTGTACCCAGCATCATGGGTAGGCAGTATTTATAGATAGAAAAAAAAAGTAATTACAGAAACAGCTTGACTGATTACAGCTGAGCCTTGGCCTTATTTGGGCATGGTGTAGTGAGTCATTTGCCTTATGTGGACATGGTCTGATGAGTTAGCAGGCTGTGACTGGCTGAGGCTCAGCTGCTGTGATTAAGACAGAGCCACTTGTTACAATAACATACACTCAACTTAGGATGCAATGTGTTATTAGGAAATGAAAGCATGAGGTCAGTCTCATGCCAAATTTATTTTAACAGTTATGTGAGAGACAGCTATCAGTGTGTTTTAAAGCTCTCTACTTACAAACGAGAATAATTAATGATTTTCTCTCTTCAAGAAACAAACTTTAAAAAAAAATGAGGCATAACAGAAAAAAAATAAATGCTCTACCATTGATGACAAGAGGAAACCATTTAAACCCAGAAAACACAAACAACTTGACAAGCACTAAGTAGTTGATGGGTTGAACTTTGTGCTTGAACTTGTGTGCCACCAGCTCAGAGTGTGGATCACATACTGTGCTCTTGAACATCACAGAGTTTGTACCCTCTGTATCCCACCTAGTTCAAGCTGACATTTGATCACTAAAAGCAACCTTAACTCCATGAAATGAACTGAAGATTAGCCCCAAGCCAACAGAATCCTGAGCTTTGTAACAATGTATCTTGAGTTTTTAATCTCAAGATAAAGTAAATTAACTGTATTTCTGCTGTTTATCTTTAAGTTGAGGAAAAACCATTTACAGTCCTGTTGAATAATGACATTTCTGTCAACAATGGACGACATCATGATAGTGGTCCTATAGCATTATAATACTGTATTTTCCTGTAACTTTTCAATGTTTGGATACAGAAATACCACTGTGTTACAGTTGCCTACAGTATTTACCACAGTAAAGTGCTGCACAGGTTTTTAGCCTAGGAGCAATAGGCTTTACCACATAGCCAAGGTGTGTAGTAGGCCATACCATCTAGGTTTGTGTAAGCACTGATGCAGGATATTTTCTTGACCCCTCCAATGGACTCACGACAGGGGTGCCTTGTTGACTCAGCCCTCCCTGCTCAACCCCTTGCAGGAGGGAATGTACAAGCTAACGAGTGAGGGAGCCAGAGTGAGTGACCACAGGAACTGGCCAGCGGTCCAGCAGGAGCAACCTCTGTTCACTCAGGTCCTCCAGTCTCCACCCCTTGCAGGAGGGAGTGTGAGAGCATAGGAGTGCAAAAACCAGCTGACTGCTTCAGCACCAGCACAACTCTGTGAGGCCCCGTGGCAGCATCCAGGTGGGGGTGCCCGCCACCCCAAGGCCCCAGAGGGTGTGTTACAATGCTCTCTTAGCTCCACCATCCACAGAGAGCAGTGTGTTATCAGCTCAGTGGGCCTTTTGCCTCATCATGTGGGGTGGCTGCCCTCTACCAGCGAGGGCAAAGGGCCAGTGTGACAGCCTTTTGGGGCACCTGTACTTGGTGCATCCCAAATGCTTGTCTGGTGCCCAAGATGAATGAGGTCACATGGCCAAACCGAAGGATGATGAATGTAGAAAACTTTATTGCATGATAAAATCAGCTCTTGGCTGGCTGAGGTGGCTCACACTTGTAATCCCAGCACTTTGGGAGGCCGAGGTGGGTGGATCACGAGGTCAGGAGTTCGAGACCAACCTGACCAATATGGTGAAACCCCATCTCTACTAAAAATACAAAAATTAGCCAGGCATGGTGGCGCATGCCTGTAGTATCAGCTACTCAGGAGGCTGAGGCAGGAGAATCACTTGAACCTGGTAGGTAGAGGTGGCAGTAGGCAGAGATCACACCACTGTACTCCAGCCTGGGTGACAGAGTAAGACTGTAGCAGCTCTCAGTGGAAAGGGGAGCTGGAAAGTGGACAGAAAGGGAAGGTTCCTCTCCCAAGAAGTCAAGCCGCCTCCCTGCCCCTCTCTTCTGAAGTCAAGTTGCTTCGTCCAGCCACCGTCTCAAAGTCACCTCTCCCTGACATCCAGCCAAGGTCTTCCCAAGGTTCAGCTGCTGCTTTTCTCTGCCAGCTGAGTCTGGGGTCTTTATAGGCACAGGATGGAGGCAGGGAGGGCTGTAGGTAGTTTTAGAAAAGACAACATTAGATTGGTAAAAATATATCATTTATTCAGAAAGAACCAGTTGGGAGAGAGTGGGCAAACAGGGATAGAAGTTCTCATTTTGGGGCCAGGTTTCAGGCTTTTGGGTTCAAAGTGTGGTTTTGACAGGAGCCTGCCCCTGTCTGCCTAGAATTTCTCTGCCTCCTGTCACTATCGGTACTCTATGATGTTCACAGAATGATGAAATTGCCTAACGATGCATTTCTCAGCGTGTATTCTCATCATTAAGCTACATATAACTATGTTTAATGGAGCTTACTGGAAGGAATCTATTTTGGAATGTCAATTCTGTTTTTCTACAGAGTGACTGAAACTTCAAATTTTCACTGATTTTCAAAAATATTTAGATTTTTAAGGTCTCCTGTTCTTCCCTACTACCCAGCCTGCACACAAACACAGAGGCACCTTAGGATGGGGTACATCCCAGTAAACCCATAGTAAATAGAAAATATTGTAAATTGAAAGTGTGCTTAATACCTTGATTAATCCATCATAAAGTTGAAAAATTTAACATCGTATGCTCCTTGACTTAAAATAGGGTTATATGATTTTAAACCTATTATGAAGTCAAAAATCATAAGTCAAACTATTTTAAATCAGGAACTCTGTAATATCTTAAGATAAAAATAAATAGAATAAAAGCATTTTAGAATTGAAATTTGTACTTTATACAGCAAGAAAAGACATAAGTATACGAGTTTGGAGACAGATGCTAATTATTCTTTGGGTCTCCATTTAACATCCACTATATTGGTGATGTCATATAATTCTTGGTTCAGGCACAGTGAGGAAGCCAGTTAAGAGTAGCAATGGGTTAAGTGAGAAAAATAATTTCCTCTTTTACTTAGAATATGATTTTTCCAGTATCTAACCATTCTTAAATAATTTATCAGAACTCAGGATAGGTATACTGTTTTATTTGAAACTTTTAATATACATCTTAATATAGATAAGAATTCCCAAGAAGTTTTTGGTGTATGTTACTTTTTTAGAACATTAAGAGATGATGATTGACAGAAATAAAAGCTTCATAGAATTAAATAATTGGCATTATCCAGATTCTCCCAAAGTTAAACAGTTTGAGTACGTAGGGGGGCCATTGTGTGTCTTGTGAATCCTGAAAGAGAGATTAGTTTATGTAAGACTTCCAAAGTTATTTGACCTTAAGAACCACTTTTATTCTCTATAGTGTGTTTCATGGGGTGAATAGTCCTCCCATAAAGAAAATATATTTTGGGAAATGTTGGTATAATTTTAGCTTTTCTTGTTTGAAGCTTAAAATCTTGCTGGCAAAAAGCGCCAGCCAATAATGCCTAAATTTCAAATACCTTGCTAAGAAAATGGACACTTCATCTGCACAAGAGGGTGTGTATTTGTTAGTGGAGGGTACTCATTTCTTCTCAACTCCCTCCCTTTGGGTTTAATGGCTTTTTACAAATCAAACTTTGCAGTGATAGGAAAGCTTTCTCTAATCACCCCAACTAATCACAGGGGCAAATTAATAAATTGCTAAGCATCAGTAGCATGCTAATAAATTACAAAATCCTTTAAAAGGGGTTTTGAATACCCGCCCTCAACAGAAAAAAGAGTGATGAACATTCAAATGAGTATGCCTGTTGCCAAAAGCTTGCAGGACTTGACTTATGGGGCACTCTTTCCATTCTTTGATTTCTGCTACTGTTTCCTGAGAATTTACCACATGGCAGGCAATGAGCTAGCCACTTTTCTGAGTTTAGTACTCTCAACAATCCTTTGAAGTAGGTCTTGGAATTGTCTTTTTGTGAGTCTCGTGAGGCTCAGAGAACTTCATGATTGCCCAAGTCCTAGAGTTTATAAATGGAGAGCTAGGATAGGAATGTAGTCTTTTAGCTCCAAACAACCCTCCTCCAGCTTCCCCAGCCACACCCAGACCAAACCCATCAGCTTTTCTTGATGTTTAGGAGAGGGGACATCAGAGCAACCCACAGAATGACTGCTATGGATCACCTGAGATCAAGAGTTTGAGATCAGCCTGGCCAACATGGTGAAACCCCATCTCTACTAAAAATACAAAAATTAGCCAGGTGTGGTGGCATGCACCTGTAATCCCAGCTACTCAGGAGGCTGGGGCAGGAGAATTGCTTGAGCCCGGGAGACAGAGGTTGCAGTGAGCCAAGATCACGACACTGCACTCCATCCTGAGTGACAGAGAGAGAGAGAGAAAAAAAAAAGCAAAATGAATGATGGCTTCAGGTACTGTGAAACATGTGAAACATCATGTAGGAGAAAAGCACAGGACTAACTAAAAGTAATAATAGCTGTTAGTATATGTTTTACTAGGAGGTGGACACTTGACTAAGTGCTTTTACAAGTCATGTCATTGAATCCCCAAGATGATCTTGTGAAGACAGTTTTATTGCTATCATGCCCATTTTATACATAAATACTTATGAGTACACTGAGGCTAATAAGCATTTAAATAACATGTTGGAGATCAAAGAACTTAGAATTTGAAACCAAGCAGCCTGACTCCAACGCCATATACTAAATCGCTCCTGTATGTCACCTTCACTGGGAGTCAAGAGGTCTGACCTCTTGTGCTAGAGCCACTAAAGACTCAGATTTGGGAACTTAGCCTAAACTAAAACCCATTTGATTTTTTATTTGTGAATTCAAAAAGAATGACTAGAAAAGATGATGTCTACACAGACTCTGCCCCTGCTAATGTATATTTATCTTGCAACTTTTTCTCAAAAAGCAATAGATAGGGCCTTAAACGATACTAGTCTAGTGTCTAAATGATTATCATATAATCATATGTACATTTGCAAGCACCCTGCTTCTTACTCCATGCATATGTAAAGGAGAAAATAAGAAATTAAAAAAATATTAATTCTTGTTACCTGAGGAAATAGAGACAATTTTATGTTCTTCATTTTACTTTCTCTTGTATTGTTCAAATTTTCTGCAATAGTTTTTGTTACTTTAGTTATTACAAAATAGATAGAAAAGAAGATGAATGATGGATTAATCTGTTATTTTTTTTTGCCTTTCTGCCACATCCAAATTTTTCTCTTAAAATTATTCTAATTTTTTTTCCACTGTGTACCGTATTCCTTTTAATTAAATTGCAGATCCCTTGAAGACAGGGCCCATAGAAAAAATATTGGTATGCCATTTTGTATTTTCTTCTTATGTTTACTATTTAAATATTATGACATCACTATGTGCTCAATGAGTGAAATGAAAATACCTAATTTAAATATTTTGTAAAAAAAGAATATATCTCTGCATAAAGCTTATTCTGTACTTTGAACTATTTTTCACAGGGTAGACTCTCATAATTATCATTACAAAGTCTGTCTTCGGACATTTTTCAGGCTTGAGTATACATTTTCTAATGGCTTCCCTATAGCATAGCATACTCTCAATAGAAATTTATGAATTTTTCCAATTACTGGTTATTTTTATTTAAAAATATTTTGGCTACCATGATAAGTGAAAAAAGGACCTCATGGCTGTTTTAACTAGCATTTTTGAAAGTTGGAGACTTTTCTTCTTCATAGCATCAGGGTCACCACAGTGAAGGGTACTTTTCTATATACTTGATTTTCTAATACATTTTCTCTGTGAATTGTTTCTCTCATGTTTGATGTTTATTTAGTTTGGTCGTAAGTATTGCTTATCTGCTTCTGATAGATAATTTCTACAGAAAAACCTTTGGGTTGTTTGATGTACTTCCTGGAAATACTTCTCTTTGTGTTCAAATGGGGGTTTTAAATTTTGCTAAGCAAAATCTTTGCAGTTTCCTCTCTTGCTTTTATACTTATTTCATATTTTTACAATTCTTATATTTTTCAAGAATAATTCTGTGTTTACTCTAGGATGTTAAAGTGGAGAGTACAATTTATGGATAAGAAATAAAATAAAATGTTAGTTGCCTGGAATGAAGGGAGAATGCTTAGGTGATGGAAGTGATTCCTATGCATTTAGCTTATTTCAGGGCTAAGAAAACATCCTGTTTCTCCCACTCCTTTTCCTGCCCTAGTGAGGCCAGCTAGAAAATAACATCTGTTTACTGGAAGAAGGTACTTTCAGAATGTAGTTTGCATCCAAATCTCCACAGGTAGAGATAGAGAAGGCAGGACACGAAGGAAGCTTTCTAGATGAGAGACTCTTTTCCATTATTCATTTCTTTTCTCTCTTAATCCCTAAGAGATGCTTGTTTAATTGACTTTTTCTTCTGTTTCCTCTTTTAAAAAGGGTTCTTTGAATAACACACCCTAAACGAGGTTAGATGCACAAACTATATGCCCCCAGCACACTTTTTTTTTTTTCAGAAGAGCTCTTATTATACTATTGGTGTCTATTGCCCGCTGGAGTATCTATTGGCAAACTCTTTAAAAGCAGAGATTGACTGTTAACATGAATTAAGTATTTAGAAATGAATATGAAGATACAGTGAGCAAATTCTACAGGCAAGTGAAATACATGAGGACCCCATCCTTTAGACCACACTTTTTGACACCATTAGAGCTCTTAAGACAGAATGTTGCCAAATGCCCAGACCAGCTTAAACACGTTCAGTTTGCTTTTTCCAGGACCCCAACTGTTTTAGAATAGTTTTGCTCATCTTTATTATCCTTTTTGTCACTTATATTTTATGGCTGTAGATAAATCAATATTTGCCTGTGAGATATAGAGATTTTAAGACCTTCAGAGAAGAGATTCTGGTTTTGGCCCAAGATACTCTGAAATGATTGGAAAAGACTCACAAGTGCAGTATAGCCATAGATATCGTATAATGCCCAGACTGTGAAATAGATAAAGGTTGTTAGTTAGTCCTCATACTCTGTGCTTGTGAGAATTTTCCATAGTATCTATACACCTGGGTGACAAAATTCTTCTTTACAAGAAGCTAGAAGCTGGCTTTCCTTTTTGCCACACATTTTACAAGGTTAATAATATTTAACAGTTTGCCATGAACTTGTTCTGGATTTTCTGAATACCTTTGGATCCTCAGAATTAAGCCACATTAGTTTCTAGGAAGGCCTAGGGCCTGGTCTCAGACCACATCCTTCTTGCCTGTCCTGCTCACGACTGAATGAACTGCAGCAAACACAGTGACAGACACAGAAATCACTCAGTAAGCATAAATCCAATGGGTCTATGGTGACAGAATTTACAATGACTTAGGAGGCCCAGGCAGTTGAAGTCAAACAAATCAAGACTTTACTGAAAATATAAAGGCATCCCTGTTCTTTCTAAAGGGGTTAAAAAATCAAACTACTGAGCATTGTCTGTCAAGCTCTGTGCTAAGAGCATATATTGACAATATTGTTTAATTTTTACAGAAATTCTCTAAGGTGAGTCTTACTGCTTTCATTTTATAGATGAAGAAACTGAGACATGAAAAGTTTAGCTAACTTATCCAAACACAATTAGTAAGCAGAGTCAGGACTAAATCGCAGATACTTTGACTCCTAACTCTGGTGCTTTTAGCTGCTTTGCAAATCCACCTTCTAGATGATCCCAGACATGGTGTGCTCTGCTACTCCCTGTGTTCTCACATCACTCGTTTACATCACCTGTCCAGCCTTTGTAAGCATTTAAGTGTTCAACACCTGCCATAGTGTCCTACTTTTGTAGCCTCTAAGAACAGAGTAGATATTTGGAGTTTAGTCCTATTCACTATTCACTTCCAGGGGACTGACTTGATGTATTTTTCCTCCATTTTTTTCTGAAATAGCATTTTGTCCTTAGCTAGAAGGTAAACCTCCCTAATTTGCAGACTCAAAGATGAGGACACCAAGAATACTGACTTTCCCAAAGTCACACAGTTGGTAACGAGATACACAAAGCAACTGTTGGCATGCTTTAGTAAATGCAAGCATCTATCAAAGTGCTTGAAAAAAAAGAGAACCCCAAATTGGAATCTCATGGTCTTTTGGGTCCTCTTGTTTATGCAGTTTGCATGTTTACATTTACTGAAACACAATGGTTGCTTTGTAACTTTTGTCGGTAACTTAGGAAGTTGATATAAACTCCTTGTATAACAATAAAAAGTTGTCAGATTGTACTTTTATCAAAGTCTCTTCTTTCCAAGTCATAGTATTCAAAAACTAGATAAGCAGGCATCAAGATTGATTTCTATTTTTTCTTTGAAGAAGAAGCTATCTCAGCTAAGTTTTTCCCATGAAAACAGTCACTAACAACAACAACTATACCAACAAATAGAGTATCTATAATTCATTTAAAAATAGTGTACATTTTGATGGAATAGTTTGTGCGTGTGTGTGTGTGTGTTTTGTGCTTTGACCCACAACCACCATTGACGGTAGTGGGAGTGGGTGTGTGGTATGATGTACTCTAAAGTTGTAAATACAATGGACAACAGAGATCTAATTCTGGTTTAGAAAATTTCCGATTTGGTAATTTGGGGGCTTTTACATAACTAATCTGAACCTTATTTTATTTATTTGGTAAAATAGGAATAATAGTATCTACCACAAAAAGGCTCCATGTGCTATCATTTGATTAGGAAAGATAAAGCATACAAACATCAGGTTGTAGGTAGTTTTTAATAAATATTTATGTATTTCCTTAACTGAAGCAGAACTTCCTGTCTCTCCAGTACACAGTTGCCCTAGAAAATTCAATGAGAGCTGGTGGTCTGACCACTGGACTACCACATTTTTTAATTTAACCCCAGTTCCAGGCCTTTAGTTATGGTTGCAATTTAACTTCCCCTAAGAAGCAGGATCAACACAGAAGGCCAAGCCAGGGTGGCCAGGATCTCATTCCGACAGTCCAGCTCTCAGAGTAGCTCACCTCTCCAGGCCTCATCTTTTTCACCTGTTATGTGTAACTGTGATAAATAGGAATAGCATATTTCAGAGAAATAATTTATTTGTTAATTCTAACTCTAAAAAGCAAATGCTGCAATTTTTTTTTTCCCCCCAAGAATCTGGACTTTGCTGGGCATCTATCTAGCCACCTTATGGTCTGCACAGAATTGTGTGTTTGACTCTATATCCTTAAAAGCAAAGGAGCAAGCTCTCCATTCACCTCCAAAACAAGTTTTCATTAAGCACCTGAAAGCTCCTTGTATGCTGCAAACTTACAGATTATTGCTAGGATAAGGATTGAGAGTGGGACTTGTAATCAGATAGATTTTATTCCATTTGACCTCTGAGGGGAATGTGAAGAAGTTAATTAACATTGATGAGCCTTAGTTTCCTAAACTGTATAATAGAAAAATGGTGCATAAGTCACATAAGGATTTTTATGAAAGTGTGAAGAAATTATACATGTAGCACTCTCAGTACAGCTCCTAGAAGATAGGAAGCCATCAAGAATAATAGCTATTACACCATTATCATCATCAAATCTCACTACCAACTCTCAACTTACTACCATTCTGACACAATAAGAGGAAGGTTGGACAGGAAATTTCTGTGCCAGTTGACCCTGTGTTAGGGGGAGAAGGCCACTGTATTTGTCTGTTCTCACACTGCTAATAAAGATATAATTGATACTGGGTAATTTATAAAGGAAAGAGGTTTACTTGACTCACATTTCTGCATGGCTGGGGAGGCCTCACAATCACAGCAGAAGGTAAATGAGGAGCAAAGGCATGTCTTACATGGAGGCAGACAGGAGAGTTTGTACAGGGAAACTCCGATTTATAAAACTATCAGATCTCTTGAGGCTTATTCACTACCATGAGAACACTATGGGGGAAATTGCTTCCATGATTCAATTATCTCCATTTGGCCCCACCTTTGACACAGGGGGATTATTACAATTCAAGGTGAGATTTGGGCAGGGACAAAGCCAAACCATATCAGCCACTAAGTGGGATGGGAATGGAGATAAGGAAAATAAATCTGACATTCATAGTAGAAGAACTTTCTTTTTTTTTTTTTTGAGACAGAGTCTCACTCTGTCTCTCTGTTGCCCAGGCTGCAGTGCAGTGGTGGGATCTTGGCTCACTGTGAGCTCCGCCTCCCAGGTTCATGCCATTCCCCTGCCTCAGACTCCCGAGTAGCTGGGAATACAGGTGCCCACCATCACGCCTGACTTTTTTTTTTTTTTGTATTTTTAGTAGAGATGGGGTTTCACCATGTTATCCAGGATGGTCTTGATCTCCTGACCTCGTGATCTGCCTGCCTCAGCCTCCCAAAGTGCTGGGATTACAGGCGTAAGCCACCACGCCCAACCAAGAACTTTTATTGTGTTGATCTCACTTTCATTTACATTTAGTGAAATGTATTCTAAATGCATTTAGATGCATTTAATAGAAGCTTATGTGGTGAGATCTGACACTAAACGTGAATACCAATCCCTGTGAGTGCTAGATGTTGACAGTTATTGATAATGTCTATACAGCAGAGACCTTTCTACTAGCTGAGATATTGCTTCTCCTACACATCTTTTTCCAGAACCATGTATTTATTTGCTATACTAATTTGGACCTTTTATTTAAGAAGCAACAAAGAACCTGAGACAAATAACCTTGAGCAGAAGAATTTCACTGGCCCAAGTAACCAGAAAGTCCAGAGTTGGCTAGTTCCATGTAGGCTTGATGCTCAGGCTCCAATGACATCATTAGGGCTGAGTCTCCTCCATCCCCTGATTCTTACTTCTATGCTGGCTTTAGTCCCAGGATTCATGGATAGGGAAGATGGCTAATAGCAGCTTTAGGCTTATATGTTCTCATGCTCAAGATCATTAGCCAATGTGGATGGCTCCTTTCTAGTCACCAAAAAGTCCTGGATGAACTTTGAACACACCTGCCTGGCCAATTTCTAAACCAATCACTGTAAGTAGTAAAAGGGAATGACAGGTCTAGATTATGTGCCACTGATAACATTAAACCCATTCAAAGAACATGGACTTAGAGTGGTGCTTCCTCAAAGGAAAGTCAGAGCTACTGTGCCAGGAAAATAGTAGTTGTGTACCAGCCAGCCAGCAAAAATAAGATAACACACCTGTTCTTTATTTTCCATGGAGACCCTTCCTTCACCCCCTCCACAGGTTGAGTCTATCTCTTCCTTCCAGTCCTGTCTACAGTGTTGCTTCCTACATAATGTATATCCTGACTCAAGTTCCCATTATCTTGGGTGAATTTGTTCTCCTCCAATTTAATCCAAATGGCCCTTAGGCTTCTCATGTGGTTTTTATTACAATGAGCTTTCTCTTTGATGTGCTGAAGCACTCCTATTAACTTCCTAAATGCTCCGTAAGGGCAGAGACTGCCTCATCATCATAGAATCCCTTAAAGCAACCAGCCCAATAGCTGGTACTCAGAAGATACATTGTAAATACTTTCTGAATTACAGTCCCATAGTAATTCCATGTTTCTAAAACAATAATTATGTTTCAACTGGAAAATTAAACAAAACAAAACAAAAAGCTCCAATTCTATTTCTTTTGTAGAAACATCATTCTAGATTTTGCTTTGAAATATTATGGAACCTGGCCCCAGAAATTGGCAGAGTTGCATTTAGAGATTTGAGCTCATATGATAAATAATTAGGGAGTATTTCCTGTATTATAGAGCAGAAGCTGTTCCATGTAACTGCCCTCCAAGTCATCAACTTTACATGGTGATTATTTGTTTATGTGAACTGAACAGATTCTTAAGTCAGGAAGCTGATGAAAGATTGGGGAAGAAACATATGTTTGAATGAAAATAATGTTTCCTTGTGAGTATTTTGGCTCATTAGAGTTTCTATGTGATTAACAGACATGTGAGGTAGTTGAAAATAATATTTTGGCTCCGGGAGTTGTGTACCAGGAAGATTATTACACAACAACATCAACAGCCATATTTGTCATATTATATTATATTATTTGACATAAATGAATCTCTACAGTGGAATTAATCCTGATATCTAGTAGAGATGAGCAAATGAGGTGAACTATTACTTAACTTTTACAGTTTTAACTTATAATTTATTTCTTGGGGGTAAAATGCTAGCCCTAAATTGGAGCTTAGCTTTGAAGGATGGTAAGTTTTAAAGATGGGAGAATAAGGCTGACATTCATTGAATATTTACCAAGAAATGGGGTACAATTCTAATCACTATTTTTTTTTAAATTCTCAGTCACTTCATGAGATTGTTACTATTCTTATACCTGGAAAAGAAATGAGCAAATGGAGGCAGAGAGACTAAGCAACTCAACCAAGAATACAGCTACAATCAGGATATAAAATGCTAGCCCTAAATGCTCTTGTGAATTGAATTTGTTAAGATCTTCTAAATTGACATGCATTAAATATATCTTTTTATTTTTATTTTGTGGTGAGAATAAAAATCTATTTAATATTTGTTAAATATGTGCTAAGCATTGAATTGGATTAAAAAAGGGATTTATCTTGTTTTCTTAAGGAGCTTACTGTTACTTGGAGAATTAAATGCATTTACTTATAATACAAGATAGAAAATAAATGCAAGGAAAGAAACATAGGTGAAACACAGTCTTCAAGAGAGGCAACTTATACGCAGATTTTGGTTCAAAAAAGCCTCCTTGATGTAGAGGGTTGAGCTTAGCTTTGAAGGAATGTAAGTTTTAAAGATGGGAGAATAAGGCTGACATTCATTGAATATTTACCAAGAAATGGGGTACAATTCTAATCACTATTTTTTTTAAAATTCTCAGTCACTTTATGAGATTGTTACTATTCTTATACCTGGAAAAGAAATGAGCAAATGGAGGCAGAGAGACTAAGCAACTCAACCAAGAATACAGCTACAATCAGGATATAAATGCAAAGACCCTGATTTTAGAGTATATGATTTTAATCACTCTATTGTGGGAAATTCCAGTGTGAGTAATGGCATGGCCTAAGAGCAGGGACGGGAGAATGTGACCTGGGCATGGGGAGAAAAAAGACCTAATCTGGCTGTAACAAATGGTCTCCTGGGGAATGTGTTGAGAAAAAAACAACCAACCAACCAACCAAACAAAAAGCATTAGAAGTGACAATTAGAGTAATTGCCAAAGGCTGTATACACTAAGAAGTTTGGACTTCACATGGCAGGGAATTGAAAGCCATAGGAAGTGTGTGAGCCAGGGAGCTGTCTAGGATTTTGCTCCTAGAATTAGATCCTAAGACATGAATTTGAATCAAGTAGTTAATTTAGTAAATGATTCTAGGAAGAACTCACATGCGTGGGCAAGTGGTACAGTGAGAAAAGGAAGCCAAAGATGTTATGTTATTATGCTGGCATATGATATATACCAGAATGTGGTGAGTTCTACTTTAGACCTAGAGAGAGTTCTAGATACCAACATATTCCCTGATAGAAATATAGAAGACCAAAGAGCAAGTAATGAGCACAGGTCAGGAATAACTCAGGGCTGAAAACATACATTTGTAAATAATCTAGCTCACAGAGGAGACAGGTACTCCTGCATTCTTATTGATCCTCTTAAGAGATTTTACTCTCAGAAAATATAGAAATGGCTCAACTTGCAAGTTTTACCCTTTGCTCCTAACAGTCACTACATGAATAGGGTTTATGGTTTGAATTTCCCTTTGGACTGGAATAAACGACAATTACATAAATGTGTGTGTGTGTGCATGTGTTTGTGTGCATGTGTGACAAATTTCCACATGGATCCCATGGTGAAGAAGCCCCTAACCCTTTATGGTTCTGAATTAAGACTGTAGAATCACATTTTTGTTCTGCCTACTTTCGTCAGTAGATAAGCTGAAAAAACAAGGCCCATCAAGACAAATGGGAGAAGCCTTGTTCTTAAATATTTGAGGAAAGACAATAAGGAGTATTTCATCTAAAAACATTAAAGTAAGCAAGACTTAAGAGGTGTATGTAACTTCATGTGACTATAAAAAAAGGGAGAGTTAAGGATACAGGTCATTTTTGTCTTAGTAGGGATGCTGTGGAAAACCAGAAAAAGATTACAGTGTAATGCTGGACTTCCAAGAACAGTGTAAGACCTAAGTCATGAAGACATTGGGTGGCTGCCAGGTTTAAAGCACATTATTGTAGGAACTGTGTCAGGAATTGGTGGATTCTTGGTCTCGCTGACTTCTAGAATGAAGCCGTGGACCCTCACGGTGAGTGTTACAGTTCTTAAAGATGGTGTGTTGGAGTTTCTTCCTTCAGATGTTCAGATGTGTCTGGAGTTTCTTCCTTCTGGTGGGTTAGTGGTCTCACTGACTTCAGAAGTGAAGCTCCAGACCTTCACGGTGAGTGTTACAGCTCTTAAAGGTGGCAGGTCTGGAGTAGTTCATTCCTTCTGGTGGGTTCCTGGTCTCACTGGCCTCAGGACTGAAGCTGCAGACCTTCGCGGTGAGTGTTACAGCTCATAAAGGCAGCGCGGACCCAAAGAGTGAGCAGCAGCAAGATTTATTGCGAAGAGCAAAAGAACAAAGCTTCCACAGTGTGGAAGGGGACCCAAGCGGGTTGCCACTGCTGGCTTGGGCAGCCTGCTTTTATTCCCTTATCTGAAACCCCCCCCCCCCCACATCTTGCTGATTGGTCCGTTTACAATCCTTTAGCTGGCCACAAAAGTTCTCCAAATCCCCACTAGATAAGCTAGACACAGAGTGCTGATTGGTGCATTTACAAACCTTTAGCTAGACAGAGTGCTGACTGGTGCATTTACAATCCTTTAGCTGGACACAAAGTTCTCCAAGTCCCCACTAGATTAGCTAGACACAGAGCACTGATTGGTGTGTTTACAAACCTTTAGCTAAACACAGAGTGCTGACTGGTGTGTTTACAAACCTTTAGCTAGACACAGAGTGCTGATTGGTACATTTACAGTCCTTTAGCTGGACAGAAAAGTTCTCCAAGTCCTCACCTGTCCCAGAAGCCCAGCCAGCTTCACCTCTCACTGGCATTCTCTGCAGGACTCTGTGGCACCCAGCCTGGGCACTCCAGCAGCCCAGAGGGAGCTCATCCCCTGATCAAGCCCAGCAGGCACCGGCCGGCTGCGCTGTGCTGAGTGCGGGGCCCACAAAGCCCGTGCCCACCCAGAACCTGTGCCGGCCTGCGAGTGCCATGCGCAGCCCCAGTTCCCACCCATACCTCTCCCTCCACACCTCCCCACGAGCAGTGGAGCTGGCTTTGGCCTCAGCCAGCACCAGAGAGTGGCCCTCATAGCTCAGCGGCAGGCTGAAGGGCTCCTCGAGTGTACCCAGAGTGGACGCTGAGGCCAAGGAGGCACCGAGAGGGAGCGAGGGCTGCTAGCACGTTGTCACCTCTCAATTCCCCCTCTAAACAGGACACCCCAACGGCTGTTGGGAATTTGGCTAATGACCGCTCTAGCTACTTCCTCCTGGATAGGGGTGAAGAAGGGGCCCTGCAGTTGTAGTGTCCTCCAGAGGGGAACTCTTTAGGCCAGTGAAAGGGCCAGTGGGTCAATCCACGTGTCCTCGGTAGAAGTTGTTAGTTGAGCTCATTTGGGGTTCCATTTGTAAGACCATCTCTAGCTTGATGGCCTCAATTCTAGAGGAAACAAATATGACAAGGAGGTTAAAAATACAGGGCCTGAAGGTGAATAATAGCAGGATGGTTGCCACGGGAACTAGAAAGGGGAGAAGCCATGTTGCCCAACTCCAGAGGTTGGTATAAGAGTTTGAAAGGCATTGTCTGATTTTGGAAGCCTTTTCCTGTAAATTCCGGGCGCCATCTCGCACTATCCCTGACTGGTTAGTGTAAAAACAACACTCTTTCCCTAAGAAGGTGCAGAGTCCTCCTTTCTCAGCAGTGAGGAGGTCTAGGCTTCAGCGGTTTTGGAGAGTCACTGCTGCCAAAGAGTCTATTTGGGATTGTAGAGTAAGGATAGGTTTCGTTATTTCTTGCAAACTGTCTGAGAAATCCTTTGAGAGTGTGTGGTAGTAGGATAATGAAGTAGATAAACTGGCTATTCCAGTTCCTGTAGCAGTAGCCATTCCTAACCCTATAAGTAGGGGTATTGGTTGTATGGCTTTGCACTGATGGACTTGAGCTTTGAGGGGTACTGAGAGGGTCTGATTTCCTGGGGCAGTGTTAATGTTGGGACTTAGACTAAGATGCAGATGCCAGTCCAGTTAGTGGGGAGGCAGATATAGGTTGACATTCCACATAAGAAGAATATACCTTGGCTGGGTAGACAGAACTTTACCCTGGCTTTTAAAGGAATAGGGTACACTGTTTTTTCTTTACTATTTATCTCTCTTTCTTTCTCTTTGACTTCTTCTTTGTCTCTCTCTTTCTCTCCGACTCCCTCTTTGTCTTTTCCTCTCTTTCCTTCTTTGACTTTCTGTCGCTCTGTCTCCTTCTCTTTGTCTCTGTTTCTTCCTCTCTCTCTTTCTCTGACTTCCTGTCTCTTTCTGTCTTTCCTTTCTGCTGCCTCTGCCAGTTGCTTATGCTGCTGTTTTCCCTTCTCCTTCCTCTTTTTCATGGCTTTGGCAGTGTAAGACTGCCACCTCCTTGGGTTTTTGCCTTGTGCAATAACTCCATAATTTCCTTGTGGTATTTAATGGGGGTTCCCCTAGAGGTTAGGAACTCCCTTTCTTTCCATATTGCAGCATGGGCATTTAGGATTAGACAAGCATACTTGCTATCTGTGTACACATTTATTCTTTTTCCCTTTTCCAGTTCTAAGGCTCGGGTAAGTGCCACTAGTTCTGCTAACTGGGTGCTGGTCCCTGGGGGAAGAGGCTTACTTTCAAGTATGGTTACAATACTAACTATGGCATAACCTTCCCTTCATACCCCATTTTCCACAAATGAACTTAAATTGGTATATAGGTTAAGGTCAGGATTAGCTAAGGGGACTTCTAAGAGATCATCTCGGGCAGCATAAGTCTGGAATATAATTTGTTGGCAGTCATGATCGATTGATTCCCCATCCTCTGGGAGAAAAGTGGCAGGGTTGAGGGCCACACATATACATATTGGAAGCACCAGTCCCTCAAGAAGTGCCTGGTATCTAAGTAGGCTGTTGTCTGATAGCCATAAACTTCCTTTGGCACTTAGTATGCCCTCCACATCCTGAGTAGTCCAGACAGTGAGATCCTTTCCTTTTATTATCTTGATAGCCTCTGACACTAAGATGGCCACCACCAAAACTACCGACAAACAGTAAGGCCAGCCTTTTGCTACTACATCAATTTCCTTATTTAAGTATGCCACTGGTTGTGGGGTTGTCCCACGAGTCTGGGTAAGGACTCCAAGAGCTATCTCTGCTCTCTCTGTGATGTATAAAGGAAGTTTTGTCCTGTTGGAAGGCCTAAAGCTGGAGCTTGTACTAGGGCCTGCTTTAAGGTTTTGAAGGCTGTTTCTGCCTCTGGTTCCCATTCTACTAGATGAGTATTTGCCCTCTGGGTTTCCTTGATTAGAGTATAGAGGGGCCTGGCTATCTCGTTGTATCCAGGGATCCATAGTTGGCAAAAGCCAGTGATTCCAAGGAACCCCCGCAACTGTTTTAATGTCTTAGGGTGAAGATAAGCCATTATCAGCTTTATTCATTCCTTGCTGAGGGCCCTGGTCCCTCTGGATAAGATTAGGCCTAGATATTTGATCTGCTGTAGGCAAAGCTGGGCCTTCGACCTAGACACTTTGTACCCTTGATTAGCTAGAAAGTTCAAGAGATCTAGAGTAGCCTGCTGGCATGAGGCTTCTGAACTGGTAGCCAAAAGTAAATCATCCACATACTGAAGGACCAGAGTGCCTGGACTTGAGAAGTGGCCTAGATCTTGGGCCAATGCCTGACCAAACAGGTGAGGGCTATCCTTAAACCCTTGGGGCAAGACTATCCACGTAAGTTGGGACATGTTGTCTGTGGGATTCTCAAAGGCAAAGAGAAACTGGGAGTCAGATTGCAGGGGAATACAGAAGAAGGCATCCTTGAGGACCAGAACAGTGAACCATTCTGCTTCCTCTGGTTTTTGAGAGAGCAAGGTATAGGGGTTGGGTACAACTGGATATAGAGGAATTACTGCCTCATTGATGAGTCTAAGATCTTGCACTAGTCTCCACTGACCATTCAGTTTTTGTACTCTAGAATTGGGGTGTTGCAGGGACTGCTGCATTTCCTTAGTAAGACTTGAGCTTTCAAATGTTTAACAATATCCTGTAATCCTTTATGAGCTTCAGGCCTTAAGGGATATTGCCTTTGATAAGGAAAAGTGGTGGGGTCTTTTAGCCTGACTTGGACTGGGTGGGCATTTTTTGCCCTTCCAAATTGTCTTTACAATGCCCAGACTTCAGGGTTGATTCCCTCCTCAAGTAGGGGACAACAAATGGGTAAATTTTTCCCCATATTCATGTAGATAATAGCTCCAGCCTTGGCTAGCATATCCCTCCCGAATAAGGGTGTGGGACTTTCAGGCATAACAAGAAAGTCATGTGAAAAGAGCAAAGTCTCCCAATTACAATGGAGTAGGTGGGAGAAATACCTGGTTACAGGCTGTCCTAGGATTCCTCAGATGGTAATGGACCTCGAGGACAGTCCAGGACAGGAGATTAACACTGAGAAGACCACACCAGTGTCCAGGAGGAAGTCAACTTCCTGACCTTCAATGGTTAAATGTACCTGGGGCTCAGTGAGGGTGGTGACATGAGCTGGCGCTTGGCCCAGGCACCATCAGTCCTGTTGTTGGATCATCTGGTTGGGGTATTCTGGTGGAGAGCCTTTGTCCTCTGGGGCAGTGCACCTTCCAGTGATTGCCTCAGCATAGCAGACATGGATGAGGGGGCAGCTTGTTTCTCATTGGACAATCTTAAAGTGTCCTTGTAAACCACACTGATAACAAGCCCTACTGGGTGATTGGCCTACTCCATTTTCTGTCCTCTCTGAACCACCAAGGTTTGTTTGTCTGAGGGCCATGACTAAGGCTGCAGCCTTTCTCTGATCTCACTTTTCCTTTTGGGCCTGTTCCTCTTGGTCCCTATTATAGAACACCGAGGTTGCCAGGTTTAATAATGCCTCCAAATTCTGTTCAGGGCCCAGAGCTTTCTTTTGAAGCTTTCTCCTGATATCTATGGGTGATTGGGTAATAAACTTATCTTTTAGGATCAATTGACACTCAAGTGATTCAGGTGACAGAGGAGTGTATTTTTCTTAAGGCATCCTGTAGCCGCTCAAGGAAGGCAGAAGGATTTTCTTCCTTTCCCTGAGTTATGGTTGACATCATTGAATAATTTGTGGGCTTTTTCCTAATTCTCTTTAGTCCTTTTAGAACACAGGTCAACAGACATTTATGACTCCAGTCCCCGTGATCTGAATCAAGGTCCCAGTGGGGATCCATACTGGAGATGGCTTGCTGACCAGTAAGGAATTTGTCCCTTTCTTTGGCTGTCATTCTACCATTTAGTTGACTAAGATACCAGGTATCTCCAAACTCTCGGGCTGCAGCTAAAGCCACATTCTTTTCATTAAAGGCCAGGGTTCGATCTACCAATAGCATGACATCTCTCCAAGTGAGACAGAAGGTTTGCCCTAGACCCTATAGGACATGTATGTACCCATCAGGATCATCTGAAAACTTCCCCAGGTCTGCCTTGATCTGCTTTAAATCAGAGACGGAGAAGGGGACATGTACTGGGTTGTGCCAAATTCCCCTGCCCCTACAGCTTGAAGGGGACATAACCAATAGCCTGGGTTTTTTTGTGGTCTTTTGGAGATTTCTTTGCTTATTTCCTTTTGGGGGTGAGATTAGAGGAGGATTATCATTAATAGGAAGCAGAGCTATAGGGAGGCTAGGATATGGGGGTAAGCTGAAAGGTCCTCCTTTGGGATGTAAATTGCAAGCTTTGCATAGTTGTGTATTCTCCTTCAATGAAAAGAAGGCTTGGACATAAGGTATTTCACTCCATTTGCCTTCCCTCTTACATAAAAGATCAAGCTGCAGGATAGTATTGTAATTTGTACTTCCCTCAGATGGCCGTTTTTCCACATCAGAGAGAGAATATTGGGGCCAGGCCACAGTGCAGAAAAAAATGAGCTGCCTCTTTTTCAGGGTTTGCAGGCCAAATTGGTCCCCATGGCTTAGGATGCATTTCAAGGTTGAGCCCATGATGCCTGAGTGTTTCTCATCTGAAAGACAAAACTGCCTGCAGTTTTGGTTTGTTTTGTTTCTCCCTCTGCCCAGGAACCTGCAACGGTCCCTGGACCCTGCTGATTGGAATAGTTGCACTCACCAATGCAGCAGCAGAAACAACCCCTGCCCAAGAACCTGCAACGGTCCCTTGACCCTGCTGGTAGGAATAGTTGTGCTTACTGACGCAGCAGCAGAAACACTAGTTTTCCTCCCAGACGACAAGGAGGACCAAGCAAGGTCAGATTTAGTGGCTCTTACTGACACATTCTCGAAAACCTGCACCCTTACCTTTCCTCCTAGACCACAAAGAGGACTGAGAAAAATCAGATTTAGTGGCCCTTACTGACACATTCTTGAAAACCTGTTAGAATCCTAAGCATTTTCGTGTTACTATTGGGACCTTACCCCTTCCTATAGAGATGTTATTCCCCAAAACTGAAGTGGAGGGCCGTACCCTGAGGGAGGGAAGGGATCTCCAGGGTTGGAAGAGTGATGCCTTTTGTCCTCATTTATATGAATAGGAAGGATACAATATCTGAGGCTCCCCATATCCTAGCTTCAGGAATAGCTTTTGTTAGGCCTGCTAGTTTGAGGAGGGGTCTAAAATTCCAGACAGTCACACTTATGATGAGGCTTTGGGCAAAAATTATGTCTTTCTGATTGGTGAGCCTGGGTGCCAAAAAAAGGTAACAGAGTCCTGGAGTTTATACTAGAAATCATTCTTACAGGAGAAACTAGAAAAGCACCAGAGACAGGGAGTGGTTTTTAGAAGAGGGAATAGTCTTGGAGGAGAAAGGAAAGAGGAAGTTTGTCTGACAGGCATTAGGACCCAGGAGGCAAGGGTCAGGATAGATAGGATAGATGGGCGAGTCTCACTTGGGCGACATGTCTTTGAGAGTACCACTCATGGCCGCAGAGTCAAGCAACTTGTTGTCAGGACCCCAGAGCTGAATGGCTTTCCTCTCTGTTGACCCATGGCTCAGCCCAGAAGTACAGGAAAAGCGGAAGCTGGTTCGAGGCAAACCAATGCTCCCAACTCCGAGGAGTTGGGGGTTGTTAGAGAGCCCTTTCCCAGAAAGCCTGACACCCATGTCTTTAGTACAGTGGCCGCGCTAGTCGCTTTTAACTGGCCGACAGGTGCCCAGTATTTAGCCCCCGAATTCTAAGGAAAAATAGAACAGAATAGCAAGCGAAATGGGTCCGATGGTACTCACCCCTTGGCGATAGGCGATAGTCTCACCGATAGGTGATAGTCTCACCACTTGGCGATAGGCGATAGTCCCATCTGGGTCGCCAAAATATGTCCGGAATTGGTGGGTTCTTGGTCTTGCTGACTTCAAGAATGAAGATGCGGACCCTTACGGTGAGTGTTACAGTTCTTAAAGATGGTGTGTCGGAGTTTGTCCCTTCAGATGTTCAGATGTGTCCAGAGTTTCTTCCTTCTGGTGGGTTCATGGTCTCGCTGACTTCAGGAGTGAAGCTGCAGACCTTCGAGGTGAGTGTTATGGCTCTTAAAGTTGGTGCATCTGGAGTTGTTCGTTCCTTCCAGTGGGTTTGTGGTCTCGCTGGCCACAGGAATGAAGCTGCAGACCTTCGCAGTGAGTGTTACAGCTCATAAAGGTGGTGTGGACCCAAAGAGTGAGCAGCAGCCAGATTTATTGTGAAGAGCAAAAGAGCAAAGCTTCCATAATGTGGAAGGGGCCCTGAGCAGGTTGCCGCCGCTGGCTCAGGGAGCCTGCTTTGATTCCCTTATCTGACCCCACCCACATCTTGCTGATTGGTCCATTTTACAGAGAGCTGATTGGTCCATTTTACAGAGCGCTGACTGGTCCGTTTACAATGCTTTAGCTAGACACAAAAGTTCTCCAAGTTCCCACTAGATGAGCTAGACACAGAACACTGATTGGTGCATTTACAAACCTTTAGCTAGGCAGAGTGCTGATTGGTGCATTTACAAACCATTTAGCTAGACACAGAGTGCTGATTGGTGCGTTTAAAATCCTTTAGCTAGACAGAAAAGTTCTCCAAGTCCTCACCCATCCCAGAAGCCCAGCCGGCTTCACCTCTCACTGGCACTCACTACGGGACTCTGCAGCACCCAGCCTGGGCACTCTGGCAGCCCAGAGGGAGCTCATCCCCCAGTCAAGCCCAGCAGGCACTGGCCAGCCATTCTGAGTGAGGGACTGCTGAGTCTGCACCCACCCAGAACCCTCGCCGGCCTGCGAGTGCTGCATGCAGACCTGGTTCCCGCCCATGCCTCTCCCTCCACACCTCCCTGCGATCAGAAGGAGCTGGCTCTGGCCTCGACCAGCCCCAGAGAGGGACCCTCATAGTGCAGCAGTGGGCTGAAGGTCTCCTCGAGTGTGGCCAGAGCGGATGCCAAGGCCCAGGAGGTGCTGAGAGCGAGCGAGGGCTGCTAGCACGTTGTCACCTCTCAGGAACCATAAGAACCTATGCATGAAGAAGGTGAAGGCCCTAGCTCTATAAACCATTGAATTCATATATTCCTCTATGTATACTTATAGGCATGTGTGCATGTGTGTATGGGTGTGTGTGTATACACACACATTTATAAATGTATATATATTAGGGGTCTGAATTTTATTCTGTATATACTGAGAAGACATTAAGAAGATTTACATAGCAAATAATGTAATCAAGTGCACATTTAAACATTTTAGCAGCTTTATTAAGATACAATTTATATACCATATAATTCATCTATTTAAAGTATACAGTTCATTGGCTTTCAGTGTATGCATAGATATGTGCAATCAGTATTATAACATACTTATAACCCCCAAAAGTGAGTGAAGAGTTTAAATATATATGATAAGACTTGTAACACCCACTGACAGATACATTGATCTTCTTTGGCTTGATTTTAAGCCTCTTTAGGACAGATATAGAGAATCCGTTATTCTAATGTCTAAGGGCTTTACATCTCAGAAGTGACTTTTATTGTGTATTGAGTTGAATGACCTAAGAGTTCAGTCAACCTTTCCACTTCAGCCAATCAGAACTATCATGCTTTCCACCTTTCTGCCTCTTCCTCTATCTCTGTTTATCTTAGAGCTCCTCAGTTCTCTGCTGACCTTCAGACCCTCAACCACAGGACATTTCTAAACTTCTGGAGCTCCCTTTTTCTTTTGGGTGCAACTTTTTCCTTAGTATTCTGTCCCACAAATTCCAGTCACCTTAGTAGCCCAATTTCCAATTTCTGCCCCCTCCTCTAAACAGACTGTCATGTTCTGCCAGAACTCTTAACTCTCTAATTCATGCCAAGTCTGGAAAGTAACCCAAGGTAGAGAACTTGAAGAATTGAAGGGACTACTTCAAGTATTTCCTAATAGCATAGTGTCTAAAAACAGTCGTTGCATATGTTCTATCCAGTTTTATATAATAGTTGTTTGGGGTAGGAAGATTAGTCAATACGAGATTGTTTATCATGGGCAGACACAGAAGTTCTTATAATTATATCTAATTGCCTCCAATAGCTGATGGCTATTTCTACCTTCACCTTTAAATAATGTTATCAGGGAGATTGAATTTTATGTTCTGTCTTGCAACACTAGTTTTTCACCCTGTCCTAGAAATTCTCAACCTGATAATAGATTACTGGTCCACCAATTATCTATTATTTCCTGCATTGTGCGTAAGACACAGATAAAGAGAAAACACAACATTATTAGTATAATGAAGTGAAAACTATCCATAAGAAAAGACGGTTGATCATTCTTAACTTGTGTGAGTGTACTGGAAGAACAACAATGTGTTACCTGAAAAATTTATTGCAAGACTAATCAATTTCTGTTTGCAGTTTTCTTGTAAGAATTTAGTACAAATTATTATGACTTCTTTTAAATACCATGAATATTGAAGAAAATAGAAAGTAGATGATATGAAGCAAAAAGATACTTTATCTTTTGGTTTCAGATAAAATATTGGGTACAGACATATGCAAATAGCCTACTTATGATCCATTTTAAGGTAATGCTTATTATTATAAAAGTAAACACATTATCTCATTAGGGCAGTGATGGAGAAGTCAAGTTACAACAATGAACCCTTATGTCTACATAAGAAATTTATGCCTTAAACAGAACCATGAGAAGAGAGAATGTTTACTTAGGCAAGTACAGCTGAGGGGTAGGGATAGAAAAAGACATGGTCACAGAAATGGGTGACATTGCCATTTTTATAGGAGTTATTAATAGTTGGTACATTTACATACCAGCAAATCATTGTGATAATGGAGCCACATTTAGATAGCTGTGTGTGTCCCCAGCAACAAATATATATTTCAAACTATATCCATGATGTAAATAAACAAATTTTAAAAAACTGTATAGAAATTACAGAAAAGATATTTGTCTAAACATTTCAGAGGAGTTATGATACTTACTAGTTTCTCCCAATCAGAAAGTGAATAATATCAAACTCAGAAGGCTTATGTGGCAATATGTCTCTTATCGTAGGCCTAAAAGGAAAAGAGAAAATAGGGACGGCAAAGCAACAGGGGAAACATCATTCCACATAGGAAGAGAGGCAATACCTACTGACAACCCTAATTGGAACCCCCAGACTTTTCTATGGTGTTTTTCCTTCTTTCACAGTTTAAAATGGCTCTTTTATAATGTTCCTCCAAACTAGGAAAAGTTAATTTTCCCAAACCTTAAAATGCTTTGCTTAGAGGTGAGCTAAGGGAAGGGAAACCAGAAGGCTGACATGCCGGCAAAAGGGCAAAAACTTCTTACCAGTGGGGCTACCACCAGGTGGAGGCTGCACTGGCATAATAAAAGACCAGGGTGGGAGGACCAGTCTTTTTCGGACTATGTTAATGGCACTCCTGGTCAAACCAATCCCCTGAGCCCTATGTAAATCAATCACCATTTCCTCAAGCCTCTGTACAAAACCAGTTGCATTCCACTGCAAACCAGAGACCCTCTTTTGGGCGACACACTTTCTCAGCATAAGGAAAATTTTTCTCTTTCTTTTCTTCTATTTCTATTAAATTTTCCACTCCTAAACCCACTCCTCATGTGTGTTTGTCTCCTGAATTCTTTCTTGACTGAGACCAATAGCCGGGGTATATACCCCAGACAACGGAGCTGTTTCACATGGATAATGAACTTGTTGGACCTAATTTATCTGATATTTCAAAGGGAATGTAAAGAATGATCAGGAATTTGGTAGGTAAGGAGGGATTATGGGATGGGGAGTTCTGTATATAGGGAACAGCATATTCAAGGGAACTGTGATGGGAACAAATAAGGTATATAAGAAGTTAGAGTAATCTGATGTGCTTAGAATGTAAGGACTGAGTGGGGAAATGAAACTAGAAAATACACAGGAGTAGTGCTGATAAAATGAGATAACACACACATAGGACATACTAAGCTGCCTGGCTAAGGAAGAATGTTTAACTATGTTAGCTATTAATTTTATTTATTGTAATTCCTGCCTTGGGCTTAAAATGTCTCATTTTCAGTGACCTATTAAATCAGGATCTTTTCCTCTCATAAGAAGTTATTTACCTTAAGGAAGTAGCAACAAACTGGGTTGAGGCTAAAATAGAATCAGTAAGTAGAGGAGTCTTCATTATGGGGACAATGTGTCCATAGACCTTGGCCCAATTTGAGACTGATAATTTATTAATTCTTTAACAGTATCAAGGTTCTAGCACTAGTTATGACTTTGTAATCAGCTGTGTCCAGGGAAGAAACGAATTAAGGAAAAATATTTGTCAATTTCCTTGTATTTAAATGGTAGAATGAATTTTTTAAACCTAGTTATACAATTTTCCTGATTCTTTGAAAACAAGGCTTGTCGTATGTTGCTTTAATTAAATTGAGGCAAATATAGAAACAGCAAAACCTGTGAGATGTGATTAGAGTTGTTTCCAAAAGAGTTTCTTTCTCATTGTTGCTTTTATTTTGAAAACACTTAATAATGAGGCTGTATGTTTCGATAATGACCTTTCTTCAACTATGATTTGATTACTTATGTCGTTGCCCATTTTGCTTTTGGGGTGTTGGTTTATTTACTATATTTTAAATACATGATTTCCATGTACCAATAGGTTATTATATTTGAGGGCTTATTATATGTGGGTTATGTTTCTAAGCTGTTTACAAAAATACGTTGTTTTATCTTT